>NC_090734.1:73873590-73949329 GCF_036898095.1 Palaemon carinicauda
CTGGACCTGAGGGGTATGAACCAAGGACATGTCCGTTAGATTTGGAAGAAAATACATCAAAGTACAAGTACGCAGTGAACTTCAGTAGCGAAAGCATGCTCTCTACTGCGTACTTGTACTTTGATGTACTTTATCCAAAATGTTGCAAACAAATATTTGGGTCATACCCAACATGTCTACCAAGTTTTGTCAAAATCGGTACAGGGGGTTTTGTGTAAAGTTTCTCTCAAACAAACAGACAGACAAGGGTGAATACATATCATTCGCATTTGATTTTGGGGAAGGTAATAACAGCAGCAGAAGGAACTTTCATAAGACTTCCAAAATGAGCAGAGGAGATATTCATTAAGTTTAAAGAAAGAGGTTGAATTCTATGTGGACGTCAAGAAAACACAAATTCATTCGGTCTATAAAGTACAAACCGTTTTCATCACTGCGATTTAGAGACCTTTCTCTCTCTCTCTCTCTCTCTCTCTCTCTCTCTCTCTCTCTCCTCTCTCCTCTCTCTCTCTCTCTCTCTCCACCAGATGTAACATTCAACAGCTTTTTCTATTGACAACTAAAAGGATTGGTAAATCTCTCTCTCTCTCTCTCTCTCTCTCTCTCCTCTCTCTCTCTCTCTCTCTCTCTCTCCCAAACGTAACATTCATCAGCTTTTTCAATTGCCAAAAAGTCAGTAGAAGAAACCTTTTAAAAAAGAAATAGATTGGTAAATCTCTCTCTCTCTCTCTCTCTCTCTCTCTCTCTCTCTCTCTCTCTTCAAATAATTCAATTAAATAGGAGAGCCAGATTAAAAAATGTTCCTTTACTAATAAAAGATAAGAACCTAATCAAAGGATCATAGTGAAAATCTAATAAAGAATTTGAGTAAAGGACGCTTTTGGGATATTAATTCACCGAAAGGCTTTACTTAAGCCAAATGACCTTTTAATCCAATAATTCTTTTTTATTCAACCTGAAGAAACCTTTCTATATAGTATCAATTCCTTTCTCCTGAGAGGGAGGGCTCCAAAAGTAAAAATTATGCCAGTCACTGCCACATTTATACTCTAGACCTGAAAGGTGGATGATCCCCAGGAAGAAAACTTCCATATTACAATTGAGTAAAAAAACGGATTTTGAACGAAGCGAAAAATCTATTTTTGGGTGAGATGGTCATGACGTCCTGATGGAAGGTTCCTTTAGTAGCTTCCGAAGGGTATATATGAGTACAGTGATATTCCCAGAGAATCAAACCAAAGGTTTCACAGAATTCTAACTTCTGGTGCGAGTACCTTTAAGATTACTCTCAAGGGTATCGTATATAATCAGGGGACGTATTCTTGACACGCCACATGGCAATCTGCACCCCGAATAGCCTTTACGCTTCGAGGGGGATACGTGGCAAAATTAGAAGGGTAGCCGCAATAGAGGTTACCCTGGTTCCCCTACCACTATCGTATCACAACCGCGCCAATTCCCTCTGGCGGTCATTTTACTTGTAGCGTTGAGCATGGTGCTACAGACACAGTAGTTCAGGGAGGGAAACCGTGAAGATCTTTTCTTATTCAATAAGGAAATGTTTAAAGATGTCAAGTGATACATTTATGGGCATAGAGTTCACGCCACCATAACTCCTATTGAAACAGATATCAGACAAGTGTGTTACCCGAGTCAAAAGATTATCTCGTTGCCAGTCGTTTGAGCGAAGTCGCTTTCAGCGAAGTATTTTTCAGCAAAGCCAATTGAGTGAAGTTCATTTAAGCGATGCAGTAGGAGCGCTGTTGTATTCAGCGATTTACTACTCCAATATTCATTTTAGTCGAAAGTTACTTCGCCAACAAGTATTACTAAAAGAATATGAAAAAAGTGGGGGTGTTTTAAACATAAAATTCAACTTCATAATGGCGTTTAGTGAAAAAATATAAACAGGTTATATCAAATGGTTCACAAACGTTATTAAAAGAAATATAGGTCTAACCATTCCCCAAATAATAAAGAATAGTACCAAAAACGATAAGACAATTACCATCTCCTACACAACTGTCGTATAATAATAAAAGAAAGAAAATTCCTAAAAGTGAGATGGTATGATTCGGGAATAATAAATGACCACTGGTTCCTTAGCATAGTTCTCCTCAGATTTGTTCCTGTCCCTGGTCTTGATGCAACTTCATCTGAAACCCCAAGTACTGCGTTCTGAAACAGACTATGAGTCCTGGTGTATCGAATGTCTTTTCGGTAGCGATCATAATTTTATCTTTTTCATGTCAACTCTCACTGGATCACGACTATGTGAATGTATACGTACTTAATACCAAATAAAAAGCCGATGAATCTTACGCCAACGCTATATGAAAACTGTAGTCTATTGATTTTAAAGTGCTCTATTTCAGTTTCCCGCTAGATGCTAAGACTATCTTAAGGCTTTAGAGGCCTCTGAACTGCTCATCGCTTAAACTACTCATCGCTCTAATAGTTCCGTTGAAAACGACCATCGCTTAAAGGGTATCGCTTAAAACGACTTCGCTGAAACGGACTTCGTCGAACAGGTAAAGAACCGGCTATCTATTAGCCTTGTATGTGGAGTAACTCTCTACAGTACCATCATCGTAGGTAGAGAAACTATCCACTGTTCTGATAGATCGAGTATTTAACTATTCGAATCGTTCTTATTACTTCATTTCGAACGACATTTAGCTCTTGTCATGAATAATTAAACAGTATAACATACCTGTCAGATAGAGCAACTGCCCACAATAAGATATTGTTTTAAAAAAATAGATAAAAAAAACACTTTCATCTATTCTTTTATTTTCTCTAAAACAGATTTTAATAGCCTCGCTTGTCTTCATCCCCCTCCCCATTTCGCCCCTTCCAGCCCTCTACAACCCTCCCCCCTCCCTCGTCTTTTCTTCTGTGGCCCAAAAAAATTTAATCTTGCATGTTCCAAGAGGAGATTGAAAAAGAAATTGATTCTGAGTATTATGGACAATTCCACTTTATGGTCTTACAAAAGATATACAGTTTTATTTCTCACACAAAGTGGACGTTCAAATTTTTATACTTACGTAAAACTGAAAATGAATGTTTCATTAATGGAACGATTTATTTCTATTTCCCTATCTATCTATGTAGTAACTTATACGTTCCCATAAAATTTCTACTCTCTCTCTCTCTCTCTCTCTCTCTCTCTCTCTCTCTCTCTCTCTCTCTCTCTCTCTCTCTCTCTCTTGCAACCAAGTATGGATAAATTGTCTTATAAACTCAAAAGACTACTGCTGGCATGAGCTATGAATTAAATATCAGATCATCAGTTGACTATTGATGGCCCAATCTAGAGTTGATAAAGTAAGGAGAGGAAAATAACAGAATTTTTTATGAAGATTCTCTCTCTCTCTCTCTCTCTCTCTCTCTCTCTCTCTCTCTCTCTCTCTCTCTCTCTCTCAGTAGGTCCTCGTCCTACACTCTGATATAACAGTGACTTTAGTTAACGCTAGCACTGATATAGACAAAGCATATTGAGTGGTTCTTAATTGCCTCGCTACAACTCGCTAATGAAAACTATCTCCCTGCACGTAATTCTTACAATACTTAATTACCCACCTGGATGTACAGTTAGAATCAAAAGAACGCCGACACTCTGGGGAAATCTTTCGTCAGATGACTCTAGTGTTCCCATGACAAAACAGACAGGGTGTTGCTCTTTTTACTACTTCTACGAAATGGCCGGAGCCTTCTCCAACCTCAGCGAACCAAAGACAGTAAAGGGTTGTCTTTGTTAGCAAAAGCATACAAAGGTTACAATTCGAGTTGCCATATTTCAATTCTTTATTATTATTTGAAGTCTCAACTATCCCCTGTAAATATAAAACACACACATTTCACACACACACACACACACACACACACACACACACACACATATATATATATATATATATATATATATATATATATATATATATATATATATATATATATATATATATATATATATATATATATATATATATATATATATATATATATATATACAATTACTACTTTTTCGTAGGAGGGGCCAAGGGGACACTGCAAGGAAGGGTCGGGGGGGGGGAAGTCTCCTCTCCACAACCCCTTGCCCCAGCCAGTCCTACACTGTTTTAAGGGGTGTGGAGAGAACTTAAATGAGTATTCTTGATACAGCCCGTAAGGTAGTGTATCATTGCCTAAATATTATTTGAGAGCAGTTAGTGTTCAAGCAAATGTTTTTAACAGTATTCATTATTGGTTGATTTGTAAAAGATAGCAGCAGTAGAATAAAGTAGTAGTTGTTGTTGTTGGAAATTTGATTAATAACGAAATTTAAGTATCACCATTGCATAATAGATAATCAGTGATGGATACAATATACAGTATACGGATGACTTCATAACATCTTGAATACAATAAGAGTCTATTACCTCGTATCGAAAATAAGTGGAGGTAAATGAGGACACTATTACATTCTGGCAAAGGCTATCAGATATTTGTTTTATTGACAAATCATAAATAATACAAGCTTTTTAATCTTAGAACGGTAATTTTCCGACATTTTGTCATGAAACTATTATATACCATTTTCCAAAAATGTATTCGCCTATAAATTGTCGGAAAAATACATTTGCAGATGGCATAACCACAAAATTATTCCCCACGCTAATACCGTGACGGCAAGTTATCAATGATTATATAATTGCTAGTAGCTTTATCTTGAGAAATTACATTGCCTGGAGATCAAACTGAATTCTTATCAATTTCATGCACAACGTTCTCTTAGTCTTCATTCAAATAAGCTTAAGTCTCTATGATAAAGTCCCTATTTACAGTGATCAAGTGCCCGAATTAGCACAGCCATGTGGTGTTGGATGTGGGCTCTGGACCATGTGAATTACTCTAGGTATCTGGGCTCTTAACGAGCGAAAAACACATCACTATCCGTGAAGCTCTAGTTCGGAGTGTTCGACCAATAGCCATCCATACCAGCTCCTCCGCCTATCAAGATAGTAGTTGAACCATAATTTCTACAGCTGATGCAGCAAGCGGGGAAAGGAAAAACGAAATATTAAAATATCTCAAAAATAAATGCATGATTGTCCTTTTCATCACTAAATCACACAGCTGAGGAGCGATACCAATTTATTCATAGATATTTTCTCTCATTCTTCAGATTTTATTTTTTGAGCTTCTTCCTCTATCCCCTGACATGTCTTGTTAGGTATCTATTCTTTAACATTTTTTGTTCCCCTATTTCATTCTTCATCATTTGTGGTCCTTTCTTTCATTCTTTAATCATATATTTATCAAACATTCTCATTATTTTCTAGAGAAAATATTAGTTCCTAGCTTCTCACTATCCCTCCAGAAAAGAAATCTCTCCCAATTTTCATGCCAGTTTCTCGGATCAGGGTTCGATTCACCGGCCGATCAGAAGCTATTATATCCGAGTTGATTTCCCCGTGGTTCTCTGATCCCGAGACATAGAGAGAATCCAGATATTAAGGGAGTATAATATATGGCTTATATAAATTTGAAAAACACGTGTAAATGCGCAAAATTTATCATTATTTATTTATATATATATATATATATATATATATATATATATATATATATATATATATATATATATATATATATATATATATATATATATATATATATATATATATAGGTGTGTGTGTGTGTGTGTAGAAATCACAAAAGTTAACACGTGATGAGCATAAAGTTAAGTATTATAGCCACGAAAGGAAAAACGAAATACAAACTCAGTTCTCCTTTCGTGACTATAATATAATATACATATATATATATATATATATATATATATATATATATATATATATATATATATATATATATATATATATATATATATATATATATATATATATATATATATATATATATATATTTAACCAAAAACCCATAAATCAGTTGGAACCTTTGACCGGGGACGCCTCTCCATGTCCTAAAATAAAACAAAGAAAAAATGTTCATCTTTTCAGTTGAGCGTCTGAAAGAATTGATATAAATATTTTGACCGGGTGTCACCGGTCGCTTGCTTTTCACATTACCCATAGTCATAAAACAAAACACTGTGATTCGTGATCAATTCATGGAGATAAAATGTAGTATTCTACACCTATACTATGCTGAGGAATGCATTATAACTCCAACCTCTGATAGGTATTACCTCTTACTACGTGTTTCCTCTTTCCTACCTTGTTTCTTCTCTCTACCTCTTACCTCCTACCTCCTACATCCTGCATTCTTATAGTTATACCTCCTACCTCCTTCATCTTTTATCCTACATCCTATATACTTATACCTCCTACCTCCTACCCTCCACATCCTACCTTCTACCCCTTACATCCTACCCCTATCTTTTACCTCCTACCTCCTACATCATACCTCTTATCTCCTACCTCCTACATAACATCTTGCCTCTTACCTCTTATAAGAGGTACATCTCTTACCTCCTACCCTCAACCTCCTACATCTTTTATCCTACATCCTAGATCTTTATATCTCCTACCTCTTACCTCCAACCTCCTACTTCCTACCATCCACATCCTACCTCTTACCTCTTACCTCTTACCTCTTACCTCCTACCTCTTACCTTTTACATCCTACCTCTTACCTTCTACTTCCTACTTCCTACCTCTTACCTCTTACCTTTTACCTCCTACCTTTTCTACACATTTTCTTTTGTACCCTGCCTCTTTCATTTCTTACCTTTCAACGCTTAAATCACTAGCATACCTCCTACTTCCTACCTGTTACCCGTCATCACTTACTTACCTTTAGATTTACTTTTACATATTACCACACGCCTTATTTGTTTACTTAAAAATTTGTTTACCTTTTACCTCCCTTACTATCTACCTCTTACCTCCTACATCCATTCCTTGACTGCCTATCTACAACTTATGATAATTTTCTACCTATTAGTATTACGTCCTAATCTGCACAATCAACCGCATTCCCCCTCATCATAATATACATCAACATGGACATCTATCAAGTAACTTATCGGTCCTACAAGACGTAACTACATGCTACACGCTACCGTGTGATCTACATTAGTCTTTAACGCCGAGTCCTGTGACTGACATGAAAGATAAGTCAATTACCATTACTACCTTCTCTCAAAAATGGGCAACTCCTCGCCATGACTATGGGTAATGTCAAAAGCAAGCGACAGGTGACACCCGGTCAAAATTTTTATTTTTATATCAATTCTTTCAGACGCTCAATTGAAAAGATGAAAATTTTTTCTTTGTTTTATTTTAGGATATGGAGAGGCGTCCCCGGTCAAAGGTTTCAACCGATTTATCTTTATCGGTTTTTGCTTAAATATCACTCTTTTTTTTTGCGCAAGCGTATGTTATCTATTTCTTGGTCAGTAGCCGTGACGTAATTTCATCGTTATTACATTACTAAACTGCCGGCTGCCTCCAATCCCGTACAGTTTCCCACAGATAACACCGAAGAATTCGCCGCAGTATGAACAGAATAGCTTATGAAGCTAGGTAATCTACTAACACCACGGGACCAAACGTACACAATCGAAAGGTCAAGCAGCTTTATATATGTTGTTAACCTACTAAAAGTAAAATACCTAAGCAGCTTGTTCGGGCGTCAAAAAGTAAGCCATACCGCTTATCTGAAATAGCGTGTTGTCTCTCAAGTTACCTTACCCCACAAGATAATTGATGATAAGGTAAATTCCAGCATAATCTAGGCAACACCTAAGTTCAGATTTTCAAAATCTTGTGTTGAACGTCTTTCTAACTCCTTAAGAAACAGAGCTAATGAACATTATCGTAAGCAGAAGAAGGAGTCGTTCAATAACAAAGATCACGTGACTTCGGATGTGACATCACGTGATTATCCGAACCATCATACCAATAATCTAAGACTATGGATTTAAAATTTGTGGTCGAATGTCTTTGTAGCTCATATCATTCGGGGGCCGATATACAAGCGTTCCCGCTAGTATACTATTTCAAACCTATGTCACGTGACCTTACCCCACGTGACCACCTGGTCACATCTGCATATAGCCTAAGCCACCCCTTATAAGTTTATCTTCAAAACCTGGGGTCGAACATCTTTCTAGCTTATTCAGAAGCTGAGAAATAAGCTCCCCGTTTTTGCTTTTGAAGTGTCTATCTCTATATCTACCTATCTATCTATGTCACGTGACCTTACCCCACGTGACCATCTAAATGTGTCCGCAAATAGCCTAGGCCACAATTTAAGTTCAGACCTACAAAACCTGGGGTCAAACGTCTTTCTAGCTGATTCAGAGGCAGAGAAACAAGCACTGCCGTTATAGTACCTTTTGAAAACTCATGTCACGTGACCCTACCTCACATGACCACCTGGTAGCCACCCCTTATAAGTTTATCTTCAAAACCTGGGGTCAAACGTCTTTCTAGCTGATTCAGAAGCTGAGAAAAAAGCATTGCCGTTATAGTACCTTTTGAAAACTCATGTCACGTGACCCTACCTCACGTGACCACCTGGTCACATCCTCACATAGCCTAAGACACCCCTTATAAGTTTATCTTCAAAACCTGGGGTCAAACGTCTTTCTAGCTGATTCAGTGGCTGAGAAACATGCATTGCCGTTATAGTACCTTTTGAAAACTCATGTCATGTGACCCTACCCCACGTGACCACCTGGTCACATCCTAACATAGCCTAAATCACCCCTTATAAGTTTATCTTCAAAACCTGGGGTCAAACGTCTTTCTAGATGATTCAGAGGCTGAGAAACAAGCATTGCCGTTATAGTACCGTTTGAAAACTCATGTCACGTGACCCTACCCCACGTGACCACCTGGTCACATCCTCACATAAGCTAAGCCACCGCTTATAAGTTTATCTTCAAAATCTGGGGTCAAACGTCTTTCTAGCTGATTCAGAGGCTGAGAAACAAGCGTTGCCGTTATAGTACCTTTTGAGAACTCATGTCACGTGACCCTACCTCACGTGACCACCTGGTCACATCCTCACATAGCCTAAGCCACCCCTTATAAGTTTATCTTCAAAACCTGGGGTCAAACGTCTTACTAGCTGATTCAGAGGCTGAGAAACAAGCATTGCCGTTATAGTACCTTTTGAAAACTCATGTCACGTGACCCTACCTCACGTGACCACCTGGTCACATCCTCACATAACCTAAGCCACCCCTTATAAGTTTATCTTCAAAACCTGGGGTCAAACGTCTTTCTAGCTGATTCAGAGGCTGAGAAACAAGCATTGCCGTTATAGTACCTTTTGAGAACTCATGTCACGTGACCCTACCTCACGTGACCACCTGGTCACATCCTCACATAGCCTAAGCCACCCCTTATAAGTTTATCTTCAAAACCTGGGGTCAAACGTCTTTCTAGCTGATTCAGAGGCTGAGAAACAAGCATTGCCGTTATAGTACCTTTTGAAAACTCATGTAACGTGACCCTACCTCACGTGACCACCTGGTCACATCCTCACATAACTAAGCCACCCCTTATAAGTTTATCTTCAAAACCTGGGGTCAAACGTCTTTCTAGCTGATTCAGAGGCTGAGAAACAAGCATTGCCGTTATAGTACCTTTTGAAAACTCATGTCACGTGACCCTACCTCACGTGACCACCTGGTCACATCCTCACATAGCCTAAGCCACCCCTTATAAGTTTATCTTCAAAACCTGGGGTCAAACGTCTTTCTAGCTGATTCAGAGGCTGAGAAACAAGCATTGCCGTTATAGTACCTTTTGAAAACTCATGTCACGTGACCCTACCTCACGTGACCACCTGGTCACATCCTCACATAGCCTAAGCCACCCCTTATAAGTTTATCTTCAAAACCTGGGGTCAAACGTCTTTCTAGCTGATTCAGAGGCTGAGAAACAAGCATTGCCGTTATAGTACCTTTTGAAAACTCATGTCACGTGACCCTACCCCACGTGACCACCTGGTCACATCCTCACATAGCCTAAGCCACCCCTTATAAGTTTATCTTCAAAACCTGGGGTCAAACGTCTTTCTAGCTGATTCAGAGGCTGAGAAACAAGCATTGCCGTTATAGTACCTTTTGAAAACTCATGTCACGTGACCCTACCTCACGTGACCACCTGGTCACATCCTCACATAGCCTAAGCCACCCCTTATAAGTTTATCTTCAAAACCTGGGGTCAAACGTCTTTCTAGCTGATTCAGAGGCTGAGAAACAAGCATTGCCGTTATAGTACCTTTTGAAAACTCATGTCACGTGACCCTACCTCACGTGACCACCTGGTCACATCCTCACATAGCCTAAGCCACCCCTTATAAGTTTATCTTCAAAACCTGGGGTCAAACGTCTTTCTAGCTGATTCAGAGGCTGAGAAACAAGCATTGCCGTTATAGTACCTTTTGAAAACTCATGTCACGTGACCCTACCTCACGTGACCACCTGGTCACATCCTCACATAGCCTAAGCCACCCCTTATAAGTTTATCTTCAAAACCTGGGGTCAAACGTCTTTCTAGCTGATTCAGAGGCTGAGAAACAAGCATTGCCGTTATAGTACCTTTTGAAAACTCATGTCACGTGACCCTACCCACGTGACCACCTGGTCACATCCTCACATAGCCTAAGCCACCCCTTATAAGTTTATCTTCAAAACCTGGGGTCAAACGTCTTTCTAGCTGATTCAGAGGCTGAGAAACAAGCATTGCCGTTATAGTACCTTTTGAAAACTCATGTCACGTGACCCTACCCCACGTGACCACCTGGTCACATCCTCACATAGCCTAAGCCACCCCTTATAAGTTTATCTTCAAAACCTGGGGTCAAACGTCTTTCTAGCTGATTCAGAGGCTGAGAAACAAGCATTGCCGTTATAGTACCTTTTGAAAACTCATGTCACGTGACCCTACCTCACGTGACCACCTGGTCACATCCTCACATAGCCTAAGCCACCCCTTATAAGTTTATCTTCAAAACCTGGGGTCAAACGTCTTTCTAGCTGATTCAGAGGCTGAGAAACAAGCATTGCCGTTATAGTACCTTTTGAAAACTCATGTCACGTGACCCTACCTCACGTGACCACCTGGTCACATCCTCACATAGCCTAAGCCACCCCTTATAAGTTTATCTTCAAAACCTGGGGTCAAACGTCTTTCTAGCTGATTCAGAGGCTGAGAAACAAGCATTGCCGTTATAGTACCTTTTGAAAACTCATGTCACGTGACCCTACCCCACGTGACCACCTGGTCACATCCTCACATAGCCTAAGCCACCCCTTATAAGTTTATCTTCAAAACCTGGGGTCAAACGTCTTTCTAGCTGATTCAGAGGCTGAGAAACAAGCATTGCCGTTATAGTACCTTTTGAAAACTCATGTCACGTGACCCTACCCCACGTGACCACCTGGTCACATCCTCACATAGCCTAAGCCACCCCTTATAAGTTTATCTTCAAAACCTGGGGTCAAACGTCTTCTCTAGCTGATTCAGAGGCTGAGAAACAAGCATTGCCGTTATAGTACCTTTTGAAAACTCATGTCACGTGACCCTACCTCACGTGACCACCTGGTCACATCCTCACATAGCCTAAGCCACCCCTTATAAGTTTATCTTCAAAACCTGGGGTCAAACGTCTTTCTAGCTGATTCAGAGGCTGAGAAACAAGCATTGCCGTTATAGTACCTTTTGAAAACTCATGTCACGTGACCCTACCCCACGTGACCACCTGGTCACATCCTCACATAGCCTAAGCCCCCCTTATAAGTTTATCTTCAAAACCTGGGGTCAAACGTCTTTCTAGCTGATTCAGAGGCTGAGAAACAAGCATTGCCGTTATAGTACCTTTTGAAAACTCATGTCACGTGACCCTACCCCATGTGACCACCTGGTCACATCCTCACATAGCCTAAGCCACCCCTTATAAGTTTATCTTCAAAACCTGGGGTCAAACGTCTTTCTAGCTGATTCAGAAGCTGAGAAACAAGCATTGCCGTTATAGTACCTTTTGAAAACACATGTCACGTGACCCTACCCCACGTGACCACCTGGTCACATCCTCACATAGCCTAAGCCACCCCTTATAAGTTTATCTTCAAAACCTGGGGTCAAACGTCTTTCTAGCTGATTCAGAGGCTGAGAAACAAGCATTGCCGTTATAGTACCTTTTGAAAACTCATGTCACGTGACCCTACCCCACGTGACCACCTGGTCACATCCTCACATAGCCTAAGCCACCCCTTATAAGTTTATCTTCAAAACCTGGGGTCAAACGTCTTTCTAGCTGATTCAGAAGCTGAGAAACAAGCATTGCCGTTAAGCATTACCTTTTAATCTCATGTCACGTGACCCTCCCCACGTGACCACCTGGTCACATCCTCACATAGCCTAAGCCACCCCTTATAAGTTTATCTTCAAAACCTGGGGTCAAACGTCTTTCTAGCTGATTCAGAGGCTGAGAAACAAGCATTGCCGTTATAGTACCTTTTGAAAACTCATGTCACGTGACCCTACCCACACGTGACCACCTGGTCACATCCTCACATAGCCTAAGCCACCCCTTATAAGTTTATCTTCAAAACCTGGGGTCAAACGTCTTTCTAGCTGATTCAGAGGCTGAGAAACAAGCATTGCCGTTATAGTACCTTTTGAAAACTCATGTCACGTGACCCTACCCCACGTGACCACCTGGTCACATCCTCACATAGCCTAAGCCACCCCTTATAAGTTTATCTTCAAAACCTGGGGTCAAACGTCTTTCTAGCTGATTCAGAGGCTGAGAAACAAGCATTGCCGTTATAGTACCTTTTGAAAACTCATGTCACGTGACCCTACCCCATGTGACCACCTGGTCACATCCTCACATAGCCTAAGCCACCCCTTATAAGTTTATCTTCAAAACCTGGGGTCAAACGTCTTTCTAGCTGATTCAGAAGCTGAGAAACAAGCATTGCCGTTATAGTACCTTTTGAAAACTCATGTCACGTGACCCTACCTCACGTGACCACCTGGTCACATCCTCACATAGCCTAAGCCACCCCTTATAAGTTTATCTTCAAAACCTGGGGTCAAACGTCTTTCTAGCTGATTCAGAGGCTGAGAAACAAGCATTGCCGTTATAGTACCTTTTGAAAACTCATGTCACGTGACCCTACCCCACGTGACCACCTGGTCACATCCTCACATAGCCTAAGCCACCCCTTATAAGTTTATCTTCAAAACCTGGGGTCAAACGTCTTTCTAGCTGATTCAGAACTGAGAAACAAGCATTGCCGTTATAGTACCTTTTGAAAACTCATGTCACGTGACCCTACCCCACGTGACCACCTGGTCACATCCTCACATAGCCTAAGCCACCCCTTATAAGTTTATCTTCAAAACCTGGGGTCAAACCTCTTTCTAGCTGATTCAGAAGCTGAGAAACAAGCATTGCCGTTATAGTACCTTTTGAAAACTCATGTCACGTGACCCTACCCCATGTGACCACCTGGTCACATCCTCACATAGCCTAAGCCACCCCTTATAAGTTTATCTTCAAAACCTGGGGTCAAACGTCTTTCTAGCTGATTCAGAAGCTGAGAAACAAGCATTGCCGTTATATTACCTTTTGAAAACTCATGTCACGTGACCCTACCCCACGTGACCACCTGGTCACATCCTCACATAGCCTAAGCCACCCCTTATAAGTTTATCTTCAAAACCTGGGGTCAAACGTCTTTCTAGCTGATTCAAGCTGAGAAACAAGCATTGCCGTTATAGTACCTTTTGAAAACTCATGTCACGTGACCCTACCCCATGTGACCACCTGGTCACATCTCACATAGCCTAAGCCACCCCTTATAAGTTTATCTTCAAAACCTGGGGTCAAACGTCTTTCTAGCTGATTCAGAAGCTGAGAAACAAGCATTGCCGTTATAGTACCTTTTGAAAACTCATGTCACGTGACCCTACCTCACGTGACCACCTGGTCACATCCTCACATAGCCTAAGCCACCCCTTATAAGTTTATCTTCAAAACCTGGGGTCAAACGTCTTTCTAGCTGATTCAGAGGCTGAGAAACAAGCATTGCCGTTATAGTACCTTTTGAAAACTCATGTCACGTGACCCTACCCCACGTGACCACCTGGTCACATCCTCACATAGCCTAAGCCACCCCTTATAAGTTTATCTTCAAAACCTGGGGTCAAACGTCTTTCTAGCTGATTCAGAGGCTGAGAAACAAGCATTGCCGTTATAGTACCTTTTGAAAACTCATGTCACGTGACCCTACCCCACGTGACCACCTGGTCACATCCTCACATAGCCTAAGCCACCCCTTATAAGTTTATCTTCAAAACCTGGGGTCAAACGTCTTTCTAGCTGATTCAAAGCTGAGAAACAAGCATTGCCGTTATAGTACCTTTTGAAAACTCATGTCACGTGACCCTACCCCACGTGACCACCTGGTCACATCCTCACATAGCCTAAGCCACCCCTTATAAGTTTATCTTCAAAACCTGGGGTCAAACGTCTTTCTAGCTGATTCAGAGGCTGAGAAACAAGCATTGCCGTTATAGTACCTTTTGAAAACTCATGTCACGTGACCCTACCCCACGTGACCACCTGGTCACATCCTCACATAGCCTAAGCCACCCCTTATAAGTTTATCTTCAAAACCTGGGGTCAAACGTCTTTCTAGCTGATTCAGAGGCTGAGAAACAAGCATTGCCGTTATAGTACCTTTTGAAAACTCATGTCACGTGACCCTACCCCACGTGACCACCTGGTCACATCCTCACATAGCCTAAGCCACCCCTTATAAGTTTATCTTCAAAACCTGGGGTCAAACGTCTTTCTAGCTGATTCAGAGGCTGAGAAACAAGCATTGCCGTTATAGTACCTTTTGAAAACTCATGTCACGTGACCCTACCCCACGTGACCACCTGGTCACATCCTCACATAGCCTAAGCCACCCCTTATAAGTTTATCTTCAAAACCTGGGGTCAAACGTCTTTCTAGCTGATTCAGAAGCTGAGAAACAAGCATTGCCGTTATAGTACCTTTTGAAAACTCATGTCACGTGACCCTACCCCATGTGACCACCTGGTCACATCCTCACATAGCCTAAGCCACCCCTTATAAGTTTATCTTCAAAACCTGGGGTCAAACGTCTTTCTAGCTGATTCAAGGCTGAGAAACAAGCATTGCCGTTATAGTACCTTTTGAAAACTCATGTCACGTGACCCTACCCCACGTGACCACCTGGTCACATCCTCACATAGCCTAAGCCACCCCTTATAAGTTTATCTTCAAAACCTGGGGTCAAACGTCTTTCTAGCTGATTCAGAGGCTGAGAAACAAGCATTGCCGTTATAGTACCTTTTGAAAACTCATGTCACGTGACCCTACCCCACGTGACCACCTGGTCACATCCTCACATAGCCTAAGCCACCCCTTATAAGTTTATCTTCAAAACCTGGGGTCAAACGTCTTTCTAGCTGATTCAGAGCTGAGAAACAAGCATTGCCGTTATAGTACCTTTTGAAAACTCATGTCACGTGACCCTACCCCACGTGACCACCTGGTCACATCCTCACATAGCCTAAGCCACCCCTTATAAGTTTATCTTCAAAACCTGGGGTCAAACGTCTTTCTAGCTGATTCAGAGGCTGAGAAACAAGCATTGCCGTTATAGTACCTTTTGAAAACTCATGTCACGTGACCCTACCCCACGTGACCACCTGGTCACATCCTCACATAGCCTAAGCCACCCCTTATAAGTTTATCTTCAAAACCTGGGGTCAAACGTCTTCTAGCTGATTCAGAGGCTGAGAAACAAGCATTGCCGTTATAGTACCTTTTGAAAACTCATGTCACGTGACCCTACCCCACGTGACCACCTGGTCACATCCTCACATAGCCTAAGCCACCCCTTATAAGTTTATCTTCAAAACCTGGGGTCAAACGTCTTTCTAGCTGATTCAGAACTGAGAAACAAGCATTGCCGTTATATTACCTTTTGAAAACTCATGTCACGTGACCCTACCCCATGTGACCACCTGGTCACATCCTCACATAGCCTAAGCCACCCCTTATAAGTTTATCTTCAAAACCTGGGGTCAAACGTCTTTCTAGCTGATTCAGAGCTGAGAAACAAGCATTGCCGTTATAGTACCTTTTGAAAACTCATGTCACGTGACCCTACCCCACGTGACCACCTGGTCACATCCTCACATAGCCTAAGCCACCCCTTATAAGTTTATCTTCAAAACCTGGGGTCAAACGTCTTTCTAGCTGATTCAGAAGGCTGAGAAACAAGCATTGCCGTTATAGTACCTTTTGAAAACTCATGTCACGTGACCCTACCCCACGTGACCACCTGGTCACATCCTCACATAGCCTAAGCCACCCCTTATAAGTTTATCTTCAAAACCTGGGGTCAAACGTCTTTCTAGCTGATTCAGAGGCTGAGAAACAAGCATTGCCGTTATAGTACCTTTTGAAAACTCATGTCACGTGACCCTACCCCACGTGACCACCTGGTCACATCCTCACATAGCCTAAGCCACCCCTTATAAGTTTATCTTCAAAACCTGGGGTCAAACGTCTTTCTAGCTGATCAGAGGCTGAGAAACAAGCATTGCCGTTATAGTACCTTTTGAAAACTCATGTCACGTGACCCTACCCCACGTGACCACCTGGTCACATCCTCACATAGCCTAAGCCACCCCTTATAAGTTTATCTTCAAAACCTGGGGTCAAACGTCTTCCTAGCTGATTCAGAGGCTGAGAAACAAGCATTGCCGTTATAGTACCTTTTGAAAACTCATGTCACGTGACCCTACCCCACGTGACCACCTGGTCACATCCTCACATAGCCTAAGCCACCCCTTATAAGTTTATCTTCAAAACCTGGGGTCAAACGTCTTTCTAGCTGATTCAGAACTGAGAAACAAGCATTGCCGTTATAGTACCTTTTGAAAACTCATGTCACGTGACCCTACCCCATGTGACCACCTGGTCACATCCTCACATAGCCTAAGCCACCCCTTATAAGTTTATCTTCAAAACCTGGGGTCAAACGTCTTTCTAGCTGATTCAGAAGCTGAGAAACAAGCATTGCCGTTATAGTACCTTTTGAAAACTCATGTCACGTGACCCTACCCCACGTGACCACCTGGTCACATCCTCACATAGCCTAAGCCACCCCTTATAAGTTTATCTTCAAAACCTGGGGTCAAACGTCTTTCTAGCTGATCAGAGGCTGAGAAACAAGCATTGCCGTTATAGTACCTTTTGAAAACTCATGTCACGTGACCCTACCCCACGTGACCACCTGGTCACATCCTCACATAGCCTAAGCCACCCCTTATAAGTTTATCTTCAAAACCTGGGGTCAAACGTCTTCCTAGCTGATTCAGAGGCTGAGAAACAAGCATTGCCGTTATAGTACCTTTTGAAAACTCATGTCACGTGACCCTACCCCACGTGACCACCTGGTCACATCCTCACATAGCCTAAGCCACCCCTTATAAGTTTATCTTCAAAACCTGGGGTCAAACGTCTTTCTAGCTGATACAGGAACTGAGAAACAAGCATTGCCGTTATAGTACCTTTTGAAAACTCATGTCACGTGACCCTACCCCACGTGACCACCTGGTCACATCCTCACATAGCCTAAGCCACCCCTTATAAGTTTATCTTCAAAACCTGGGGTCAAACGTCTTTCTAGCTGATTCAGAGGCTGAGAAACAAGCATTGCCGTTATAGTACCTTTTGAAAACTCATGTCACGTGACCCTACCCCACGTGACCACCTGGTCACATCCTCACATAGCCTAAGCCACCCCTTATAAGTTTATCTTCAAAACCTGGGGTCAAACGTCTTCCTAGCTGATTCAGAGGCTGAGAAACAAGCATTGCCGTTATAGTACCTTTTGAAAACTCATGTCACGTGACCCTACCCCACGTGACCACCTGGTCACATCCTCACATAGCCTAAGCCACCCCTTATAAGTTTATCTTCAAAACCTGGGGTCAAACGTCTTCCTAGCTGATTCAGAGGCTGAGAAACAAGCATTGCCGTTATAGTACCTTTTGAAAACTCATGTCACGTGACCCTACCCCACGTGACCACCTAGTCACATCCTCACATAGCCTAAGCCACCCCTTATAAGTTTATCTTCAAAACCTGGGGTCAAACGTCTTTCTAGCTGATACAGGAACTGAGAAACAAGCATTGCCGTTATAGTACCTTTTGAAAACTCATGTCACGTGACCCTACCCCATGTGACCACCTGGTCACATCCTCACATAGCCTAAGCCACCCCTTATAAGTTTATCTTCAAAACCTGGGGTCAAACGTCTTTCTAGCTGATTCAGAGGCTGAGAAACAAGCATTGCCGTTATAGTACCTTTTGAAAACTCATGTCACGTGACCCTACCCCACGTGACCACCTGGTCACATCCTCACATAGCCTAAGCCACCCCTTATAAGTTTATCTTCAAAACCTGGGGTCAAACGTCTTCCTAGCTGATTCAGAGGCTGAGAAACAAGCATTGCCGTTATAGTACCTTTTGAAAACTCATGTCACGTGACCCTACCCCACGTGACCACCTGGTCACATCCTCACATAGCCTAAGCCACCCCTTATAAGTTTATCTTCAAAACCTGGGGTCAAACGTCTTCCTAGCTGATTCAGAGGCTGAGAAACAAGCATTGCCGTTATAGTACCTTTTGAAAACTCATGTCACGTGACCCTACCCCACGTGACCACCTGGTCACATCCTCACATAGCCTAAGCCACCCCTTATAAGTTTATCTTCAAAACCTGGGGTCAAACGTCTTTCTAGCTGATCAGAGGCTGAGAAACAAGCATTGCCGTTATAGTACCTTTTGAAAACTCATGTCACGTGACCCTACCCCACGTGACCACCTGGTCACATCCTCACATAGCCTAAGCCACCCCTTATAAGTTTATCTTCAAAACCTGGGGTCAAACGTCTTTCTAGCTGATTCAGAGGCTGAGAAACAAGCATTGCCGTTATAGTACCTTTTGAAAACTCATGTCACGTGACCCTACCCACGTGACCACCTGGTCACATCCTCACATAGCCTAAGCCACCCCTTATAAGTTTATCTTCAAAACCTGGGGTCAAACGTCTTCTAGCTGATTCAGGGCTGAGAAACAAGCATTGCCGTTATAGTACCTTTTGAAAACTCATGTCACGTGACCCTACCCCACGTGACCACCTGGTCACATCCTCACATAGCCTAAGCCACCCCTTATAAGTTTATCTTCAAAACCTGGGTCAAACGTCTTTCTAGCTGATTCAGAGGCTGAGAAACAAGCATTGCCGTTATAGTACCTTTTGAAAACTCATGTCACGTGACCCTACCCCACGTGACCACCTGGTCACATCCTCACATAGCCTAAGCCACCCCTTATAAGTTTATCTTCAAAACCTGGGGTCAAACGTCTTTCTAGCTGATTCAGAGGCTGAGAAACAAGCATTGCCGTTATAGTACCTTTTGAAAACTCATGTCACGTGACCCTACCCCACGTGACCACCTGGTCACATCCTCACATAGCCTAAGCCACCCCTTATAAGTTTATCTTCAAAACCTGGGGTCAAACGTCTTTCTAGCTGATTCAGAAGCTGAGAAACAAGCATTGCCGTTATAGTACCTTTTGAAAACTCATGTCACGTGACCCTACCCCATGTGACCACCTGGTCACATCCTCACATAGCCTAAGCCACCCCTTATAAGTTTATCTTCAAAACCTGGGGTCAAACGTCTTTCTAGCTGATTCAAAAGCTGAGAAACAAGCATTGCCGTTATAGTACCTTTTGAAAACTCATGTCACGTGACCCTACCCCACGTGACCACCTGGTCACATCCTCACATAGCCTAAGCCACCCCTTATAAGTTTATCTTCAAAACCTGGGGTCAAACGTCTTTCTAGCTGATTCAGAGGCTGAGAAACAAGCATTGCCGTTATAGTACCTTTTGAAAACTCATGTCACGTGACCCTACCCCACGTGACCACCTGGTCACATCCTCACATAGCCTAAGCCACCCCTTATAAGTTTATCTTCAAAACCTGGGGTCAAACGTCTTCTAGCTGATTCAGAGGCTGAGAAACAAGCATTGCCGTTATAGTACCTTTTGAAAACTCATGTCACGTGACCCTACCCCACGTGACCACCTGGTCACATCCTCACATAGCCTAAGCCACCCCTTATAAGTTTATCTTCAAAACCTGGGTCAAACGTCTTTCTAGCTGATTCAGAAGCTGAGAAACAAGCATTGCCGTTATAGTACCTTTTGAAAACTCATGTCACGTGACCCTACCCCACGTGACCACCTGGTCACATCCTCACATAGCCTAAGCCACCCCTTATAAGTTTATCTTCAAAACCTGGGGTCAAACGTCTTTCTAGCTGATTCAGAGGCTGAGAAACAAGCATTGCCGTTATAGTACCTTTTGAAAACTCATGTCACGTGACCCTACCCCACGTGACCACCTGGTCACATCCTCACATAGCCTAAGCCACCCCTTATAAGTTTATCTTCAAAACCTGGGGTCAAACGTCTTTCTAGCTGATTCAGAAGCTGAGAAACAAGCATTGCCGTTATAGTACCTTTTGAAAACTCATGTCACGTGACCCTACCCCATGTGACCACCTGGTCACATCCTCACATAGCCTAAGCCACCCCTTATAAGTTTATCTTCAAAACCTGGGGTCAAACGTCTTCTAGCTGATTCAAGGCTGAGAAACAAGCATTGCCGTTATAGTACCTTTTGAAAACTCATGTCACGTGACCCTACCCCACGTGACCACCTGGTCACATCCTCACATAGCCTAAGCCACCCCTTATAAGTTTATCTTCAAAACCTGGGGTCAAACGTCTTTCTAGCTGATTCAGAAGGCTGAGAAACAAGCATTGCCGTTATAGTACCTTTTGAAAACTCATGTCACGTGACCCTACCCCACGTGACCACCTGGTCACATCCTCACATAGCCTAAGCCACCCCTTATAAGTTTATCTTCAAAACCTGGGGTCAAACGTCTTTCTAGCTGATTCAGAGGCTGAGAAACAAGCATTGCCGTTATAGTACCTTTTGAAAACTCATGTCACGTGACCCTACCCACGTGACCACCTGGTCACATCCTCACATAGCCTAAGCCACCCCTTATAAGTTTATCTTCAAAACCTGGGGTCAAACGTCTTTCTAGCTGATTCAGAAGCTGAGAAACAAGCATTGCCGTTATAGTACCTTTTGAAAACTCATGTCACGTGACCCTACCCCACGTGACCACCTGGTCACATCCTCACATAGCCTAAGCCACCCCTTATAAGTTTATCTTCAAAACCTGGGGTCAAACGTCTTCCTAGCTGATTCAGAGGCTGAGAAACAAGCATTGCCGTTATAGTACCTTTTGAAAACTCATGTCACGTGACCCTACCCCACGTGACCACCTGGTCACATCCTCACATAGCCTAAGCCACCCCTTATAAGTTTATCTTCAAAACCTGGGGTCAAACGTCTTTCTAGCTGATTCAGGAAGCTGAGAAACAAGCATTGCCGTTATAGTACCTTTTGAAAACTCATGTCACGTGACCCTACCCCACGTGACCACCTGGTCACATCCTCACATAGCCTAAGCCACCCCTTATAAGTTTATCTTCAAAACCTGGGGTCAAACGTCTTCCTAGCTGATTCAGAGGCTGAGAAACAAGCATTGCCGTTATAGTACCTTTTGAAAACTCATGTCACGTGACCCTACCCCACGTGACCACCTGGTCACATCCTCACATAGCCTAAGCCACCCCTTATAAGTTTATCTTCAAAACCTGGGGTCAAACGTCTTTCTAGCTGATTCAGAACTGAGAAACAAGCATTGCCGTTATATTACCTTTTGAAAACTCATGTCACGTGACCCTACCCCATGTGACCACCTGGTCACATCCTCACATAGCCTAAGCCACCCCTTATAAGTTTATCTTCAAAACCTGGGGTCAAACGTCTTCCTAGCTGATTCAGAGGCTGAGAAACAAGCATTGCCGTTATAGTACCTTTTGAAAACTCATGTCACGTGACCCTACCCCACGTGACCACCTGGTCACATCCTCACATAGCCTAAGCCACCCCTTATAAGTTTATCTTCAAAACCTGGGGTCAAACGTCTTTCTAGCTGATTCAGAAGCTGAGAAACAAGCATTGCCGTTATAGTACCTTTTGAAAACTCATGTCACGTGACCCTACCCCACGTGACCACCTGGTCACATCCTCACATAGCCTAAGCCACCCCTTATAAGTTTATCTTCAAAACCTGGGGTCAAACGTCTTCCTAGCTGATTCAGAGGCTGAGAAACAAGCATTGCCGTTATAGTACCTTTTGAAAACTCATGTCACGTGACCCTACCCCACGTGACCACCTGGTCACATCCTCACATAGCCTAAGCCACCCCTTATAAGTTTATCTTCAAAACCTGGGGTCAAACGTCTTTCTAGCTGATTCAGAGGCTGAGAAACAAGCATTGCCGTTATAGTACCTTTTGAAAACTCATGTCACGTGACCCTACCCCACGTGACCACCTGGTCACATCCTCACATAGCCTAAGCCACCCCTTATAAGTTTATCTTCAAAACCTGGGGTCAAACGTCTTTCCTAGCTGATTCAGAGGCTGAGAAACAAGCATTGCCGTTATAGTACCTTTTGAAAACTCATGTCACGTGACCCTACCCCACGTGACCACCTGGTCACATCCTCACATAGCCTAAGCCACCCCTTATAAGTTTATCTTCAAAACCTGGGGTCAAACGTCTTTCTAGCTGATTCAGAACTGAGAAACAAGCATTGCCGTTATAGTACCTTTTGAAAACTCATGTCACGTGACCCTACCCCACGTGACCACCTGGTCACATCCTCACATAGCCTAAGCCACCCCTTATAAGTTTATCTTCAAAACCTGGGGTCAAACGTCTTTCTAGCTGATTCAGAAGGCTGAGAAACAAGCATTGCCGTTATAGTACCTTTTGAAAACTCATGTCACGTGACCCTACCCCACGTGACCACCTGGTCACATCCTCACATAGCCTAAGCCACCCCTTATAAGTTTATCTTCAAAACCTGGGGTCAAACGTCTTTCTAGCTGATTCAGAGGCTGAGAAACAAGCATTGCCGTTATAGTACCTTTTGAAAACTCATGTCACGTGACCCTACCCCACGTGACCACCTGGTCACATCCTCACATAGCCTAAGCCACCCCTTATAAGTTTATCTTCAAAACCTGGGGTCAAACGTCTTCCTAGCTGATTCAGAGGCTGAGAAACAAGCATTGCCGTTATAGTACCTTTTGAAAACTCATGTCACGTGACCCTACCCCACGTGACCACCTGGTCACATCCTCACATAGCCTAAGCCACCCCTTATAAGTTTATCTTCAAAACCTGGGGTCAAACGTCTTTCTAGCTGATTCAGGAACTGAGAAACAAGCATTGCCGTTATAGTACCTTTTGAAAACTCATGTCACGTGACCCTACCCCACGTGACCACCTGGTCACATCCTCACATAGCCTAAGCCACCCCTTATAAGTTTATCTTCAAAACCTGGGGTCAAACGTCTTTCTAGCTGATTCAAAGGCTGAGAAACAAGCATTGCCGTTATAGTACCTTTTGAAAACTCATGTCACGTGACCCTACCCCACGTGACCACCTGGTCACATCCTCACATAGCCTAAGCCACCCCTTATAAGTTTATCTTCAAAACCTGGGGTCAAACGTCTTCCTAGCTGATTCAGAGGCTGAGAAACAAGCATTGCCGTTATAGTACCTTTTGAAAACTCATGTCACGTGACCCTACCCCACGTGACCACCTGGTCACATCCTCACATAGCCTAAGCCACCCCTTATAAGTTTATCTTCAAAACCTGGGGTCAAACGTCTTTCTAGCTGATTCAGAGCTGAGAAACAAGCATTGCCGTTATAGTACCTTTTGAAAACTCATGTCACGTGACCCTACCCCACGTGACCACCTGGTCACATCCTCACATAGCCTAAGCCACCCCTTATAAGTTTATCTTCAAAACCTGGGGTCAAACGTCTTTCTAGCTGATACAGGAACTGAGAAACAAGCATTGCCGTTATATTACCTTTTGAAAACTCATGTCACGTGACCCTACCCCATGTGACCACCTGGTCACATCCTCACATAGCCTAAGCCACCCCTTATAAGTTTATCTTCAAAACCTGGGGTCTAACCTCTTTCTAGCTGATTCAGAAGCTGAGAAACAAGCATTGTCGTTATGTTACCCTTTGAAATTTCATGTCACGTGACCCTACCCCATGTGACCACCTGGTCACATTCTCACATAGCCTAAGCCACCCCTTATAAGTTTATCTTCAAAACCTGGGGTCAAACGTCTTCCTAGCTGATTCAGAGGCTGAGAAACAAGCATTGCCGTTATAGTACTTTTTGAAAACAAATGTCACGTGACCCTACCTCACGTGACCACCTTGTCACATCCTCACATAGCCTAAGCCACCCCTTATAAGTTTATCTTCAAAACTTGGAGTCAAACGCCTTTCTAGCTGATTCAGAAGCTGAAAAACAATCATTGCCGTTATAGTACCTTTTGAAAACACATGTCACGTGACCCTACCCCACGTGACCACCTGGTCACATCCTCACATAGCCTAAGCCACCCCTTATAAGTTTATCTTCAAAACTTGGGGTCAAACGTCTTTCTAGCTGATTCAGAGGCTGAGAAACAATCATTGCCGTTAAAGTACCTTTTGAAAACTCATGTCACGTGACCCTACCCCACGTGACCACCTGGTCACATCCTCACATAGCCTAAGCCACCCCTTATAAGTTTATCTTCAAAACCTGGGGTCAAACGTCTTTCTAGCTGATTCAGAAGCTGATAAACAAGCATTGCCGTTATAGTACCTTTTGAAAACTCATGTCACGTGACCCTACCTCACATGACCACCTGGTCACATCTTCACATAGCCTAAGCTACCCCTTATAAGTTTATCTTCAAAACCTGGGGTCAAACGTCTTCCTAGCTGATTCAGTGGCTGAGAAACAAGCATTGCCGTTATAGTACCTTTTGAAAACTCATGTCACGTGACCCTACCCCACGTGACCACCTGGTCACATCCTCACATAGCCTAAGACACCCCTCATAAGTTTATCTTCAAAACCTGTGGTCAAACGTCTTCCTAGCTGGATCAGAGGCTGAGAAACAAGCATTGCCGTTATAGTACCTTTTGAAAACTCATGTCACGTGACCCTAACCCCACGTGACCACCTAGTCACATCCTCACATAGCCTAAGCCACCCCTTATAAGTTTATCTTCAAAACCTGGGGTCAAACGTCTTTCTAGCTGATACAGGAACTGAGAAACAAGCATTGCCGTTATATTACCTTTTGAAAACTCATGTCACGTGACCCTACCCCATGTGACCACCTGGTCACATCCTCACATAGCCTAAGCCACCCCTTATAAGTTTATCTTCAAAACCTGGGGTCTAACCTCTTTCTAGCTGATTCAGAAGCTGAGAAACAAGCATTGTCGTTATGTTACCCTTTGAAATTTCATGTCACGTGACCCTACCCCATGTGACCACCTGGTCACATTCTCACATAGCCTAAGCCACCCCTTATAAGTTTATCTTCAAAACCTGGGGTCAAACGTCTTCCTAGCTGATTCAGAGGCTGAGAAACAAGCATTGCCTTTATAGTACTTTTTGAAAACAAATGTCACGTGACCCTACCTCACGTGACCACCTTGTCACATCCTCACATAGCCTAAGCCACCCCTTATAAGTTTATCTTCAAAACCTGGGGTCAAATGTCTTTCTAGCTGATTCAGAAGCTGAGAAACAATCATTGCCGTTATAGTACCTTTTGAAAACACATGTCACGTGACCCTACCCCACGTGACCACCTGGTCACATCCTCACATAGCCTAAGCCACCCCTTATAAGTTTATCTTCAAAACTTGGGGTCAAACGTCTTCCTAGCTGATTCAGAGGCTGAGAAACAATCATTGCCGTTATAGTACCTTTTGAAAACTCATGTCACGTGACCCTACCAAATTTGACCACCTGGTCACATCCTCACATAGCCTAAGCCACCCCTTATAAATTTATCTTCAAAATTTGGGGTCAAACCTCTTTCTAGCTTATTCAGAAGCTGAGAAACAAGCATTGCCGTTATAGTACCTTTTGAAAACTCATGTCACTTGACCCTACCTCACGTGACCACCAGGTCACATCCTCACATAGCCTAAGCCACCCCTTATAAGTTTATCTTCAAAACCTAGGGTCAAACGTCTGCCTAGCTGATTCAGAGGCTGAGAAACAATCATTGCCGTTATAGTACCTTTTGAAAACTCATGTCACGTGACCTTACCCCACGTGACCACCTGGTCACATCCTCTTATAGCCTAAACCACCCCCTTATAAGTTTATCTTCAAAACCTGGGGTCAAACATCTTTCTAGCTGATTCAGAAACTGAGAAACAAGCATTGCCGTTATATTACCTTTTGAAAACTCATGTCACGTGACCCTACCCCATGTGACCACCTGGTCACATCCTCACATAGCCTAAGCCACCCCTCATAAGTTTATCTTCAAAACCTGGGGTCAAACCTCTTTCTAGCTGATTCAGAAGCTGAGAAACAAGCATTGCCGTTATAGTACCTTTTGAAAACTCATGTCACGTGACCCTACCCCATTTGACCACCTGGTCACATCCTCACATAGCCTAAGCCACCCCTTATAAGTTTATCCTCAAAACCTGGGGTCAAACCTCTTTCTAGCTGATTCAGAAGCTGAGAAACAAGCATTGCCGTTATAGTACCTTTTGAAAACTCATGTCACGTGACCCTACCTCACGTGACTACCTGGTCACATCCTCACAGAGCCTAAGCCATCCCTTATAAGTTTATCTTCAAAACCTGGGGTCAAACGTCTTCCTAGCTAATTCAGAGGCTGAGAAACCAGCATTGCAGTCATAGTACCTTTTGAAAACTCATGTCATGTGACCCTACCCCACTTGACCACCTGGTCACATCCTCATATAGCCTAAATCACCCCTTATAAGTTTATCTTCAAAACCTGGGGTCAAACGTCTTTCTAGCTGATTCAGAAACTGAGAAACAAGCATTGCCGTTATATTACCTTTTGAAAACTCATGTCACGTGACCTTACCCCATGTGACCACCTGGCCACATCCTCACATAGCCTAAGCCACCCCTTATAAGTTTATTTTCAAAACCTGGGGTCAAACGTCTTTCTAGCTGATTCAAAGGTTGAGAAAAAAGCATTGCCGTTATAGTACCTTTTGAAAACTCATGTCATTTGACCCTACCCCACGTGACCCTACCCCACGTGACCCTACCCCACGTGACCACCTGCTCACATCTTCACATAGCCTAAGCCACCCCTTATAAGATTATCTTCAAAACCTGAGGTCAAATGTCTTCCTAGCTGATTCAGAAGCTGAGAAACAATCATTGCCGTTATAGTACCTTTTGAAAACACATGTCACGTGACCCTACCCCACGTGACCACCTGGTCACATCCTCACATAGCCTAAGCCACCCCTTATAAGTTTATTTTCAAAACCTGGGGTCAAACGTCTTTCTAGCTGATTCAGAGGCTGAGAAACAAGCATTGCCGTTATAGTACCTTTTGAAAACTCATGTCACGTGACCCTACCCCACGTGACCACCTGGTCACATCCTCAAATAGCCTAAGCCACCCCTTATAAGTTTATCTTCAAAACCTGGGGTCAAACGTCTTTCTAACTGATTCAGAGGCTGAGAAACAAGCATTGCCGTTATAGTACCTTTTGAAAACTCATGTCACGTGACCTTACCCCACATGACGACCTGGTCACATCCTCACATAGCCTAAGCCACCCCTTATAAGTTTATTTTCAAAACCTGGGGTCAAACGTCTTTCTAGCTGATTCAAAGGTTGAGAAAAAAGCATTGCCGTTATAGTACCTTTTGAAAACTCATGTCACGTGACCCTACCCCACGTGACCCTACCCCACGTGACCCTACCCCACGTGACCACCTGCTCACATCTTCACATAGCCTAAGCCACCCCTTATAAGATTATCTTCAAAACCTGGGGTCAAACGTCTTCCTAGCTGATTCAGAAGCTGAGAAACAATCATTGCCGTTATAGTACCTTTTGAAAACACATGTCACGTGACCTTACCCCACGTGACCACCTGGTCACATCCTCACATAGCCTAAGCCACCCCTTATAAGTTTATCATAAAAACCTGGGGTCAAACGTCTTTCTAGCTGATACAAAAGCTGAGAAACAAGCATTGCCGTTAAAGTACCTTTTGAAAACTCATGTCACGTGACCCTACCCCACGTGACCACCTGGTCACATCCTCACATAGCCTAAGCCACCCCTTATAAGTTTATCTTCAAAACCTGGGGTCAAACGTCTTTCTAGCTGATACAAAAGCTGAGAAACAAGCATTGCCGTTAAAGTACCTTTTGAAAACTCATGTCACGTGACCCTACCCCACGTGACCACCTGGTCACATCCTCACATATCCTAAGCAACCCCTTATAAGTTTATCTTCAAAACCTGGGGTCAAACGTCTTCCTAGCTGATTCAGAGGCTGAGAAACAAGCATTGCCGTTATAGTACTTTTTGAAAACAAATGTCACGTGACCCTACCTCACGTGACCACCTGGTCACATCCTCACATATCCTAAGCCACCCCTTATAAGTTTATCTTCAAAACCTGGGGTCAAACGTCTTTCTAGCTGATTCAGAGGCTGAGAAACAAGCATTGCCTTTATAGTACCTTTTGAAAACTCATGTCACGTGACCCTACCCCACGTGACCACCTGCTCACATCTTCACATAGCCTAAGCCACCCCTTATAAGTTTATCTTCAAAACCTGGGGTCAAACGTCTTTCTAGCTGATACAAAAGCTGAGAAACAAGCATTGCCGTTAAAGTACCTTTTGAAAACTCATGTCACGTGACCCTACCCCACGTGACCACCTGGTCACATCCTCACATAGCCTAAGCCACCCCTTATAAGATTATCTTCAAAACCTGGGGTCAAACGTCTTCCTAGCTGATTCAGAGGCTGAGAAACAAGCATTGCCTTTATAGTACCTTTTGAAAACTCATGTCACGTGACCCTACCCCATTTGACCACCTGGTCACATCCTCACATAGCCTAAGCCACCCCTTATAAGTTTATCTTCAAAATTTGGGGTCAAACCTCTTTCTAGCTTATTCAGAAGCTGAGAAACAAGCATTGCCGTTAAAGTACCTTTTGAAAACTCATGTCACGTGACCCTACCCCACGTGACCACCTGGTCACATCCTCACATAGCCTAAGCGACCCCTTATAAGATTATCTTCAAAACCTGGGGTCAAACGTCTTCCTAGCTGATTCAGAGGCTGAGAAACAAGCATTGCCTTTATAGTACCTTTTGAAAACTCATGTCACGTGACCCTACCCCATTTGACCACCTGGTCACATCCTCACATAGCCTAAGCCACCCCTTATAAGTTTATCTTCAAAATTTGGGGTCAAACCTCTTTCTAGCTTATTCAGAAGCTGAGAAACAATCATTGCCGTTATATTACCTTTTGAAAACTCATGTCACGTGACACTACCCCATGTGACCACCTGGTCACATCCTCACATAGCCTAAGCCACCCCTTATAAGTTTATCTTCAAAACCTGGGGTCAAACGTCTTTCTAGTTGATTCAGAGGCTGAGAAACAAGCATTGCCGTTATAGTACCTTTTGAAAACTCATGTCACGTGACCCTACCCCACTTGACCACCTGGTCACATCCTCACATAGCCTAAGCCACCCCTTATAAGTTTATCTTCAAAACCTGGGGTCAAACCTCTTTCTAGCTGATTCAGAAGCTGAGAAACAAGCATTGCCGTTATAGTACCTTTTGAAAACACATGTCACATGACCCTACCCCACGTGACCACCTGGTCACATCCTCATATAGCATAAGCCACCCCTTATAAGTTTATCTTCAAAACCTGGGGTCAAACGTCTTTCTAGCTGATTCAGAAACTGAGAAACAAGCATTGCAGTTATATTACCTTTTGAAAACTCATGTCACGTGACCCTAACCCATGTGACCACCTGGTCACATTCTCACATAGCCTAAATCACCCCTTATAAGTTTATCTTCAAAACCTGGGGTCAAACGTCTTTCTAGCTGATTCGGAGGCTGAGAAACAAGCATTGCCGTTATATTACTTTTTGAAAACTCATGTCACGTGACCCTACCCCACGTGACCACCTGGTCACATCCTCACATAGCCTAAGCCACCCCTTATAAGTTTATCTTCAAAACGTGGGGTCAAACGTCTTTCTAGCTGATTCAGAAGCTGAGAAACAAGCATTGTCGTCATGTTACCCTTTGAAAACTCATGTCACGTGACCCTACCCCATGTGACCACCTGGTCACATCCTCACATAGCGTAAGCCACCCCTTATAAGTTTATCTTCAAAACCTGGGGTCAAACCTCTTTCTAGCTGATTCAGAAGCTGAGAAACAAGCATTGCCGTTATAGTACCTTTTTAAAACTCATGTTACGTGACCCTACCCCACGTGACCACCTGGTCACATCCTCACATAGCCTAAGACACCCCTTATAAGTTTATCTTCAAAACCTGGCGTCAAACGTCTTCCTAGCTGATTCAGAGGCTGAGAAACAATTATTGCCGTTATAGTACCTTTTTAAAACACATGTCACGTGACCCTACTCCACGTGACCATCTGGTCACATCCTCACATAGCCTAAGCCACCCCTTATAAGTTTATCTTCAAAACCTGGGGTCAAACGTCTTTCTAGCTGATTCAGAAGCTGAGAAACAAGCATTGTCGTCATGTTACCCTTTGAAAACTCATGTCACGTGACCCTACCCCATGTGACCACCTGGTCACATCCTCACATAGCCTAAGCCACCCCTTATAAGTTTATCTTCAAAACCTGGGGTCAAACGTCTTTCTAGCTGATTCGGAGGCTGAGAAACAAGCATTGTCGTCATGTTACCCTTTGAAAACTCATGTCACGTGACCCTACCCCATGTGACCACCTGGTCACATCCTCACATAGCCTAAGCCACCCCTTATAAGTTTATCTTCAAAACCTGGGGTCAAACGTCTTTCTAGCTGATTCAGAAGCTGAGAAACAAGCATTGTCGTCATGTTACCCTTTGAAAACTCATGTCACGTGACCCTACCCCATGTGACCACCTGGTCACATCCTCACATAGCCTAAGCCACCCCTTATAAGTTTATCTTCAAAACCTGGGGTCAAACGTCTTTCTAGCTGATTCAGAAGCTGAGAAACAAGCATTGTCGTCATGTTACCCTTTGAAAACTCATGTCACGTGACCCTACCCCATGTGACCACCTGGTCACATCCTCACATAGCCTAAGCCACCCCTTATAAGTTTATCTTCAAAACCTGGGGTCAAACGTCTTTCTAGCTGATTCAGAAGCTGAGAAACAAGCATTGTCGTCATGTTACCCTTTGAAAACTCATGTCACGTGACCCTACCCCACGTGACCACCTGGTCACATCCTCACATAGCCTAAGCCACCCCTTATAAGTTTATCTTCAAAACCTGGGGTCAAACGTCTTTCTAGCTGATACAAAAGCTGAGAAACAAGCATTGCCGTAAAGTACCTTTTGAAAACTCATGTCACGTGACCCTACCCCACGTGACCACCTGGTCACATCCTCACATAGCCTAAGCCACCCCTTATAAGTTTATCTTCAAAACCTGGGGTCAAACGTCTTTCTAGCTGATTCAGAAGCTGATAAACAAGCATTGCCGTTATAGTACCTTTTGAAAACTCATGTCACGTGACCCTACCTCATATGACCACCTGGTCACATCTTCACATAGCCTAAGCCACCCCTTATAAGTTTATCTTCAAAACCTGGGGTCAAACCTCTTTCTAGCTGATTCAGAAGCTGAGAAACAAGCATTGCCGTTATAGTACCTTTTTAAAACTCATGTCACGTGACCCTACCCCACGTGACCACCTGGTCACATCCTCACATAGCCTAAGACACCCCTTATAAGTTTATCTTCAAAACCTGGCGTCAAACGTCTTCCTAGCTGATTCAGAGGCTGAGAAACAAGTATTGCCGTTATAGTACCTTTTGAAAACTCATGTCACGTGACCCTACTCCACGTGACCATCTGGTCACATCCTCACATAGCCTAAGCCACCCCTTATAAGTTTATCTTCAAAACCTGGGGTCAAACGTCTTTCTAGCTGATTCAAAAACTGAGAAACAAGCATTGCCGTTATATTACCTTTTGAAAACTCATGTCACGTGACCCTACCCCATGTGACCACCTGGTCACATCCTCACATAGCCTAAGCCACCCCTTATAAGTTTATCTTCAAAACCTGGGGTCTGACCTCTTTCTAGCTGATTCAGAAGCTGAGAAACAAGCATTGCCGTTATAGTACCTTTCGAAAACACATGTCACGTGACCCTACCCCACGTGACCACCTGGTCACATCCTCACATAGCATAAGCCACCCCTTATAAGTTTATCTTCAAAACCTGGGGTCAAACGTCTTTCTAGCTGATTCAGAAGCTGAAAAACAAGCATTGCCGTTATAGTACCTTTTGAAAACTCATGTCACGTGACCCTACTACAGGTGACCACCTGGTCACATCCTCACATAGCCTAAGCCACCCCTTATAAGTTTATCTTCAAAACATGGGGTCAAACGCCTTTTTAGCTGATTCAGAAGCTGAGAAACAATCATTGCCGTTATAGTACCTTTCGAAAACACATGTCACGTGACCCTACCCCACGTGACCACCTGGTCATATCCTCACATAGCATAAGCCACCCCTTATAAGTTTATCTTCAAAACCTGGGGTCAAACGTCTTTCTAGCTGATTCAGAAGCTGAAAAACAAGCATTGCCGTTATAGTACCTTTTGAAAACTCATGTCACGTGACCCTACCCCACGTGACCACCTGGTCACATCCTCACATAGCCTAAGCCACCCCTTATAAGTTTATCTTCAAAACCTGGGGTCAAACGTCTTTTTAGCTGATTCAGAAGCTGAGAAACAAGCATTGCCGTTACAGTACCTTTTGAAAACTCATGTCACGTGACCCTACTACAGGTGACCACCTGGTCACATCCTCACATAGCCTAAGCCACCCCTTATAAGTTTATCTTCAAAACATGGGGTCAAACGCCTTTTTAGCTGATTCAGAAGCTGAGAAACAATCATTGCCGTTATAGTACCTTTCGAAAACACATGTCACGTGACCCTACCCCACGTGACCACCTGGTCACATCCTCACATAGCATAAGCCACCCCTTATAAGTTTATCTTCAAAACCTGGGGTCAAACGTCTTTCTAGCTGATTCAGAAGCTGAAAAACAAGCATTGCCGTTATAGTACCTTTTGAAAACTCATGTCACGTGACCCTACCCCACGTGACCACCTGGTCACATCCTCCCATAGCCTAAGCCACCGCTTATAAGTTTATCTTCAAAACCTGGGGTCAAACATCTTTCTAGCTGATTCAGAGGCTGAGAAAAAAGCATTGCCGTTATAGTACCTTTTGAAAACTCATGTCTTGTGACCCTACCCCACGTGACCACCTGGTCACATCTTCACATAGCCTAAGCCACCCCTTATAAGTTTATCTTCAAAACCTGGGGTCAAACGTCTTTCTAGCTGATTCAGAGGCTGAGAAACAAGCATTGCCGTTATAGTACCTTTTGAAAACTCATGTCACGTGACCCTACCCCACGTGACCACCTGGTCACATCCTCACATATCCTAAGCCACCCCTTATAAGTTTATCTTCAAAACCTGGGGTCAAACGTCTTTCTAGCTGATTCAGAGGCTGAGAAACAAGCATTGCAGTTATAGTACCTTTTGAAAACTCATGTCACGTGACCCTACCCCACATGACCACCTGGTCACATCCTCACATAGCCTAAGCCACCCCTTATAAGTTTATCTTCAAAACCTGGGGTCAAACCTCTTTCTAGCTGATTCAGAAGCTGAGAAACAAGCATTGCCGTTATAGTACCTTTTGAAAACACATGTCACTTGACCCTACCCCACGTGACCACCTGGTCACATCCTCACATAGCCTAAGCCAACCCTTATAAGTTTATCTTCAAAACCTGGGGTCAAACTTCTTTCTAGCTGATTCAGAGGCTGAAAAACAAGCATTGCCGTTATAGTACCTTTTGAAAACTCATGTCACGTGACCCTACTCCACGTGACCACCTGGTCACATCCTCACATAGCCTAAGCCACCCCTTATAAGTTTATCTTCAAAACCTGGGGTCAAACGTCTTTCTAGCTGATTCAGAAGCTGATAAACAAGCATTGCCGTATAGTACCTTTTGAAAACTCATGTCACGTGACCCTACCTCACGTGACCACCTGGTCACATCTTCACATAGCCTAAGCCACCCCTTATAAGTTTATGTTCAAAACCTGGGGTCAAACATCTTTCTAGCTGATTCAGAAGCTGAAAAACAAGCATTGCCGTTATAGTACCTTTTGAAAACTCATGTCACGTGACCCTACCCCACGTGACCACCTGGTCACATCCTCACATAGCCTAAGCCACCCCTTATAAGTTTATCTTCAAAACCTGGGGTCAAATGTCTTTCTAGCTGATTCAGAGGCTAAGAAACAAGCATTGCCGTTATAGTACCTTTTGAAAACTCATGTCACGTGACCCTACCCCACGTGACCACCTGGTCACATCCTCACATAGCCTAAGCCACCCCTTATAAGTTTATCTTCAAAACCTGGGGTCAAACGTCTTTCTAGCTGATTCAGAGGCTGAGAAAAAAGCATTGCCGTTATAGTACCTTTTGAAAACTCATGTCACGTGACCCTACCCCACGTGACCACCTGGTCACATCTTCACATAGCCTAAGCCACCCCTTTTAAGATTATCTTCAAAACCTGGGGTCAAACGTCTTTCTAGCCGATTCAGAGGCTAAGAAACAAGCATTGCCGTTATAGTACCTTTTGAAAACTCATTTCACGTGACCCTACCCCACGTGACCACCTGGTCACATCCTCACATATCCTAAGCCACCCCTTATAAATTTATCTTCAAAACCTGGGGTCAAACGTCTTTCTAGCCGATTCAGAGGCTAAGAAACAAGCATTGCCGTTATAGTACCTTTTGAAAACACATGTCACGTGACCCTACCCCACGTGACCACCTGGTCACATCCTCACATAGCATAAGCCACCCCTTATAAGTTTATCTTCAAAACCTGGGGTCAAACGTCTTTCTAGCTGATTCAGAAGCTGAAAAACAAGCATTGCCGTTACAGTACCTTTTGAAAACTCATGTCACGTGACCCTACCCCACGTGACCACCTGGTCACATCCTCACATAGCGTAAGCCACCCCTTATAAGTTTATATTCAAAACCTGGGGTCAAATGTCTTTCTAGCTGATTCAGAGGCTGAGAAACAAGCATTGCCGTTATAGTACCTTTTGAAAACTCATGTCATGTGACCCTACCCCACGTGACCACCTGGTCACATCCTCACATAGCCTAAGCCACCCCTTATAAGATTATCTTCAAAACCTGGGGTCAAACGTCTTTCTAGCCGATTCAGAGGCTAAGAAACAAGCATTGCCGTTATAGTACCTTTTGAAAACTCATGTCACGTGACCCTACCCCACATGACCACCTGGTCACATCCTCACATAGCCTAAGCCACCCCTTATAAGTTTATCTTCAAAACCTGGGGTCAAACCTCTTTCTAGCTGATTCAGAAGCTGAGAAACAAGCATTGCCGTTATAGTACCTTTTGAAAACTCATGTCACGTGACCCTACCCCACGTGACCACCTGGTCACATCCTCACATAGCCTAAGCCACCCCTTATAAGTTTATCTTCAAAACCTGGGGTCAAACCTCTTTCTAGCTGATTCAGAAGCTGAGAAACAAGCATTGCCGTTATAGTACCTTTTGAAAACTCATGTCACGTGACCCTACCTCACGTGACCACCTGGTCACATCCTCACATAGCCTAAGCCACCCCTTATAAGTTTATCTTCAAAACCTGGGGTCAAACGTCTTTCTAGCTGATTCAGAAGCTGAGAAACAAGCATTGCCGTTATAGTACCTTTTGAAAACTCATGTCACGTGACCCTACCCCACGTGACCACCTGGTCACATCCTCACATAGCCTAAGCCACCCCTTATAAGTTTATCTTCAAAACCTGGGGTCAAACCTCTTTCTAGCTGATTCAGAAGCTGAGAAACAAGCATTGCCGTTATAGTACCTTTTGAAAACTCATGTCACGTGACCCTACCTCACGTGACCACCTGGTCACATCCTCACATAGCCTAAGCCACCCCTTATAAGTTTATCTTCAAAACCTGGGGTCAAACCTCTTTCTAGCTGATTCAGAAGCTGAGAAACAAGCATTGCCGTTATAGTACCTTTTGAAAACTCATGTCACGTGACCCTACCCCACGTGACCACCTGGTCACATCCTCACATAGCCTAAGCCACCCCTTATAAGTTTATCTTCAAAACCTGGGGTCAAACGTCTTTCTATCTGATTCAGAAGCTTAGAAACAAGCATTGCCGTTATAGTACCTTTTGAAAACTCATGTCACGTGACCCTACCCCACGTGACCACCTGGTCACATCCTCACATAGCCTAAGCCACCCCTTATAAGTTTATCTTCAAAACCTGGGGTCAAACCTCTTTCTAGCTGATTCAGAAGCTGAGAAACAAGCATTGCCGTTATAGTACCTTTTGAAAACTCATGTCACGTGACCCTACCTCACGTGACCACCTGGTCACATCCTCACATAGCCTAAGCCACCCCTTATAAGTTTATCTTCAAAACCTGGGGTCAAACGTCTTTCTAGCTGATTCAGAAGCTGAGAAACAAGCATTGCCGTTATAGTACCTTTTGAAAACTCATGTCACGTGACCCTACCTCACGTGACCACCTGGTCACATCCTCACATAGCCTAAGCCACCCCTTATAAGTTTATCTTCAAAACCTGGGGTCAAACCTCTTTCTAGCTGATTCAGAAGCTGAGAAACAAGCATTGCCGTTATAGTACCTTTTGAAAACTCATGTCACGTGACCCTACCTCACGTGACCACCTGGTCACATCCTCACATAGCCTAAGCCACCCCTTATAAGTTTATCTTCAAAACCTGGGGTCAAACGTCTTTCTAGCTGATTCAGAAGCTGAGAAACAAGCATTGCCGTTATAGTACCTTTTGAAAACTCATGTCACGTGACCCTACCTCACGTGACCACCTGGTCACATCCTCACATAGCCTAAGCCACCCCTTATAAGTTTATCTTCAAAACCTGGGGTCAAACGTCTTTCTAGCTGATTCAGAGGCTGAGAAACAAGCATTGCCGTTATAGTACCTTTTGAAAACTCATGTCACGTGACCCTACTACAGGTGACCACCTGGTCACATCCTCACATAGCCTAAGACACCCCTTATAAGTTTATCTTCAAAACCTGGGGTCAAACGTCTTTCTAGCTGATTCAGAAGCTGATAAACAAGCATTGCCGTTATAGTACCTTTTGAAAACTCATGTCACGTGACCCTACCTCACGTGACCACCTGGTCACATCTTCACATAGCCTAAGCCACCCCTTATAAGTTTATCTTCAAAACCTGGGGTCAAACCTCTTTCTAGCTGATTCAGAAGCTGAGAAACAAGCATTGCCGTTATAGTACCTTTTGAAAACTCATATCACATGACCCTACCCCACGTGACCACCTGGTCACATCCTCACATAGCCTAAGCCACCCCTTATAAGTTTATCTTCAAAACCTGGGGTCAAACGTCTTTCTAGCTGATTCAGAAGCTGATAAACAAGCATTGCCGTTATAGTACCTTTTGAAAACTCATGTCACGTGACCCTACCTCACGTGACCACCTGGTCACATCCTCACATAGCCTAAGCCACCCCTTATAAGTTTATCTTCAAAACCTGGGGTCAAACGTCTTCCTAGCTGATTCAGAGGCTGAGAAACAAGCATTGCCGTTATAGTACCTTTTGAAAACTCATGTCACGTGACCCTACCCCACGTGACCACCTGGTCAAATCCTCACATAGCCTAAGACACCCCTTATAAGTTTATCTTCAAAACCTGGGGTCAAACGTCTTCCTAGCTGATTCAGAGGCTGAGAAACAAGCATTGCCGTTATAGTACCTTTTGAAAACTCATGTCACGTGACCCTACTCCACGTGACCACCTGGTCACATCCTCACATAGCCTAAGCCACCCCTTATAAGTTTATCTTCAAAACCTGGGGTCAAACGTCTTTCTAGCTGATTCAGAAACTGAGAAACAAGCATTGCCGTTATATTACCTTTTGAAAACTCATGTCACGTGACCCTACCCCATGTGACCACCTGGTCACATCCTCACATAGCCTAAGCCACCCTTTATAAGTTTATCTTCAAAACCTGGGGTCTAACCTCTTTTTAGCTGATTCAAAAGCTGAGAAACAAGCATTGCCGTTATAGTACCTTTTAAAAACTCATGTCACGTGACCCTACTACAGTTGACCACCAGGTCACATCCTCACATAGCCTAAGCCACCCCTTTTAAGTTTATCTTCAAAACCTGGGGTCAAACGCCTTTCTAGCTGATTCAGAAGCTGAGAAACAATCATTGCCGTTATAGTACCTTTCGAAAACACATGTCACGTGACCCTACCCCACGTGACCACCTGGTCACATCCTCACATAGCATAAGTCACCCCTTATAAGTTTATGTTCAAAACCTGGGATCAAACATCTTTCTAGCTGATTCAGAAGCTGAAAAACAAGCATTGCCGTTATAGTACCTTTTGAAAACTCATGTCACGTGACCCTACCCCACGTGACCACCTGGTCACATCCTCACATAGCCTAAGCCACCCCTTATAAGTTTATCTTCAAAACCTGGGGTCAAATGTCTTTCTAGCTGATTCAGAGGCTGAGAAACAAGCATTGCCGTTATAGTACCTTTTGAAAACTCATGTCACGTGACCCTACCCCACGTGACCACCTGGTCACATCCTCACATAGCCTAAGCCACCCCTTATAAGTTTATCTTCAAAACCTGGGGTCAAACGTCTTTCTAGCTGATTCAGAGGCTGAGAAAAAAGCATTGCCGTTATAGTGCCTTTTGAAAACTCATGTCACGTGACCCTACCCCACGTGACCACCTGGTCACATCTTCACATAGCCTAAGCCACCCCTTATAAGATTATCTTCAAAACCTGGGGTCAAACGTCTTTCTAGCCGATTCAGAGGCTAAGAAACAAGCATTGCCGTTATAGTACCTTTTGAAAACTCATTTCACATGACCCTACCCCACGTGACCACCTGGTCACATCCTCACATATCCTAAGCCACCCCTTATAAGTTTATCTTCAAAACCTGGGGTCAAACGTCTTTCTAGTTGATTCAGAGGCTAAGAAACAAGCATTGCCGTTATAGTACCTTTTGAAAACTTATGTCACGTGACCCTACCCCACATGACCACCTGGTCACATCTTCACATAGCCTAAGCCACCCCTTATAAGTTTATCTTCAAAACCTGGGGTCAAACGTCTTTCTAGCTGATTCAGAGGCTAAGAAACAAGCATTGCCGTTATAGTACCTTTTGAAAACTCATGTCTCGTGACCCTACCCCACGTGACCACCTGGTCACATCCTCACATAGCCTAAGCCACCCCTTATAAGTTTAATTTCAAAACTTGGGGTCAAACGTCTTTCTAGCCGATTCAGAGGCTGAGACACAATCATTGCCGTTATAGTACCTTTTGAAAACTCATGTCACGTGACCCTACCCCATGTGACCACCTGGTCACATCCTCACATAGCCTAAGCCACCCCTTATAAGTTTATTTTCAAAACCTGGGGTCAAACGTCTTTCTAGGTGATTCAGAGGCTGAGAAACAAGCATTGCCGTTATAGTACCTTTTGAAAACTCATGTCACGTGACCCTACCTCACGTGACCACCTGGTCACATCCTCACATAGCCTAAGCCACCCGTTATAAGTTTATCTTCAAAACCTGGGGTCAAACGTCTTCTTAGCTGATTCAGAGGCTGAGAAACAATCATTGCCGTTGAAATACCTCTTGAAAATTCTTGTCACGTGACCCTACCCCATTTGACCACCTGGTCACATCCTCACATAGCCTAAGCCACCCCTTATAAGTTTATCTTCAAAACCTGGGGTCAAACGTCTTTCTAGCTGATTCAGAAGCTGAGAAACAAGCATTGCCGTTATAGTACCTTTTGAAAACTCATGTCACGTGACCCTACCCCACGTGACCACCTGGTCACATCCTTACATAGCCTAAGCCACCCCTTATAAGTTTATCTTCAAAACTTGGGGTCAAACACCTTTCTAGCTGATCAGAAGCTAAGAAAAAAGCATTGCCGTTATAGTGCCTTTTGAAAACTCATGTCACGTGACCCTACCCCACGTGACCACCTGGTCACATCTTCACATAGCCTAAGCCACCCCTTATAAGATTATCTTCAAAACCTGGGGTCAAACGTCTTTCTAGCCGATTCAGAGGCTAAGAAACAAGCATTGCCGTTATAGTACCTTTTGAAAACTCATTTCACGTGACCCTACCCCACGTGACCACCTGGTCACATCCTCACATATCCTAAGCCACCCCTTATAAATTTATCTTCAAAACCTGGGGTCAAACGTCTTTCTAGCCGATTCAGAGGCTAAGAAACAAGCATTGCCGTTATAGTACCTTTTGAAAACACATGTCACGTGACCCTACCCCACGTGACCACCTGGTCACATCCTCACATAGCATAAGCCACCCCATATAAGTTTATCTTCAAAACCTGGGGTCAAACGTCTTTCTAGCTGATTCAGAAGCTGAAAAACAAGCATTGCCGTTATAGTACCTTTTGAAAACTCATGTCACGTGACCCTACCCCACGTGACCACCTGGTCACATCCTCACATAGCGTAAGCCACCCCTTATAAGTTTATCTTCAAAACCTGGGGTCAAATGTCTTTCTAGCTGATTCAGAGGCTGAGAAACAAGCATTGCCGTTATAGTACCTTTTGAAAACTTATGTCACGTGATCCTACCCCACGTGACCACCTGGTCACATCCTCACATAGCCTAAGCCACCCCTTATAAGTTTATCTTCAAAACCTGGGGTCAAACGTCTTTCTAGCTGATTCAGAGGCTGAGAAAAAAGCATTGCCGTTATAGTACCTTTTGAAAACTCATGTCATGTGACCCTACCCCACGTGACCACCTGGTCACATCCTCACATAGCCTAAGCCACCCCTTATAAGTTTATCTTCAAAACCTGGGGTCAAACGTCTTTCTAGCTGATTCAGAGGCTGAGAAAAAAGCATTGCCGTTATAGTACCTTTTGAAAACTCATGTCATGTGACCCTACCCCACGTGACCACCTGGTCACATCCTCACATAGCCTAAGCCACCCCTTATAAGATTATATTCAAAACCTGGGGTCAAACGTCTTTCTAGCCGATTCAGAGGCTAAGAAACAAGCATTGCCGTTATAGTACCTTTTGAAAACTCATGTCACGTGACCCTACCCCACGTGACCACCTGGTCACATCCTCACATATCCTAAGCCACCCCTTATAAGTTTATCTTCAAAACCTGGGGTCAAACGTCTTTCTAGTTGATTCAGAGGCTGAGAAACAAGCATTGCCGTTATAGTACCTTTTGAAAACTCATGTCACGTGACCCTACCCCATATGACCACCTGGTCACATCCTCACATAGCCTAAGCCACCCCTTATAAGTTTATCTTCAAAACCTGGGGTCAAACCTCTTTCTAGCTGATTCAGAAGCTGAGAAACAAGCATTGCCGTTATAGTACCTTTTGAAAACTCATGTCACGTGACCCTACCCCACGTGACCACCTGGTCACATCCTCACATAGCCTAAGCCAACCCTTATAAGTTTATCTTCAAAACCTGGGGTCAAACGTCTTTCTAGCTGATTCAGAGGCTGAGAAACAAGCATTGCCGTTATAGTACCTTTTGAAAACTCATGTCACATGACCCTACCCCACGTGACAACCTGGTCACATCCTCACATAGCCTAAGCCACCCCTTATAAGTTTATCTTCAAAACCTGGGGTCAAACGTCTTTCTAGCTGATTCAGAAGCTGATAAACAAGCATTGCCGTTATAGTACCTTTTGAAAACTCATGTCACGTGACCCTACCTCACGTGACCACCTGGTCACATCTTCACATAGCCTAAGCCACCCCTTATAAGTTTATCTTCAAAACCTGGGGTCAAACGTCTTCCTAGCTGATTCAGAGGCTGAGAAATAAGCATTGCCGTTATAGTACCTTTTGAAAACTCATGTCACGTGACCCTACCCCACGTGACCACCTGGTCAAATCCTCACATAGCCTAAGACACCCCTTATAAGTTTATCTTCAAAACCTGGGGTCAAACGTCTTTCTAGCTGATTCAGAAACTGAGAAACAAGCATTGCCGTTATATTACCTTTTGAAAACTCATGTCACGTGACCCTACCCCATGTGAGCACCTGGTCACATCCTCACATAGCCTAAGCCACCCTTTATAAGTTTATCTTCAAAACCTGGGGTCAAACACCTTTCTAGCTGATTCAGAAGCTGAGAAACAATCATTGCCGTTATAGTACCTTTTGAAAACTCATGTCACGTGACCCTACTAGAGGTGACCACCAGGTCACATCCTCACATAGCCTAAGCCACCCTTTATAAGTTTATCTTCAAAACCTGGGGTCAAACGCCTTTCTAGCTGATTCAGAAGCTTAGAAACAATCATTGCCGTTATATTACCTTTCGAAAACACATGTCACGTGACCCTACCCCATTTGACCACCTGGTCACATCCTCACATAGCATAAGTCACCCCTTATAAGTTTATGTTCAAAACCTGGGGTCAAACATCTTTCTAGCTGATTCAGAAGCTGAAAAACAAGCATTGCCGTTATAGTACCTTTTGAAAACTCATTTCACGTGACCCTACCCCACGTGACCACCTGGTCACATCCTCACATATCCTAAGCCACCCCTTATAAATTTATCTTCAAAACCTGGGGTCAAACGTCTTTCTAGCCGATTCAGAGGCTAAGAAACAAGCATTGCCGTTATAGTACCTTTTGAAAACACATGTCACGTGACCCTACCCCACGTGACCACCTGGTCACATCCTCATATTGCATAAGCCACCCCTTATAAGTTTATCTTCAAAACCTGGGGTCAAACGTCTTTCTAGCTGATTCAGAAGCTGAAAAACAAGCATTGCCGTTATAGTACCTTTTGAAAACTCATGTCACGTGACCCTACCCCACGTGACCACCTGGTCACATCCTCACATAGCGTAAGCCACCCCTTATAAGTTTATCATCAAAACCTGGGGTCAAACGTCTTTCTAGCTGATTCAGAGGCTGAGAAAAAAGCATTGCCGTTATAGTACCTTTTGAAAACTCATGTCATGTGACCCTACCCCACGTGACCACCTGGTCACATCCTCACATAGCCTAAGCCACCCCTTATAAGATTATATTCAAAACCTGGGGTCAAACGTCTTTCTAGCCGATTCAGAGGCTAAGAAACAAGCATTACCGTTATAGTACCTTTTGAAAACTCATGTCACGTGACCCTACCCCACGTGACCACCTGGTCACATCCTCACATATACTAAGCCACCCCTTATAAGTTTATCTTCAAAACCTGGGGTCAAACGTATTTCTAGTTGATTCAGAGGCTGAGAAACAAGCATTGCCGTTATAGTACCTTTTGAAAACTCATGTCACGTGACCCTACCCCACATGACCACCTGGTCACATCCTCACATAGCCTAAGCCACCCCTTATAAGTTTATCTTCAAAACCTGGGGTCAAACCTCTTTCTAGCTGATTCAGAAGCTGAGAAACAAGCATTGCCGTTATAGTACCTTTTGAAAACTCATGTTACGTGACCCTACCCCACGTGACCACCTGGTCACATCCTCACATAGCCTAAGCCAACCCTTATAAGTTTATCTTCAAAACCTGGGGTCAAACGTCTTTCTAGCTGATTCAGAGGCTGAGAAACAAGCATTGCCGTTATAGTACCTTTTGAAAACTCATGTCACATGACCCTACCCCACGTGACCACCTGGTCACATCCTCACATAGCCTAAGCCACCCCTTATAAGTTTATCTTCAAAACCTGGGGTCAAACGTCTTTCTAGCTGATTCAGAAGCTGATAAACAAGCATTGCCGTTATAGTTCCTTTTGAAAACTCATGTCACGTGACCCTACCTCACGTGACCACCTGGTCACATCTTCACATAGCCTAAGCCACCCCTTATAAGTTTATCTTCAAAACCTGGGGTCAAACGTCTTCCTAGCTGATTCAGAGGCTGAGAAACAAGCATTGCCGTTATAGTACCTTTTGAAAACTCATGTCACGTGACCCTACCCCACGTGACCACCTGGTCAAATCCTCACATAGCCTAAGACACCCCTTATAAGTTTATCTTCAAAACCTGGGGTCAAACGTCTTTCTAGCTGATTCAGAAACTGAGAAACAAGCATTGCCGTTATATTACCTTTTGAAAACTCATGTCACGTGACCCTACCCCATGTGAGCACCTGGTCACATCCTCACATAGCCTAAGCCACCCTTTATAAGTTTATCTTCAAAACCTGGGGTCAAACGCCTTTCTAGCTGATTCAGAAGCTGAGAAACAATCATTGCCGTTATAGTACCTTTTGAAAACTCATGTCACGTGACCCTACTAGAGGTGACCACCAGGTCACATCCTCACATAGCCTAAGCCACCCCTTATAAGTTTATCTTCAAAACCTGGGGTCAAACGCCTTTCTAGCTGATTCAGAAGCTGAGAAACAATCATTGCCGTTATATTACCTTTGAAAACACATGTCACGTGACCCTACCCCATTTGACCACCTGGTCACATCCTCACATAGCCTAAGCCACCCCTTATAAGTTTATCTTCAAAACCTGGGGTCAAACGTCTTTCTAGCTGATTCAGAAGCTGAAAAACAAGCATTGCCGTTATAGTACCTTTTGAAAACTCATGTCACGTGACCCTACCCCACGTGACCACCTGGTCACATCCTCACATAGCCTAAGCCACCCCTTATAAGTTTATCTTCAAAACCTGGGGTCAAACGTCTTTCTAGCTGATTCAGAGGCTGAGAAACAAGCATTGCCGTTATAGTGCCTTTTGAAAACTCATGTCACGTGACCCTACCCCACGTGACCACCTGGTCACATCCTCACATAGCCTAAGCCACCCCTTATAAGTTTATCTTCAAAACCTGGGGTCAAACGTCTTTCTAGCTGATTCAGAGGCTGAGAAAACAAGCATTGCCGTTATAGTGCCTTTTGAAAACTCATGTCACGTGACCCTACCCCACGTGACCACCTGGTCACATCTTCACATAGCCTAAGCCACCCCTTATAAGTTTATCTTCAAAACCTGGGGTCAAACGTCTTTCTAGCTGATTCAGAGGCTAAGAAACAAGCATTGCCGTTATAGTACCTTTTGAAAACTCATGTCACGTGACCCTACCCCACGTGACCACCTGGTCACATCCTCACATAGCCTAAGCCACCCCTTATAAGTTTATCTTCAAAACCTGGGGTCAAACGTCTTTCTAGCTGATTCAGAAGCTGAGAAACAAGCATTGCCGTTATAGTACCTTTTGAAAACTCATGTCACGTGACCCTACCCCACGTGACCACCTGGTCACATCTTCACATAGCCTAAGCCACCCCTTATAAGTTTATCTTCAAAACCTGGGGTCAAACGTCTTTCTAGCTGATTCAGAGGCTGAGAAACAAGCATTGCCGTTATAGTACCTTTTGAAAACTCATGTCACGTGACCCTACCCCACGTGACCACCTGGTCACATCCTCACATAGCCTAAGCCACCCCTTATAAGTTTATCTTCAAAACCTGGGGTCAAACGTCTTTCTAGCTGATTCAGAAGCTGAGAAACAAGCATTGCCGTTATATTACCTTTTGAAAACTCATGTCACGTGACCCTACCCCATGTGACCACCTGGTCACATCCTCACATAGCCTAAGCCACCCCTTATAAGTTTATCTTCAAAACCTGGGGTCAAACGCCTTTCTAGCTGATTCAGAAGCTGAGAAACAATCATTGCCGTTATAGTACCTTTTGAAAACTCATGTCACGTGACCCTACCCCACGTGACCACCTGGTCACATCCTCACATAGCCTAAGCCACCCCTTATAAGTTTATCTTCAAAACCTGGGGTCAAACGCCTTTCTAGCTGATTCAGAAGCTAGAAACAATCATTGCCGTTATAGTACCTTTTGAAAACACATGTCACGTGACCCTACCCCACGTGACCACCTGGTCACATCCTCACATAGCATAAGCCACCCCTTATAAGTTTATCTTCAAAACCTGGGGTCAAACGTCTTTCTAGCTGATTCAGAAGCTGAAAAACAACATTGCCGTTATAGTACCTTTTGAAAACTCATGTCACGTGACCCTACCCCACGTGACCACCTGGTCACATCCTCACATATCCTAAGCCACCCCTTATAAGTTTATCTTCAAAACCTGGGGTCAAACGTCTTTCTAGCTGATTCAGAGGCTAAGAAACAAGCATTGCCGTTATAGTACCTTTTGAAAACTCATGTCACGTGACCCTACCCCACGTGACCACCTGGTCACATCCTCATATAGCATAAGCCACCCCTTATAAGTTTATCTTCAAAACCTGGGGTCAAACGTCTTTCTAGCTGATTCAGAAGCTGAAAAACAAGCATTGCCGTTATAGTACCTTTTGAAAACTCATGTCACGTGACCCTACCCCACGTGACCACCTGGTCACATCCTCACATAGCTAAGCCACCCCTTATAAGTTTATCTTCAAAACCTGGGGTCAAACGTCTTTCTAGCTGATTCAGAGGCTGAGAAACAAGCATTGCCGTTATAGTACCTTTTGAAAACTCATGTCACGTGACCCTACCCCACGTGACCACCTGGTCACATCCTCACATAGCCTAAGCCACCCCTTATAAGTTTATCTTCAAAACCTGGGGTCAAACGTCTTTCTAGCTGATTCAGAGGCTGAGAAACAAGCATTGCCGTTATAGTACCTTTTGAAAACTCATGTCACGTGACCCTACCCCACGTGACCACCTGGTCACATCCTCACATAGCCTAAGCCACCCCTTATAAGTTTATCTTCAAAACCTGGGGTCAAACGTCTTTCTAGCTGATTCAGAGGCTGAGAAACAAGCATTGCCGTTATAGTACCTTTTGAAAACTCATGTCACGTGACCCTACCCCACGTGACCACCTGGTCACATCCTCACATAGCCTAAGCCACCCCTTATAAGTTTATCTTCAAAACCTGGGGTCAAACGTCTTTCTAGCTGATTCAGAAGCTGAGAAACAAGCATTGCCGTTATAGTACCTTTTGAAAACTCATGTCACGTGACCCTACCCCACGTGACCACCTGGTCACATCCTCACATAGCCTAAGCCACCCCTTATAAGTTTATCTTCAAAACCTGGGGTCAAACGTCTTTCTAGCTGATTCAGAGCTGAGAAACAAGCATTGCCGTTATAGTACCTTTTGAAAACTCATGTCACGTGACCCTACCCCACGTGACCACCTGGTCACATCCTCACATAGCCTAAGCCACCCCTTATAAGTTTATCTTCAAAACCTGGGGTCAAACGTCTTTCTAGCTGATTCAGAAGCTGAGAAACAAGCATTGCCGTTATAGTACCTTTTGAAAACTCATGTCACGTGACCCTACCCCACGTGACCACCTGGTCACATCCTCACATAGCCTAAGCCACCCCTTATAAGTTTATCTTCAAAACCTGGGGTCAAACGTCTTTCTAGCTGATTCAGAAGCTGAGAAACAAGCATTGCCGTTATAGTACCTTTTGAAAACTCATGTCACGTGACCCTACCCCACGTGACCACCTGGTCACATCCTCACATAGCCTAAGCCACCCCTTATAAGTTTATCTTCAAAACCTGGGGTCAAACGTCTTTCTAGCTGATTCAGAAGCTGAGAAACAAGCATTGCCGTTATAGTACCTTTTGAAAACTCATGTCACGTGACCCTACCCCACGTGACCACCTGGTCACATCCTCACATAGCCTAAGCCACCCCTTATAAGTTTATCTTCAAAACCTGGGGTCAAACGTCTTTCTAGCTGATTCAGAAGCTGAGAAACAAGCATTGCCGTTATAGTACCTTTTGAAAACTCATGTCACGTGACCCTACCCCACGTGACCACCTGGTCACATCCTCACATAGCCTAAGCCACCCCTTATAAGTTTATCTTCAAAACCTGGGGTCAAACGTCTTTCTAGCTGATTCAGAAGCTGAGAAACAAGCATTGCCGTTATAGTACCTTTTGAAAACTCATGTCACGTGACCCTACCCCACGTGACCACCTGGTCACATCCTCACATAGCCTAAGCCACCCCTTATAAGTTTATCTTCAAAACCTGGGGTCAAACGTCTTTCTAGCTGATTCAGAGGCTGAGAAACAAGCATTGCCGTTATAGTACCTTTTGAAAACTCATGTCACGTGACCCTACCCCACGTGACCACCTGGTCACATCCTCACATAGCCTAAGCCACCCCTTATAAGTTTATCTTCAAAACCTGGGGTCAAACGTCTTTCTAGCTGATTCAGAGGCTGAAAACAAGCATTGCCGTTATAGTACCTTTTGAAAACTCATGTCACGTGACCCTACCCCACGTGACCACCTGGTCACATCCTCACATAGCCTAAGCCACCCCTTATAAGTTTATCTTCAAAACCTGGGGTCAAACGTCTTTCTAGCTGATTCAGAGGCTGAGAAACAAGCATTGCCGTTATAGTACCTTTTGAAAACTCATGTCACGTGACCCTACCCCACGTGACCACCTGGTCACATCCTCACATAGCCTAAGCCACCCCTTATAAGTTTATCTTCAAAACCTGGGGTCAAACGTCTTTCTAGCTGATTCAGAGGCTGAGAAACAAGCATTGCCGTTATAGTACCTTTTGAAAACTCATGTCACGTGACCCTACCCCACGTGACCACCTGGTCACATCCTCACATAGCCTAAGCCACCCCTTATAAGTTTATCTTCAAAACCTGGGGTCAAACGTCTTTCTAGCTGATTCAGAAGCTGAGAAACAAGCATTGCCGTTATAGTACCTTTTGAAAACTCATGTCACGTGACCCTACCCCACGTGACCACCTGGTCACATCCTCACATAGCCTAAGCCACCCCTTATAAGTTTATCTTCAAAACCTGGGGTCAAACCGTCTTTCTAGCTGATTCAGAAGCTGAGAAACAAGCATTGCCGTTATAGTACCTTTTGAAAACTCATGTCACGTGACCCTACCCCATGTGACCACCTGGTCACATCCTCACATAGCCTAAGCCACCCCTTATAAGTTTATCTTCAAAACCTGGGGTCAAACCTCTTTCTAGCTGATTCAGAAGCTGAGAAACAAGCATTGCCGTTATAGTACCTTTTGAAAACACATGTCACGTGACCCTACCCCACGTGACCACCTGGTCACATCCTCACATAGCCTAAGCCACCCCTTATAAGTTTATCTTCAAAACCTGGGGTCAAACTCTTTCTAGCTGATTCAGAAGCTGAGAAACAAGCATTGCCGTTATAGTACCTTTTGAAAACTCATGTCACGTGACCCTACCCCATGTGACCACCTGGTCACATCCTCACATAGCCTAAGCCACCCCTTATAAGTTTATCTTCAAAACCTGGGGTCAAACCTCTTTCTAGCTGATTCAGAAGCTGAGAAACAAGCATTGCCGTTATAGTACCTTTTGAAAACTCATGTCACGTGACCCTACCCCATGTGACCACCTGGTCACATCCTCACATAGCCTAAGCCACCCCTTATAAGTTTATCTTCAAAACCTGGGGTCAAACGTCTTTCTAGCTGATTCAGAAGCTGAGAAACAAGCATTGCCGTTATAGTACCTTTTGAAAACTCATGTCACGTGACCCTACCCCACGTGACCACCTGGTCACATCCTCACATAGCCTAAGCCACCCCTTATAAGTTTATCTTCAAAACCTGGGGTCAAACGTCTTTCTAGCTGATTCAGAGGCTGAGAAACAAGCATTGCCGTTATAGTACCTTTTGAAAACTCATGTCACGTGACCCTACCCCACGTGACCACCTGGTCACATCCTCACATAGCCTAAGCCACCCCTTATAAGTTTATCTTCAAAACCTGGGGTCAAACGTCTTTTAGCTGATTCAGAAGGCTGAGAAACAAGCATTGCCGTTATAGTACCTTTTGAAAACTCATGTCACGTGACCCTACCCCACGTGACCACCTGGTCACATCCTCACATAGCCTAAGCCACCCCTTATAAGTTTATCTTCAAAACCTGGGGTCAAACGTCTTTTAGCTGATTCAGAAGCTGAGAAACAAGCATTGCCGTTATAGTACCTTTTGAAAACTCATGTCACGTGACCCTACCCCACGTGACCACCTGGTCACATCCTCACATAGCCTAAGCCACCCCTTATAAGTTTATCTTCAAAACCTGGGGTCAAACGTCTTTCTAGCTGATTCAGAGGCTGAGAAACAAGCATTGCCGTTATAGTACCTTTTGAAAACTCATGTCACGTGACCCTACCCCACGTGACCACCTGGTCACATCCTCACATAGCCTAAGCCACCCCTTATAAGTTTATCTTCAAAACCTGGGGTCAAACGTCTTTCTAGCTGATTCAGAGGCTGAGAAACAAGCATTGCCGTTATAGTACCTTTTGAAAACTCATGTCACGTGACCCTACCCCACGTGACCACCTGGTCACATCCTCACATAGCCTAAGCCACCCCTTATAAGTTTATCTTCAAAACCTGGGGTCAAACGTCTTTCTAGCTGATTCAGAGGCTGAGAAACAAGCATTGCCGTTATAGTACCTTTTGAAAACTCATGTCACGTGACCCTACCCCACGTGACCACCTGGTCACATCCTCACATAGCCTAAGCCACCCCTTATAAGTTTATCTTCAAAACCTGGGGTCAAACGTCTTTCTAGCTGATTCAGAGGCTGAGAAACAAGCATTGCCGTTATAGTACCTTTTGAAAACTCATGTCACGTGACCCTACCCCACGTGACCACCTGGTCACATCCTCACATAGCCTAAGCCACCCCTTATAAGTTTATCTTCAAAACCTGGGGTCAAACGTCTTTCTAGCTGATTCAGAGGCTGAGAAACAAGCATTGCCGTTATAGTACCTTTTGAAAACTCATGTCACGTGACCCTACCCCACGTGACCACCTGGTCACATCCTCACATAGCCTAAGCCACCCCTTATAAGTTTATCTTCAAAACCTGGGGTCAAACGTCTTTCTAGCTGATTCAGAGGCTGAGAAACAAGCATTGCCGTTATAGTACCTTTTGAAAACTCATGTCACGTGACCCTACCCCACGTGACCACCTGGTCACATCCTCACATAGCCTAAGCCACCCCTTATAAGTTTATCTTCAAAACCTGGGGTCAAACGTCTTTCTAGCTGATTCAGAGGCTGAGAAACAAGCATTGCCGTTATAGTACCTTTTGAAAACTCATGTCACGTGACCCTACCCCACGTGACCACCTGGTCACATCCTCACATAGCCTAAGCCACCCCTTATAAGTTTATCTTCAAAACCTGGGGTCAAACGTCTTTCTAGCTGATTCAGAGGCTGAGAAACAAGCATTGCCGTTATAGTACCTTTTGAAAACTCATGTCACGTGACCCTACCCCACGTGACCACCTGGTCACATCCTCACATAGCCTAAGCCACCCCTTATAAGTTTATCTTCAAAACCTGGGGTCAAACGTCTTTCTAGCTGATTCAGAGGCTGAGAAACAAGCATTGCCGTTATAGTACCTTTTGAAAACTCATGTCACGTGACCCTACCCCACGTGACCACCTGGTCACATCCTCACATAGCCTAAGCCACCCCTTATAAGTTTATCTTCAAAACCTGGGGTCAAACGTCTTCTAGCTGATTCAGAGGCTGAGAAACAAGCATTGCCGTTATAGTACCTTTTGAAAACTCATGTCACGTGACCCTACCCCACGTGACCACCTGGTCACATCCTCACATAGCCTAAGCCACCCCTTATAAGTTTATCTTCAAAACCTGGGGTCAAACGTCTTTCTAGCTGATTCAGAGGCTGAGAAACAAGCATTGCCGTTATAGTACCTTTTGAAAACTCATGTCACGTGACCCTACCCCACGTGACCACCTGGTCACATCCTCACATAGCCTAAGCCACCCCTTATAAGTTTATCTTCAAAACCTGGGGTCAAACTCTTTCTAGCTGATTCAGAAGCTGAGAAACAAGCATTGCCGTTATAGTACCTTTTGAAAACTCATGTCACGTGACCCTACCCCACGTGACCACCTGGTCACATCCTCACATAGCCTAAGCCACCCCTTATAAGTTTATCTTCAAAACCTGGGGTCAAACCTCTTTCTAGCTGATTCAGAAGCTGAGAAACAAGCATTGCCGTTATAGTACCTTTTGAAAACTCATGTCACGTGACCCTACCCCACGTGACCACCTGGTCACATCCTCACATAGCCTAAGCCACCCCTTATAAGTTTATCTTCAAAACCTGGGGTCAAACCTCTTTCTAGCTGATTCAGAAGCTGAGAAACAAGCATTGCCGTTATAGTACCTTTTGAAAACTCATGTCACGTGACCCTACCCCACGTGACCACCTGGTCAAATCCTCACATAGCCTAAGCCACCCCTTATAAGTTTATCTTCAAAACCTGGGGTCAAACCTCTTTCTAGCTGATTCAGAAGCTGAGAAACAAGCATTGCCGTTATAGTACCTTTTGAAAACTCATGTCACGTGACCCTACCCCACGTGACCACCTGGTCAAATCCTCACATAGCCTAAGCCACCCCTTATAAGTTTATCTTCAAAACCTGGGGTCAAACCTCTTTCTAGCTGATTCAGAAGCTGAGAAACAAGCATTGCCGTTATAGTACCTTTTGAAAACTCATGTCACGTGACCCTACCCCACGTGACCACCTGGTCAAATCCTCACATAGCCTAAGCCACCCCTTATAAGTTTATCTTCAAAACCTGGGGTCAAACCTCTTTCTAGCTGATTCAGAAGCTGAGAAACAAGCATTGCCGTTATAGTACCTTTTGAAAACTCATGTCACGTGACCCTACCCCACGTGACCACCTGGTCAAATCCTCACATAGCCTAAGCCACCCCTTATAAGTTTATCTTCAAAACCTGGGGTCAAACGTCTTTCTAGCTGATTCAGAAGCTGAGAAACAAGCATTGCCGTTATAGTACCTTTTGAAAACTCATGTCACGTGACCCTACCCCACGTGACCACCTGGTCACATCCTCACATAGCCTAAGCCACCCCTTATAAGTTTATCTTCAAAACCTGGGGTCAAACGTCTTTCTAGCTGATTCAGAGGCTGAGAAACAAGCATTGCCGTTATAGTACCTTTTGAAAACTCATGTCACGTGACCCTACCCCACGTGACCACCTGGTCACATCCTCACATAGCCTAAGCCACCCCTTATAAGTTTATCTTCAAAACCTGGGGTCAAACGTCTTTCTAGCTGATTCAGAGGCTGAGAAACAAGCATTGCCGTTATAGTACCTTTTGAAAACTCATGTCACGTGACCCTACCCCACGTGACCACCTGGTCACATCCTCACATAGCCTAAGCCACCCCTTATAAGTTTATCTTCAAAACCTGGGGTCAAACGTCTTTCTAGCTGATTCAGAAGCTGAGAAACAAGCATTGCCGTTATAGTACCTTTTGAAAACTCATGTCACGTGACCCTACCCCACTGACCACCTGGTCACATCCTCACATAGCCTAAGCCACCCCTTATAAGTTTATCTTCAAAACCTGGGGTCAAACGTCTTTCTAGCTGATTCAGAAGCTGAGAAACAAGCATTGCCGTTATAGTACCTTTTGAAAACTCATGTCACGTGACCCTACCCACGTGACCACCTGGTCACATCCTCACATAGCCTAAGCCACCCCTTATAAGTTTATCTTCAAAACCTGGGGTCAAACGTCTTTCTAGCTGATTCAGAAGCTGAGAAACAAGCATTGCCGTTATAGTACCTTTTGAAAACTCATGTCACGTGACCCTACCCCACGTGACCACCTGGTCACATCCTCACATAGCCTAAGCCACCCCTTATAAGTTTATCTTCAAAACCTGGGGTCAAACCTCTTTCTAGCTGATTCAGAAGCTGAGAAACAAGCATTGCCGTTATAGTACCTTTTGAAAACTCATGTCACGTGACCCTACCCCACGTGACCACCTGGTCACATCCTCACATAGCCTAAGCCACCCCTTATAAGTTTATCTTCAAAACCTGGGGTCAAACCTCTTTCTAGCTGATTCAGAAGCTGAGAAACAAGCATTGCCGTTATAGTACCTTTTGAAAACTCATGTCACGTGACCCTACCCCACGTGACCACCTGGTCACATCCTCACATAGCCTAAGCCACCCCTTATAAGTTTATCTTCAAAACCTGGGGTCAAACCTCTTTCTAGCTGATTCAGAAGCTGAGAAACAAGCATTGCCGTTATAGTACCTTTTGAAAACTCATGTCACGTGACCCTACCCCACGTGACCACCTGGTCACATCCTCACATAGCCTAAGCCACCCCTTATAAGTTTATCTTCAAAACCTGGGGTCAAACCTCTTTCTAGCTGATTCAGAAGCTGAGAAACAAGCATTGCCGTTATAGTACCTTTTGAAAACTCATGTCACGTGACCCTACCCCACGTGACCACCTGGTCACATCCTCACATAGCCTAAGCCACCCCTTATAAGTTTATCTTCAAAACCTGGGGTCAAACGTCTTTCTAGCTGATTCAGAAGCTGAGAAACAAGCATTGCCGTTATAGTACCTTTTGAAAACTCATGTCACGTGACCCTACCCCACGTGACCACCTGGTCACATCCTCACATAGCCTAAGCCACCCCTTATAAGTTTATCTTCAAAACCTGGGGTCAAACGTCTTTCTAGCTGATTCAGAAGCTGAGAAACAAGCATTGCCGTTATAGTACCTTTTGAAAACTCATGTCACGTGACCCTACCCCACGTGACCACCTGGTCACATCCTCACATAGCCTAAGCCACCCCTTATAAGTTTATCTTCAAAACCTGGGGTCAAACGTCTTTCTAGCTGATTCAGAAGCTGAGAAACAAGCATTGCCGTTATAGTACCTTTTGAAAACTCATGTCACGTGACCCTACCCCACTGACCACCTGGTCACATCCTCACATAGCCTAAGCCACCCCTTATAAGTTTATCTTCAAAACCTGGGGTCAAACGTCTTTCTAGCTGATTCAGAAGCTGAGAAACAAGCATTGCCGTTATAGTACCTTTTGAAAACTCATGTCACGTGACCCTACCCACGTGACCACCTGGTCACATCCTCACATAGCCTAAGCCACCCCTTATAAGTTTATCTTCAAAACCTGGGGTCAAACGTCTTTCTAGCTGATTCAGAAGCTGAGAAACAAGCATTGCCGTTATTACCTTTTGAAAACTCATGTCACGTGACCCTACCCCACGTGACCACCTGGTCACATCCTCACATAGCCTAAGCCACCCCTTATAAGTTTATCTTCAAAACCTGGGGTCAAACGTCTTTCTAGCTGATTCAGAAGGCTGAGAAACAAGCATTGCCGTTATGTTACCTTTTGAAAACTCATGTCACGTGACCCTACCCCACGTGACCACCTGGTCACATCCTCACATAGCCTAAGCCACCCCTTATAAGTTTATCTTCAAAACCTGGGGTCAAACGTCTTTCTAGCTGATTCAGAGGCTGAGAAACAAGCATTGCCGTTATGTTACCTTTTGAAAACTCATGTCACGTGACCCTACCCCACGTGACCACCTGGTCACATCCTCACATAGCCTAAGCCACCCCTTATAAGTTTATCTTCAAAACCTGGGGTCAAACGTCTTTCTAGCTGATTCAGAGGCTGAGAAACAAGCATTGCCGTTATAGTACCTTTTGAAAACTCATGTCACGTGACCCTACCCCACGTGACCACCTGGTCACATCCTCACATAGCCTAAGCCACCCCTTATAAGTTTATCTTCAAAACCTGGGGTCAAACGTCTTTCTAGCTGATTCAGAGGCTGAGAAACAAGCATTGCCGTTATAGTACCTTTTGAAAACTCATGTCACGTGACCCTACCCCACGTGACCACCTGGTCACATCCTCACATAGCCTAAGCCACCCCTTATAAGTTTATCTTCAAAACCTGGGGTCAAACGTCTTTCTAGCTGATTCAGAGGCTGAGAAACAAGCATTGCCGTTATAGTACCTTTTGAAAACTCATGTCACGTGACCCTACCCCACGTGACCACCTGGTCACATCCTCACATAGCCTAAGCCACCCCTTATAAGTTTATCTTCAAAACCTGGGGTCAAACGTCTTTCTAGCTGATTCAGAGGCTGAGAAACAAGCATTGCCGTTATAGTACCTTTTGAAAACTCATGTCACGTGACCCTACCCCACGTGACCACCTGGTCACATCCTCACATAGCCTAAGCCACCCCTTATAAGTTTATCTTCAAAACCTGGGGTCAAACGTCTTTCTAGCTGATTCAGAGGCTGAGAAACAAGCATTGCCGTTATAGTACCTTTTGAAAACTCATGTCACGTGACCCTACCCCACGTGACCCTAACCCACTTGACCACCTGGTCACATCCTCACATAGCCTAAGCCACCCCTTATAAGTTTATCTTCAAAACCTGGGGTCAAACGTCTTTCTAGCTGATTCAGAGGCTGAGAAACAAGCATTGCCGTTATAGTACCTTTTGAAAACTCATGTCACGTGACCCTACCCCACGTGACCCTAACCCACTTGACCACCTGCTCACATATTCACATAGCCTAAGCCACCCCTTATAAGTTTATCTTCAAAACCTGGGGTCAAACGTCTTTCTAGCTGATTCAGAGGCTGAGAAACAAGCATTGCCGTTATAGTACCTTTTGAAAACTCATGTCACGTGACCCTACCCCACGTGACCCTAACCCACTTGACCACCTGCTCACATATTCACATAGCCTAAGCCACCCCTTATAAGATTATCTTCAAAACCTGGGGTCAAACGTCTTTCTAGCTGATTCAGAGGCTGAGAAACAAGCATTGCCGTTATAGTACCTTTTGAAAACTCATGTCACGTGACCCTACCCCACGTGACCCTAACCCACTTGACCACCTGCTCACATATTCACATAGCCTAAGCCACCCCTTATAAGATTATCTTCAAAACCTGGGGTCAAACGTCTTTCTAGCTGATTCAGAGGCTGAGAAACAAGCATTGCCGTTATAGTACCTTTTGAAAACTCATGTCACGTGACCCTACCCCACGTGACCCTAACCCACTTGACCACCTGCTCACATATTCACATAGCCTAAGCCACCCCTTATAAGTTTATCTTCAAAACCTGGGGTCAAACGTCTTTCTAGCTGATTCAGAGGCTGAGAAACAAGCATTGCCGTTATAGTACCTTTTGAAAACTCATGTCACGTGACCCTACCCCACGTGACCACCTGGTCACATCCTCACATAGCCTAAGCCACCCCTTATAAGTTTATCTTCAAAACCTGGGGTCAAACGTCTTTCTAGCTGATTCAGAGGCTGAGAAACAAGCATTGCCGTTATAGTACCTTTTGAAAACTCATGTCACGTGACCCTACCCCACGTGACCACCTGGTCACATCCTCACATAGCCTAAGCCACCCCTTATAAGTTTATCTTCAAAACCTGGGGTCAAACGTCTTTCTAGCTGATTCAGAGGCTGAGAAACAAGCATTGCCGTTATAGTACCTTTTGAAAACTCATGTCACGTGACCCTACCCCACGTGACCACCTGGTCACATCCTCACATAGCCTAAGCCACCCCTTATAAGTTTATCTTCAAAACCTGGGGTCAAACGTCTTTCTAGCTGATTCAGAGGCTGAGAAACAAGCATTGCCGTTATAGTACCTTTTGAAAACTCATGTCACGTGACCCTACCCCACGTGACCACCTGGTCACATCCTCACATAGCCTAAGCCACCCCTTATAAGTTTATCTTCAAAACCTGGGGTCAAACGTCTTTCTAGCTGATTCAGAGGCTGAGAAACAAGCATTGCCGTTATAGTACCTTTTGAAAACTCATGTCACGTGACCCTACCCCACGTGACCACCTGGTCACATCCTCACATAGCCTAAGCCACCCCTTATAAGTTTATCTTCAAAACCTGGGGTCAAACGTCTTTCTAGCTGATTCAGAGGCTGAGAAACAAGCATTGCCGTTATAGTACCTTTTGAAAACTCATGTCACGTGACCCTACCCCACGTGACCACCTGGTCACATCCTCACATAGCCTAAGCCACCCCTTATAAGTTTATCTTCAAAACCTGGGGTCAAACGTCTTTCTAGCTGATTCAGAGGCTGAGAAACAAGCATTGCCGTTATAGTACCTTTTGAAAACTCATGTCACGTGACCCTACCCCACGTGACCACCTGGTCACATCCTCACATAGCCTAAGCCACCCCTTATAAGTTTATCTTCAAAACCTGGGGTCAAACGTCTTTCTAGCTGATTCAGAGGCTGAGAAACAAGCATTGCCGTTATAGTACCTTTTGAAAACTCATGTCACGTGACCCTACCCCACGTGACCACCTGGTCACATCCTCACATAGCCTAAACCACCCCTTATAAGTTTATCTTCAAAACCTGGGGTCAAACGTCTTTCTAGCTGATTCAGAGGCTGAGAAACAAGCATTGCCGTTATAGTACCTTTTGAAAACTCATGTCACGTGACCCTACCCCACGTGACCACCTGGTCACATCCTCACATAGCCTAAACCACCCCTTATAAGTTTATCCTCAAAACCTGGGGTCAAACGTCTTTCTAGCTGATTCAGAAGCTGAGAAACAAGCATTGCCGTTATAGTACCTTTTGAAAACTCATGTCACGTGACCCTACCCCACGTGACCACCTGGTCACATCCTCACATAGCCTAAACCACCCCTTATAAGTTTATCTCAAAACCTGGGGTCAAACGTCTTTCTAGCTGATTCAGAAGCTGAGAAACAAGCATTGCCGTTATAGTACCTTTTGAAAACTCATGTCACGTGACCCTACCCCACGTGACCACCTGGTCACATCCTCACATAGCCTAAACCACCCCTTATAAGTTTATCTTCAAAACCTGGGGTCAAACGTCTTTCTAGCTGATTCAGAAGCTGAGAAACAAGCATTGCCGTTATAGTACCTTTTGAAAACTCATGTCACGTGACCCTACCCCACGTGACCACCTGGTCACATCCTCACATAGCCTAAGCCACCCCTTATAAGTTTATCTTCAAAACCTGGGGTCAAACGTCTTTCTAGCTGATTCAGAAGCTGAGAAACAAGCATTGCCGTTATAGTACCTTTTGAAAACTCATGTCACGTGACCCTACCCCACGTGACCACCTGGTCACATCCTCACATAGCCTAAGCCACCCCTTATAAGTTTATCTTCAAAACCTGGGGTCAAACGTCTTTCTAGCTGATTCAGAAGCTGAGAAACAAGCATTGCCGTTATAGTACCTTTTGAAAACTCATGTCACGTGACCCTACCCCACGTGACCACCTGGTCACATCCTCACATAGCCTAAGCCACCCCTTATAAGTTTATCTTCAAAACCTGGGGTCAAACGTCTTTCTAGCTGATTCAGAAGCTGAGAAACAAGCATTGCCGTTATAGTACCTTTTGAAAACTCATGTCACGTGACCCTACCCCACGTGACCACCTGGTCACATCCTCACATAGCCTAAGCCACCCCTTATAAGTTTATCTTCAAAACCTGGGGTCAAACGTCTTTCTAGCTGATTCAGAGCTGAGAAACAAGCATTGCCGTTATAGTACCTTTTGAAAACTCATGTCACGTGACCCTACCCCACGTGACCACCTGGTCACATCCTCACATAGCCTAAGCCACCCCTTATAAGTTTATCTTCAAAACCTGGGGTCAAACGTCTTTCTAGCTGATTCAGAGGCTGAGAAACAAGCATTGCCGTTATAGTACCTTTTGAAAACTCATGTCACGTGACCCTACCCCACGTGACCACCTGGTCACATCCTCACATAGCCTAAGCCACCCCTTATAAGTTTATCTTCAAAACCTGGGGTCAAACGTCTTTCTAGCTGATTCAGAGGCTGAGAAACAAGCATTGCCGTTATAGTACCTTTTGAAAACTCATGTCACGTGACCCTACCCCACGTGACCACCTGGTCACATCCTCACATAGCCTAAGCCACCCCTTATAAGTTTATCTTCAAAACCTGGGGTCAAACGTCTTTCTAGCTGATTCAGAGCTGAGAAACAAGCATTGCCGTTATAGTACCTTTTGAAAACTCATGTCACGTGACCCTACCCACGTGACCACCTGGTCACATCCTCACATAGCCTAAGCCACCCCTTATAAGTTTATCTTCAAAACCTGGGGTCAAACGTCTTTCTAGCTGATTCAGAGGCTGAGAAACAAGCATTGCCGTTATAGTACCTTTTGAAAACTCATGTCACGTGACCCTACCCCACGTGACCACCTGGTCACATCCTCACATAGCCTAAGCCACCCCTTATAAGTTTATCTTCAAAACCTGGGGTCAAACGTCTTTCTAGCTGATTCAGAAGCTGAGAAACAAGCATTGCCGTTATAGTACCTTTTGAAAACTCATGTCACGTGACCCTACCTCACGTGACCACCTGGTCACATCCTCACATAGCCTAAGCCACCCCTTATAAGTTTATCTTCAAAACCTGGGGTCAAACGTCTTTCTAGCTGATTCAGAAGCTGAGAAACAAGCATTGCCGTTATAGTACCTTTTGAAAACTCATGTCACGTGACCCTACCCCACGTGACCACCTGGTCACATCCTCACATAGCCTAAGCCACCCTTTATAAGTTTATCTTCAAAACCTGGGGTCAAACGTCTTTCTAGCTGATTCAGAAGCTGAGAAACAAGCATTGCCGTTATAGTACCTTTTGAAAACTCATGTCACGTGACCCTACCCACATGACCACCTGGTCACATCCTCACATAGCCTAAGCCACCCTTTATAAGTTTATCTTCAAAACCTGGGGTCAAACGTCTTTCTAGCTGATTCAGAAGCTGAGAAACAAGCATTGCCGTTATTACCTTTTGAAAACTCATGTCACGTGACCCTACCCCATGTGACCACCTGGTCACATCCTCACATAGCCTAAGCCACCCTTTATAAGTTTATCTTCAAAACCTGGGGTCAAACGTCTTTCTAGCTGATTCAGAAGCTGAGAAACAAGCATTGCCGTTATTACCTTTTGAAAACTCATGTCACGTGACCCTACCCCACGTGACCACCTGGTCACATCCTCACATAGCCTAAGCCACCCCTTATAAGTTTATCTTCAAAACCTGGGGTCAAACTCTTTCTAGCTGATTCAGAAGCTGAGAAACAAGCATTGCCGTTATGTTACCTTTTGAAAACTCATGTCACGTGACCCTACCCCACGTGACCACCTGGTCACATCCTCACATAGCCTAAGCCACCCCTTATAAGTTTATCTTCAAAACCTGGGGTCAAACTCTTTCTAGCTGATTCAGAAGCTGAGAAACAAGCATTGCCGTTATGTTACCTTTTGAAAACTCATGTCACGTGACCCTACCCCACGTGACCACCTGGTCACATCCTCACATAGCCTAAGCCACCCCTTATAAGTTTATCTTCAAAACCTGGGGTCAAACTCTTTCTAGCTGATTCAGAAGCTGAGAAACAAGCATTCCGTTATAGTACCTTTTGAAAACTCATGTCACGTGACCCTACCCCACGTGACCACCTGGTCACATCCTCACATAGCCTAAGCCACCCCTTATAAGTTTATCTTCAAAACCTGGGGTCAAACGTCTTTCTAGCTGATTCAGAGGCTGAGAAACAAGCATTGCCGTTATAGTACCTTTTGAAAACTCATGTCACGTGACCCTACCCACGTGACCACCTCGTCACATCCTCACATAGCCTAAGCCACCCCTTATAAGTTTATCTTCAAAACCTGGGGTCAAACGTCTTTCTAGCTGATTCAGAGGCTGAGAAACAAGCATTGCGTTATAGTACCTTTTGAAAACTCATGTCACGTGACCCTACCCACGTGACCACCTCGTCACATCCTCACATAGCCTAAGCCACCCCTTATAAGTTTATCTTCAAAACCTGGGGTCAAACGTCTTTCTAGCTGATTCAGAGGCTGAGAAACAAGCATTGCCGTTATAGTACCTTTTGAAAACTCATGTCACGTGACCACCTGGTCACATCCTCACATAGCCTAAGCCACCCCTTATAAGTTTATCTTCAAAACCTGGGGTCAAACGTCTTTCTAGCTGATTCAGAAGCTGAGAAACAAGCATTGCCGTTATTACCTTTTGAAAACTCATGTCACGTGACCCTACCCCACGTGACCACCTGGTCACATCCTCACATAGCCTAAGCCACCCCTTATAAGTTTATCTTCAAAACCTGGGGTCAAACGTCTTTCTAGCTGATTCAGAAGCTGAGAAACAAGCATTGCCGTTATGTTACCTTTTGAAAACTCATGTCACGTGACCCTACCCCACGTGACCACCTGGTCACATCCTCACATAGCCTAAGCCACCCCTTATAAGTTTATCTTCAAAACCTGGGGTCAAACGTCTTTCTAGCTGATTCAGAAGCTGAGAAACAAGCATTGCCGTTATGTTACCTTTTGAAAACTCATGTCACGTGACCCTACCCCACGTGACCACCTGGTCACATCCTCACATAGCCTAAGCCACCCCTTATAAGTTTATCTTCAAAACCTGGGGTCAAACGTCTTTCTAGCTGATTCAGAAGCTGAGAAACAAGCATTGCCGTTATAGTACCTTTTGAAAACTCATGTCACGTGACCCTACCCCACGTGACCACCTGGTCACATCCTCACATAGCCTAAGCCACCCCTTATAAGTTTATCTTCAAAACCTGGGGTCAAACGTCTTTCTAGCTGATTCAGAGGCTGAGAAACAAGCATTGCCGTTATAGTACCTTTTGAAAACTCATGTCACGTGACCCTACACGTGACCACCTGGTCACATCCTCACATAGCCTAAGCCACCCCTTATAAGTTTATCTTCAAAACCTGGGGTCAAACGTCTTTCTAGCTGATTCAGAGGCTGAGAAACAAGCATTGCCGTTATAGTACCTTTTGAAAACTCATGTCACACGTGACCACCTGGTCACATCCTCACATAGCCTAAGCCACCCCTTATAAGTTTATCTTCAAAACCTGGGGTCAAACGTCTTTCTAGCTGATTCAGAGGCTGAGAAACAAGCATTGCCGTTATAGTACCTTTTGAAAACTCATGTCACGTGACCACCTGGTCACATCCTCACATAGCCTAAGCCACCCCTTATAAGTTTATCTTCAAAACCTGGGGTCAAACGTCTTTCTAGCTGATTCAGAGGCTGAGAAACAAGCATTGCCGTTATAGTACCTTTTGAAAACTCATGTCACGTGACCACCTGGTCACATCCTCACATAGCCTAAGCCACCCCTTATAAGTTTATCTTCAAAACCTGGGGTCAAACGTCTTTCTAGCTGATTCAGAGGCTGAGAAACAAGCATTGCCGTTATAGTACCTTTTGAAAACTCATGTCACGTGACTCACTGCCCCACGTGACCACCTGGTCACATCCTCACATAGCCTAAGCCACCCCTTATAAGTTTATCTTCAAAACCTGGGGTCAAACGTCTTTCTAGCTGATTCAGAGGCTGAGAAACAAGCATTGCCGTTATAGTACCTTTTGAAAACTCATGTCACGTGACCCTACCCCACGTGACCACCTGGTCACATCCTCACATAGCCTAAGCCACCCCTTATAAGTTTATCTTCAAAACCTGGGGTCAAACGTCTTTCTAGCTGATTCAGAGGCTGAGAAACAAGCATTGCCGTTATAGTACCTTTTGAAAACTCATGTCACGTGACCCTACCCCACGTGACCACCTGGTCACATCCTCACATAGCCTAAGCCACCCCTTATAAGTTTATCTTCAAAACCTGGGGTCAAACGTCTTTCTAGCTGATTCAGAGGCTGAGAAACAAGCATTGCCGTTATAGTACCTTTTGAAAACTCATGTCACGTGACCCTACCCCACGTGACCACCTGGTCACATCCTCACATAGCCTAAGCCACCCCTTATAAGTTTATCTTCAAAACCTGGGGTCAAACGTCTTTCTAGCTGATTCAGAGGCTGAGAAACAAGCATTGCCGTTATAGTACCTTTTGAAAACTCATGTCACGTGACCCTACCCCACGTGACCACCTGGTCACATCCTCACATAGCCTAAGCCACCCCTTATAAGTTTATCTTCAAAACCTGGGGTCAAACGTCTTTCTAGCTGATTCAGAGGCTGAGAAACAAGCATTGCCGTTATAGTACCTTTTGAAAACTCATGTCACGTGACCCTACCCCACGTGACCACCTGGTCACATCCTCACATAGCCTAAGCCACCCCTTATAAGTTTATCTTCAAAACCTGGGGTCAAACGTCTTTCTAGCTGATTCAGAGGCTGAGAAACAAGCATTGCCGTTATAGTACCTTTTGAAAACTCATGTCACGTGACCCTACCCCACGTGACCACCTGGTCACATCCTCACATAGCCTAAGCCACCCCTTATAAGTTTATCTTCAAAACCTGGGGTCAAACGTCTTTCTAGCTGATTCAGAGGCTGAGAAACAAGCATTGCCGTTATAGTACCTTTTGAAAACTCATGTCACGTGACCCTACCCCACGTGACCACCTGGTCACATCCTCACATAGCCTAAGCCACCCCTTATAAGTTTATCTTCAAAACCTGGGGTCAAACGTCTTTCTAGCTGATTCAGAGGCTGAGAAACAAGCATTGCCGTTATAGTACCTTTTGAAAACTCATGTCACGTGACCCTACCCCACGTGACCACCTGGTCACATCCTCACATAGCCTAAGCCACCCCTTATAAGTTTATCTTCAAAACCTGGGGTCAAACGTCTTTCTAGCTGATTCAGAGGCTGAGAAACAAGCATTGCCGTTATAGTACCTTTTGAAAACTCATGTACCACGTGACCCTACCCCACGTGACCACCTGGTCACATCCTCACATAGCCTAAGCCACCCCTTATAAGTTTATCTTCAAAACCTGGGGTCAAACGTCTTTCTAGCTGATTCAGAGGCTGAGAAACAAGCATTGCCGTTATAGTACCTTTTGAAAACTCATACCACGTGACCCTACCTCACGTGACCACCTGGTCACATCCTCACATAGCCTAAGCCACCCCTTATAAGTTTATCTTCAAAACCTGGGGTCAAACGTCTTTCTAGCTGATTCAGAGGCTGAGAAACAAGCATTGCCGTTATAGTACCTTTTGAAAACTCATGTCACGTGACCCTACCCCACGTGACCACCTGGTCACATCCTCACATAGCCTAAGCCACCCCTTATAAGTTTATCTTCAAAACCTGGGGTCAAACGTCTTTCTAGCTGATTCAGAGGCTGAGAAACAAGCATTGCCGTTATAGTACCTTTTGAAAACTCATGTCACGTGACCCTACCCCACGTGACCCTACCCCACGTGACCACCTGGTCACATCCTCACATAGCCTAAGCCACCCCTTATAAGTTTATCTTCAAAACCTGGGGTCAAACGTCTTTCTAGCTGATTCAGAGGCTGAGAAACAAGCATTGCCGTTATAGTACCTTTTGAAAACTCATGTCACGTGACCCTACCCCACGTGACCCTACCCACGTGACCACCTGGTCACATCCTCACATAGCCTAAGCCAACCCCTTATAAGTTTATCTTCAAAACCTGGGGTCAAACGTCTTTCTAGCTGATTCAGAGGCTGAGAAACAAGCATTGCCGTTATAGTACCTTTTGAAAACTCATGTCACGTGACCCTACCCCACGTGACCACCTGGTCACATCCTCACATAGCCTAAGCCACCCCTTATAAGTTTATCTTCAAAACCTGGGGTCAAACGTCTTTCTAGCTGATTCAGAGGCTGAGAAACAAGCATTGCCGTTATAGTACCTTTTGAAAACTCATGTCACGTGACCCTACCCCACGTGACCACCTGGTCACATCCTCACATAGCCTAAGCCAACCCCTTATAAGTTTATCTTCAAAACCTGGGGTCAAACGTCTTTCTAGCTGATTCAGAGGCTGAGAAACAAGCATTGCCGTTATAGTACCTTTTGAAAACTCATGTCACGTGACCCTACCCCACGTGACCACCTGGTCACATCCTCACATAGCCTAAGCCACCCCTTATAAGTTTATCTTCAAAACCTGGGGTCAAAAGTCTTTCTAGCTGATTCAGAGGCTGAGAAACAAGCATTGCCGTTATAGTACCTTTTGAAAACTCATGTCACGTGACCCTACCCCACGTGACCACCTGGTCACATCCTCACATAGCCTAAGCCACCCCTTATAAGTTTATCTTCAAAACCTGGGGTCAAACAGTCTTTCTAGCTGATTCAGAGGCTGAGAAACAAGCATTGCCGTTATAGTACCTTTTGAAAACTCATGTCACGTGACCCTACCCCACGTGACCACCTGGTCACATCCTCACATAGCCTAAGCCACCCCTTATAAGTTTATCTTCAAAACCTGGGGTCAAAAGTCTTTCTAGCTGATTCAGAGGCTGAGAAACAAGCATTGCCGTTATAGTACCTTTTGAAAACTCATGTCACGTGACCCTACCCCACGTGACCACCTGGTCACATCCTCACATAGCCTAAGCCACCCCTTATAAGTTTATCTTCAAAACCTGGGGTCAAAAGTCTTTCTAGCTGATTCAGAGGCTGAGAAACAAGCATTGCCGTTATAGTACCTTTTGAAAACTCATGTCACGTGACCCTACCCCACGTGACCACCTGGTCACATCCTCACATAGCCTAAGCCACCCCTTATAAGTTTATCTTCAAAACCTGGGGTCAAACGTCTTTCTAGCTGATTCAGAGGCTGAGAAACAAGCATTGCCGTTATAGTACCTTTTGAAAACTCATGTCACGTGACCCTACCCACGTGACCACCTGGTCACATCCTCACATAGCCTAAGCCACCCCTTATAAGTTTATCTTCAAAACCTGGGGTCAAACATCTTTCTAGCTGATTCAGAGGCTGAGAAACAAGCATTGCCGTTATAGTTACCTTTTGAAAACTCATGTCACGTGACCCTACCCACGTGACCACCTGGTCACATCCTCACATAGCCTAAGCCACCCCTTATAAGTTTATCTTCAAAACCTGGGGTCAAACGTCTTTCTAGCTGATTCAGAGCTGAGAAACAAGCATTGCCGTTATATTACCTTTTGAAAACTCATGTCACGTGACCCTACCCCACGTGACCACCTGGTCACATCCTCACATAGCCTAAGCCACCCCTTATAAGTTTATCTTCAAAACCTGGGGTCAAACATCTTTCTAGCTGATTCAGAGGCTGGAAACAAGCATTGCCGTTATGTTACCTTTTGAAAACTCATGTCACGTGACCCTACCCCACGTGACCACCTGGTCACATCCTCACATAGCCTAAGCCACCCCTTATAAGTTTATCTTCAAAACCTGGGGTCAAATGTCTTTCTAGCTGATTCAGTGGCTGAGAAACAAGCATTGCCGTTATAGTACCTTTTGAAAACTCATGTCACGTGACCCTACCCCACGTGACCACCTGGTCACATCCTCACATAGCCTAAGCCACCCCTTATAAGTTTATCTTCAAAACCTGGGGTCAAATGTCTTTCTAGCTGATTCAGTGGCTGAGAAACAAGCATTGCCGTTATATTACCTTTTGAAAACTCATGTCACGTGACCCTACCCCACGTGACCACCTGGTCACATCCTCACATAGCCTAAGCCACCCCTTATAAGTTTATCTTCAAAACCTGGGTCAAACGTCTTTCTAGCTGATTCAGAGGCTGAGAAACAAGCATTGCCGTTATAGTACCTTTTGAAAACTCATGTCACGTGACCCTACCCCACGTGACCACCTGGTCACATCCTCACATAGCCTAAGCCACCCCTTATAAGTTTATCTTCAAAACCTGGGTCAAACATCTTTCTAGCTGATTCAGAGCTGAGAAACAAGCATTGCCGTTATAGTACCTTTTGAAAACTCATGTCACGTGACCCTACCCCACGTGACCACCTGGTCACATCCTCACATAGCCTAAGCCACCCCTTATAAGTTTATCTTCAAAACCTGGGTCAAACGTCTTTCTAGCTGATTCAGTGGCTGAGAAACAAGCATTGCCGTTATAGTACCTTTTGAAAACTCATGTCACGTGACCCTACCCCACGTGACCACCTGGTCACATCCTCACATAGCCTAAGCCACCCCTTATAAGTTTATCTTCAAAACCTGGGGTCAAACGTCTTTCTAGCTGATTCAGAGCTGAGAAACAAGCATTGCCGTTATAGTACCTTTTGAAAACTCATGTCACGTGACCCTACCCCACGTGACCACCTGGTCACATCCTCACATAGCCTAAGCCACCCCTTATAAGTTTATCTTCAAAACCTGGGGTCAAACGTCTTTCTAGCTGATTCAGAGGCTGAGAAACAAGCATTGCCGTTATAGTACCTTTTGAAAACTCATGTCACGTGACCCTACCCCACGTGACCACCTGGTCACATCCTCACATAGCCTAAGCCACCCCTTATAAGTTTATCTTCAAAACCTGGGGTCAAACGTCTTTCTAGCTGATTCAGAAGCTGAGAAACAAGCATTGCCGTTATTTACCTTTTGAAAACTCATGTCACGTGACCCTACCCCACGTGACCACCTGGTCACATCCTCACATAGCCTAAGCCACCCCTTATAAGTTTATCTTCAAAACCTGGGGTCAAACTCTTTCTAGCTGATTCAGAAGCTGAGAAACAAGCATTGCCGTTATGTTACCTTTTGAAAACTCATGTCACGTGACCCTACCCCACGTGACCACCTGGTCACATCCTCACATAGCCTAAGCCACCCCTTATAAGTTTATCTTCAAAACCTGGGGTCAAACTCTTTCTAGCTGATTCAGAAGCTGAGAAACAAGCATTGCCGTTATGTTACCTTTTGAAAACTCATGTCACGTGACCCTACCCCACGTGACCACCTGGTCACATCCTCACATAGCCTAAGCCACCCCTTATAAGTTTATCTTCAAAACCTGGGGTCAAACTCTTTCTAGCTGATTCAGAAGCTGAGAAACAAGCATTGCCGTTATATTACCTTTTGAAAACTCATGTCACGTGACCCTACCCCACGTGACCACCTGGTCACATCCTCACATAGCCTAAGCCACCCCTTATAAGTTTATCTTCAAAACCTGGGGTCAAACGTCTTTCTAGCTGATTCAGAGGCTGAGAAACAAGCATTGCCGTTATAGTACCTTTTGAAAACTCATGTCACGTGACCCTACCCCACGTGACCACCTGGTCACATCCTCACATAGCCTAAGCCACCCCTTATAAGTTTATCTTCAAAACCTGGGGTCAAACGTCTTTCTAGCTGATTCAGAAGCTGAGAAACAAGCATTGCCGTTATAGTACCTTTTGAAAACTCTCACGTGTCACGTGACCACCTGGTCACATCCTCACATAGCCTAAGCCACCCCTTATAAGTTTATCTTCAAAACCTGGGGTCAAACGTCTTTCTAGCTGATTCAGAGGCTGAGAAACAAGCATTGCCGTTATAGTACCTTTTGAAAACTCATGTCACGTGACCACCTGGTCACATCCTCACATAGCCTAAGCCACCCCTTATAAGTTTATCTTCAAAACCTGGGGTCAAACGTCTTTCTAGCTGATTCAGAGGCTGAGAAACAAGCATTGCCGTTATAGTACCTTTTGAAAACTCATGTCACGTGACCCTACCCCACGTGACCACCTGGTCACATCCTCACATAGCCTAAGCCACCCCTTATAAGTTTATCTTCAAAACCTTGGGTCGAACATCTTTCTAGCTGATTCAGAAGCTGAGAAACAAGCATTGCCGTTATATTACCTTTTGAAAACTCATGTCACGTGACCCTACCCCACGTGACCACCTGGTCACATCTTCACATAGCCTAAGCCACCCCTTATAAGTTTATCTTCAAAACCTGCGGTCGAACGTCTTTCTAGCCTATTCAGTGGCTGAGAAACAAGCATTGCCGTTATAGTACATTTTGAAAACTCATGTCACGTGACCGTACCCCACGTGACCACCTGGTCACATCCTCACATAGCCTAAGCCACCCCTTATAAGTTTATCTTCAAAACCTGGGGTCAAACGTCTTTCTAGCTGATTCAGAGTCTGAGAAACAAGCATTGCCGTTATAGTACCTTTTGAAAACTCATGTCACGTGACCCTACCCCACGTGACCAACTGGTCACATCTTCAAATAGCCTAAGCCACCACTTATAAGTTTATCTTCAAAACCTGGGGTCAAACATCTTTCTAGCTGCTTCAGAGGCTGAGAAACAAGCATTGCCGTTATAGTACCTTTTGAAAACTCATGTCACGTGACCCTACCCCACGTGACCACCTGGTCACATCCTCACATAGCCTAAGCCACCCCTTATAAGTTTATCTTCAAAACCTAGGGTCAAACGTCTTTCTAGCTGATTCAGAAACTGAGAAACAAGCATTGCCGTTTTATTACCTTTTGAAAACTCATGTCACGTGACCCTACCCCACGTGACCACCTGGTCACATCCTCACATAGCCTAAGCCACCCCTTATAAGTTTATCTTCAAAACCTGGGGTCAAACTCTTTCTAGCTGATTCAGAAGCTGAGAAACAAGCATTGCCGTTATGTTACCTTTTGAAAACTCATGTCACGTGACCCTACCCCACGTGACCACCTGGTCACATCCTCACATAGCCTAAGCCACCCCTTATAAGTTTACTTCAAAACCTGGGGTCAAACTTCTTTCTAGCTGATTCAGAAGCTGAGAAACAAGCATTGCCGTTATATTACCTTTTGAAAACTCATGTCACGTGACCCTACCCCACGTGACCACCTGGTCACATCCTCACATAGCCTAAGCCACCCCTTATAAGTTTATCTTCAAAACCTGGGGTCAAACGTCTTTCTAGCTGATTCAGAGGCTGAGAAACAAGCATTGCCGTTATAGTACCTTTTGAAAACTCATGTCACGTGACCCTACCTCACGTGACCACCTGGTCACATCCTCACATAGCCTAAGCCACCCCTTATAAGTTTATCCTTCAAAACCTGGGGTCAAACGTCTTTCTAGCTGATTCAGAAGCTGAGAAACAAGCATTGCCGTTATAGTACCTTTTGAAAACTCATGTCACGTGACCACCTGGTCACATCCTCACATAGCCTAAGCCACCCCTTATAAGTTTATCTTCAAAACCTGGGGTCAAACGTCTTTCTAGCTGATTCAGAGGCTGAGAAACAAGCATTGCCGTTATAGTACCTTTTGAAAACTCATGTCACGTGACCACCTGGTCACATCCTCACATAGCCTAAGCCACCCCTTATAAGTTTATCTTCAAAACCTGGGGTCAAACGTCTTTCTAGCTGATTCAGAGGCTGAGAAACAAGCATTGCCGTTATAGTACCTTTTGAAAACTCATGTCACGTGACCACCTGGTCACATCCTCACATAGCCTAAGCCACCCCTTATAAGTTTATCTTCAAAACCTGGGGTCAAACGTCTTTCTAGCTGATTCAGAGGCTGAGAAACAAGCATTGCCGTTATAGTACCTTTTGAAAACTCATGTCACGTGACCACCTGGTCACATCCTCACATAGCCTAAGCCACCCCTTATAAGTTTATCTTCAAAACCTGGGGTCAAACGTCTTTTTAGCTGATTCAGAGGCTGAGAAACAAGCATTGCCGTTATAGTACCTTTTGAAAACTCATGTCACGTGACCCTACCCCACGTGACCCTACCCCACGTGACCACCTGGTCACATCCTCACATAGCCTAAGCCAACCCTTATAAGTTTATCTTCAAAACCTGGGGTCAAACGTCTTTCTAGCTGATTCAGAGGCTGAGAAACAAGCATTGCCGTTATAGTACTTTTGAAAACTCATGTCACGTGACCCTACCCCACGTGACCACCTGGTCACATCCTCACATAGCCTAAGCCACCCCTTATAAGTTTATCTTCAAAACTGGGGTCAAACGTCTTTCTAGCTGATTCAGAGGCTGAGAAACAAGCATTGCCGTTATAGTACCTTTTGAAAACTCATGTCACGTGACCCTACCCCACGTGACTCTACCTCACGTGACCACCTGGTCACATCCTCACATAGCCTAAGCCACCCCTTATAAGTTTATCTTCAAAACCTGGGGTCAAACGTCTTTCTAGCTGATTCAGAGGCTGAGAAACAAGCATTGCCGTTATAGTACCTTTTGAAAACTCATGTCACGTGACCCTACCCCACGTGACCACCTGGTCACATCCTCACATAGCCTAAGCCACCCCTTATAAGTTTATCTTCAAAACCTGGGGTCAAACGTCTTTCTAGCTGATTCAGAGGCTGAGAAACAAGCATTGCCGTTATAGTACCTTTTGAAAACTCATGTCACGTGACCCTACCCCACGTGACCACCTGGTCACATCCTCACATAGCCTAAGCCACCCCTTATAAGTTTATCTTCAAAACCTGGGGTCAAACGTCTTTCTAGCTGATTCAGAGGCTGAGAAACAAGCATTGCCGTTATAGTACCTTTTGAAAACTCATGTCACGTGACCCTACCCCACGTGACCCTACCCACGTGACCACCTGGTCACATCCTCACATAGCCTAAGCCACCCCTTATAAGTTTATCTTCAAAACCTGGGGTCAAACGTCTTTCTAGCTGATTCAGAGGCTGAGAAACAAGCATTGCCGTTATAGTACCTTTTGAAAACTCATGTCACGTGACCCTACCCCACGTGACCCTACCCACGTGACCACCTGGTCACATCCTCACATAGCCTAAGCCACCCTTTTAAGTTTATCTTCAAAACCTGGGGTCAAACGTCTTTCTAGCTGATTCAGAGGCTGAGAAACAAGCATTGCCGTTATAGTACCTTTTGAAAACTCATGTCACGTGACCCTACCCCACGTGACCACCTGGTCACATCCTCACATAGCCTAAGCCACCCCTTATAAGTTTATCTTCAAAACCTGGGGTCAAACGTCTTTCTAGCTGATTCAGAGGCTGAGAAACAAGCATTGCCGTTATAGTACCTTTTGAAAACTCATGTCACGTGACCCTACCCCACGTGACCCTACCCACGTGACCACCTGGTCACATCCTCACATAGCCTAAGCCAACCCTTATAAGTTTATCTTCAAAACCTGGGGTCAAACGTCTTTCTAGCTGATTCAGAGGCTGAGAAACAAGCATTGCCGTTATAGTACCTTTTGAAAACTCATGTCACGTGACCCTACCCCACGTGACCACCTGGTCACATCCTCACATAGCCTAAGCCACCCCTTATAAGTTTATCTTCAAAACCTGGGGTCAAACGTCTTTCTAGCTGATTCAGAGGCTGAGAAACAAGCATTGCCGTTATAGTACCTTTTGAAAACTCATGTCACGTGACCCTACCCCACGTGACCACCTGGTCACATCCTCACATAGCCTAAGCCACCCCTTATAAGTTTATCTTCAAAACCTGGGGTCAAACGTCTTTCTAGCTGATTCAGAGGCTGAGAAACAAGCATTGCCGTTATAGTACCTTTTGAAAACTCATGTCACGTGACCCTACCCCACGTGACCACCTGGTCACATCCTCACATAGCCTAAGCCACCCTTATAAGTTTATCTTCAAAACCTGGGGTCAAACGTCTTTCTAGCTGATTCAGAGGCTGAGAAACAAGCATTGCCGTTATAGTACCTTTTGAAAACTCATGTCACGTGACCACCTGGTCACATCCTCACATAGCCTAAGCCACCCCTTATAAGTTTATCTTCAAAACCTGGGGTCAAACGTCTTTCTAGCTGATTCAGAGGCTGAGAAACAAGCATTGCCGTTATAGTACCTTTTGAAAACTCATGTCACGTGACCACCTGGTCACATCCTCACATAGCCTAAGCCACCCCTTATAAGTTTATCTTCAAAACCTGGGGTCAAACGTCTTTCTAGCTGATTCAGAGGCTGAGAAACAAGCATTGCCGTTATAGTACCTTTTGAAAACTCATGTCACGTGACCCTACCCCACGTGACCCTACCCCACGTGACCACCTGGTCACATCCTCACATAGCCTAAGCCACCCCTTATAAGTTTATCTTCAAAACATGGGGTCAAACGTCTTTCTAGCTGATTCAGAGGCTGAGAAACAAGCATTGCCGTTATAGTACCTTTTGAAAACTCATGTCACGTGACCCTACCCCACGTGACCACCTGGTCACATCCTCACATAGCCTAAGCCACCCCTTATAAGTTTATCTTCAAAACCTGGGGTCAAACGTCTTTCTAGCTGATTCAGAGGCTGAGAAACAAGCATTGCCGTTATAGTACCTTTTGAAAACTCATGTCACGTGACCCTACCCCACGTGACCCTACCCCACGTGACCACCTGGTCACATCCTCACATAGCCTAAGCCACCCCTTATAAGTTTATCTTCAAAACATGGGGTCAAACGTCTTTCTAGCTGATTCAGAGGCTGAGAAACAAGCATTGCCGTTATAGTACCTTTTGAAAACTCATGTCACGTGACCCTACCCCACGTGACCCTACCCCACGTGACCACCTGGTCACATCCTCACATAGCCTAAGCCACCCTTTTAAGTTTATCTTCAAAACCTGGGGTCAAACGTCTTTCTAGCTGATTCAGAGGCTGAGAAACAAGCATTGCCGTTATAGTACCTTTTGAAAACTCATGTCACGTGACCCTACCCCACGTGACCACCTGGTCACATCCTCACATAGCCTAAGCCACCCTTATAAGTTTATCTTCAAACCTGGGGTCAAAAGTCTTTCTAGCTGATTCAGAGGCTGAGAAACCAGCATTGCCGTTATAGTACCTTTTGAAAACTCATGTCACGTGACCCTACCCCACGTGACCACCTGGTCACATCCTCACATAGCCTAAGCCACCCCTTATAAGTTTATCTTCAAAACCTGGGGTCAAAAGTCTTTCTAGCTGATTTAGAGGCTGAGAAACAAGCATTTGCCGTTATAGTACCTTTTGAAAACTCATGTCACGTGACCCTACCCCACGTGACCACCTGGGTCACATCCTCACATAGCCTAAGCCACCCTTATAAGTTTATCTTCAAAACCTGGGTCAAAAGTCTTTCTAGCTGATTCAGAGGCTGAGAAACAAGCATTGCCGTTATAGTACCTTTTGAAAACTCATGTCACGTGACCCTACCCCACGTGACCACCTGGTCACATCCTCGCATAGCCTAAGCCAACCCTTATAAGTTTATCTCAAAACCTGGGGTCAAACGTCTTTCTAGCTGATTCAGAGGCTGAGAAACAAGCATTGCCGTTATAGTACCTTTTGAAAACTCATA
>NC_090734.1:73949829-73962329 GCF_036898095.1 Palaemon carinicauda
TCGGTCCTCTCATAACAGCATCTCTAAAACTAACAAATTCTGGCACACTTTCCTCCATTCCAGTTCTTACACTCACAGATTTACTTTCTTTCATACACCTATCCAACTCGTAATCCTCAACTATCTCTAAAATATCATCCCATGTCAATCTTTCTTTCGTCCACCTCATTTTCTCCTTCCGTTTCAAATTAACAAACTCGGCAACATTCTCGGGTACAGTAGCCAAAAACTTCCTCATTAACTCCTTATTCTTATTTATACCTTCATCCCCATACTTCTTCCTAGCTAACGTTTCCAACCTACATACGTACATTGATATCGCTTCTCCTGCATTCATCCGTGCTTCATCAAAATCATTCTTACGCTTATACTTAACACTCCCTTTCATACGTTTTACCTGCTCAATTATTCTCTGTTTCACACTTTCATAATCAACGTCCCCTACACTCATTATCACTCCATACATCGTCAACAAATACCCAGTCAAATATTCTCCTAACTCCCTAGCCCAAACTCTTTTACTATCACCATACTTATCCTGACAATACCTCTCATACTCCTTGAAAAAATCATATACATCCCTACTGCTATGCTCATTGAACCTTTCACACCGAGGTACCTCTCTCATAAACACAGTCTTACACACATCACGTTCATTCTCACTGCTATCATCACTGTCTACTCCCTTGTTACCTTCTTCCCCATTCGAATATAATGAATCCACTTCCACACTTAAATTCCTATCCTTAACCATTCCTTTCTTACCCTTTTTCTTACTTACCACTTTCACCCATTCACGATCGTCCTTGCTATCAGCCTGATACTTTTTCTTCCCTTTCTTCACATCACTTTTACCTTTCCTTTCATCTTTCCTCTCACCTTTCTGTTCATCCTTACTATGCCTAATTCCCTTATCTTCAATATCACCATCACTATTACTACTATCACTATCACTTCCTTTCCCATTATCACTAACCTTAACCTTCTCATCCACTATCAACCCATTACCCGAAGCTGAGGACACTCCTCCGACTGCACCTTCCCCCATTATAGTTTTCATCATCCCCATGACTTGCCCCATCATATCTTCCATTCGTTTCTCCATTCGTTCTTCATTCTCTCGCATCCTCATCTCAACACCCTCTTCCACTCTCTCTACAGTTCCCTTCAACTCCCTAAGCTCCTTCTGCATCGCCGCATTCTCCCAGTTCAACCTCTCATTCTCTACTAGCAACCTCTCCTCACGCTCCTTACTCAGCCGCAATTCCTCCCTCAAAACCCTTAATTGCTCCTCCATTTTTCATCAACCTTAATCCTAAATTCTTAACCTACTTCCGTCCTTCGTCCAACAGTCCAGCTTCTATCCCACCTCGGCAGTCCCTGTCCGGGCGCCAAAATAATGTGGCGGGATGTTAAAAAAAACAAGCCCCCACACCCTGAATCACACCTACTGACAATGGTCTCCTCAACACATACTTTCCCCTTACGTTATCTAAAACTGGACTCTTAGACAAAAGGACACAAAAAACAAAACAACCTTAAAACTATATATTTCTTACAAACTATAATAAATCCAACCAAAATCAACAGCATCAAAAACTTACACTAAATATACTATAAATACCATTCAAATAAACGCAAAAAAAAACCTAACAAACTTAAATTACACCGCACACCAACAGCAAAAATAAATATATATATGAATTATATTGTATAAATATTATTATGGGACACCAACACTGTCGCCACACACAAGCCGGACTGTCTTTACGGCACACTAACACAACTCTGTGTTTAACAGTTTACTGGGTGGCAATTTGCCACAACTACTTCCCTGATTGGGGTCATGGTTAGTATTATCACCACCACCATCATCATCATCATCATCATCATCATCATCAACAGCAATCTGGATTTGATTCGGTCCGGGTCATCAACAATTGTACAAATCAGAGTGGTCGTATCAAATTCCTTATTACAAGCCAATTCGTCAACAATCAATTAATCCACTTTCAAAAATCGCTCTCCAAAGGAGGAATCGCAGCCTGCCAAAATAAAAAAGAAAAACACTTACGAACACTTCTAGCTAACTGAACTATCGCACTATAATCAAAGATAAATAATAAATTGTTCCTATCATTCACAATCACGACAAGCAAAGATAAACAAAACTGTACTTACTTTGAAAATCAAAAAACACTTCCACGCTGGTCGAAAAATATATATATAATCCAGCTCTCACACAACTGCCTTATGCTGCAGTCAAATAAAAAAAGCATTCGTTCCGAAACATTCACCACTGTCGTAACCTTACTAAAAATGTAAACAAACAATCTCATTTATACCAACAGTCTTCCTCACCACAAACGATCGTTACACTAACTACTTTCGCTCGCTAACACAATATCTCTCTCTCTCTCTCTCTCTCTCTCTCTCTCTCTCTCTCTCTCTCTCTCTCACACACAGGATTTGGCAAAACAAAAATAAAAATAAAGCAAAAATAAATCCTCCACAATGTCACAGCCCAAGATTTGATGCCATTGGCTATAATGGTCACCCCGTAAAACAGCGACATTATTACTCACGGGCAAGGACATGTTTGATGGTCATCTGCCAGGAGCAGGCACAGGGATAGCCAATCACTCCTACCTCCATCCAAGAGCTTTTTAAATGTAAAAGGAATTTTTCTTTTGATTTGAAAACCTTTCCTTCTTAATTTAAAGGAGAGGTGCTGATTGCCTCCTGGCGGCGACTGCTAAAACTACAGATTGAATGAAACAATTTGTAAATAATGTCTTGAAATGACTCATTTTTTATGCATAGCGATCTTCCTTAAAATGGCAGAAGATTTAATTTATTATCTGTGCATGGTCATTATATATCTAGAACCTGCCTCTCTCTCTCTCTCTCTCTCTCTCTCTGTCTCTCTCTCTCTCTCTCTCTCTCTCTCTCTCTCTCTCTCTCTCTCTCTCTCATTACTGACCATACATGCACGATGAAGGTTACTTCAACGAGGAGTTAAAGATGAGAATGTGGCTGACGATAATTGTGGGAGATGAAGAAAAGAGAAAGAATAATGGAAGAAAAGCGGAGAGAGAGAGAGAGAGAGAGAGAGAGAGAGAGAGAGAGAGAGAGAGAGAGAGAGAGAGAGAGAGAGTGGTACAAAGATGTCTCAAAAACTTTTAGTCCATCCGCGGAGACTATTTGCTTATTTATACGGCGATTAAGTTTGTACGTTTAGAGAGTTTTTATGATCTTGTTTAACTTATTTTCTTTTTCGTTACCATGTTAATATTCACTACATAAGCTGGAAGTCTGTTCCATGTATTTGGTATTTTGTATACAAAGAAATTACAACATTGAGTGGTGTTGTATCTTTTTAATTCCAGTCGGTATAATGTTACCTCTGGAGTCTGGATTGATTTCTGCTAAGCGGGAAGAGGTTGTTAGAATCTACATTTGTTATTCCTTTAAGAATTTGAAATGCCTCCATTAGCTGTCCCCTTAGTCGTTAAGTTTGTAGATCAAATTAGTTTAAACGTTCCATTATCCGTCTATATTCAAATTGTCTTAGTGTTGGAGCTAGTTTAGTGGCTCTAGCTTGTACTGCTTCCAGTTTATCTATAATACCATCTGAATACTTGGAACTCAGAATTGGACACCGTAATCTAGATGTGTTCTTACTATTGATGTGCACAGCTGTAGTACAATGTCTATGTTTCTGTATTGGAATTGTCTTTTTATATTCTATTGGTAGGTAGTAGGTTGGCCGCCCGTTGAGATACTACCACTAGAGAGGTATTGGATCCTTTGACTGGCCAGAGCTTAATGCATTGGATCCCTCTCTCTGGTTACGGTTTATTTTTGCTTTGCCCACACTTACACAGAATAGTCTGGCCTATTCTTTACATATTCTCGTCTTTCCTCATACACCTGACAACAATGAGATACTTGACACGTCTTTGCCCAAGGGGTTAATTACTGTACTGCAATTTGTTCAGTGTACTTTCCTCTTGGTAAGGGTAGAAGAGACTCTTTAGGGATCTAGGACAACCGCCCCCGAGACAACTGCCCCAGGACAGTTGCCCCCCGACAACTGCCCCCAGGACAACTGCCCCCGTAGGACTACTGCCCCCCGGAAAATTGCCCCCCATATTTCCATTTACGTAATTACTTTTTAGTAACAATTTATTCTTCCTAATTACATAATCGGTCATTGAAGAAATAATTGTATCTATTTCCTAAATTTATTACCATTTATGTAGTTATTTCCTGATTAGGTAATCGGTCGTAGGAGTTATAGTTTATTTTCGAAAGCCATCGCCAATTGGCTAATTCTGTATAGTCAAACAAATGTTAAAGAAAAAAAAAAGTAAGAAGGGTCCAGTGTCTAATCGGTCGTACGAGTTATAGTTTATTTTCGAAAGAAATACAAGAAGTAACATAACCCATCATGGAGTTCGTCAAAAGTGAACGTGGAAAATGAAGCTTATTTATGAAGCAGAAGGAATTGGCAAATAATGTTACATCGTATGAATGTGAAAAACGCCGCCATAATAACTGTAAAGCGAAAGTAAAAGTTTGTGAAAATGAAGTAGTTGGCTATGTAAATGATCACACCCATGCTGTTGACCAACCCCGCCGTGAAGTCTTGTTAGTACAACAGGAAATAAAGGCTAAATCTATTGCTACCAAAGAGACTGCAAAGGATGGTAAAGGATGTTCTTACCACTTATCTCAAAGCATATACCGTAAGGTGCAAAATGAAGGTCTCCCAATTAAATACCAAACTGACGCCTATTTTTTTCCTTGCAAATACGTATGATTCCTGCATTAGCGTTTGTTCCCGCAGAAAAAGTTATTGAAGCGTTTGAGAAACTACAAAAGATGTTGCCACCTGAGGCTGATGCAATAATAGATTATTTTGAAGATACATACATCGGCAGAAGACGTCGAAATACAAGGAGACAGCCACGTTTCCTTATAAGCATGTGGAGTATGTATACTCGTGTTGTTGAAGATTTACCTCGAACAAACAACGCCGTATAAGGCTGGCATAACCATATGCAAGCAAGCGTTACGTCATTTCATCCAAATATATGGAAATTTCTGGGGGTGTTGAAGAGAGAACAGGCACTATCCAGCCTCATAATTAATCAGATACTTGCTGGGCATCCAGTACCCCCTAAGCGGAAACGCTATCAGGATTCTAGCATACGAATAGCAAACATTGTGCATAGCCCACAATTTAAAATCCTAGTATTTAAATCCCTTTTTCAATATTTTTGCAACCCATCTATGTACAAATTTTAGTATATAATGTTATCTTTTTAAAACGTATTTTTAAATCATGTATTTTTTATTAACAATAATAAAACTTTGGTTTTATTAGTTACGTATTTTTATATTTTTACACCATTGTCCAGGGGTTTTACGAGGGCAATTGTCCTGGGGGCAATTTTCCAGGGGGCAGTAGTCCTACAGGGGCAATTGTCCTGGGGGCAATTTTCCGGGGGGCAGTAGTCCTACAGGGGCAATTGTCCTGGGGGCAGTTGTCAGGGGGCAACTGTCCTGGGGGCAGTTGTCCCGGGGGCAGTTGTCCTGATACCACTCTTTAGCTATGGTAAGCAGCTCTTTTAGGAGGACACTCCAAAATTAAACCATTGTTCTCTAGTCTTGGGTAGTACCATAGCCTCTGTACCAAGGTCTTCCACTGTCTCGGGTTAGAGTTCTCTTACTTGAGGGTACACTCGGGCACACTATTCTATCTTATTATTTTTTCCTCCTCTTGTTTTTTGAAATGGTGTGTTGGGCAGGCTTAATAGAAGGGCCATGGATGCCTAGTGGTTTATCAAGAGGTTGTCTTTTCCTTTTTCTGATTCTTTTTCTTCTCAAAACCATCCTTACTGTCCTCCCTTCAGTTGAAGTGGCTATCCTGGAGGGTATTTAGCCTAGCATGGTGTATCGGCTCCTCCATGTTGACCAGTTTTTCCGACTTTTTACTATAGTCTATGGGTATCATCAATCACTTTATTTATAATTCTGTACATATTGTTTTTGTTATAATTCTAGTTACTCTAGATTTTAAGTATGATGTCTCTTTTTTATTTCAATTATTTCTTATGCTGTCTGGAGACATTGACCGAAATCCAGGACCAGTACGTCCTAGATTTCGTCAATGTCGTCTTATGTATTGCAATATTCGTAGTCTTCATGCAAATATCCAAGACCTTACAGTTGCGTCCAGACAGTATGATATTCTTTTGTGCTCAGAAACTTTGGTTTCTAATATGAGGCACTCATCTGAGCTCCTTATAACTGGTTTTAAGAAGCCAATAATGTTGAAACGTGATGCCATCCCTAGGGCCAGGGGAATGGCTGTATATATTAGGACTGAGTACCCTGCTTCTCATAAGTCCTGCTATCAATGTGGATGTCATGAGATTCAGGTAATAAAAGTTTGTGGCATGCATAACAACTTTTATTTGTGTTCTATCAGAATCCAGACATGGAGGATTCTATCTTTGATTGTCTTCTTACCATTATGGCTAAGATACAAGAAGATGATAGAAAGGCTTCTCTTGTCTTTATTGGTGATTTTAATGCTCACCATAGGGAGTGGTTAAGTTCTATCTCTCCTACCAATCGCCATGGCTTAAGAGCTTTAGACTTTGCCTCTGAATCAGGCTGTGAGCAAATCATAAATGAAGCTACTCATAGGTCTGGTAATTGCTTGGACCTTGTATACACTGACTCCCCTGGCGTTATAACTAGTAAGGCTGGTTCTCCAGTCGGGACATCTGATCATGCCTTGATTTCATTAGTAGTGAAGACTGAGCAGCCTGTCCCTGATATATCATACTCTTGTAAAATTTATATGAAATCCCAAGCAGACTGGAATGGGATTTTGCGTGATCTATTGAGCTTGAATTGGTCACAATTATATAGTAGTGTAGATCCTGTTGTCCCTTTGAATGAGAATATAGTCAACATAATTGATAGGCGTATCCCTTCTCGTGTGCTAAGGTACCGAGAGAAGGACAAACCGTGGTTCAGTGATGATTGTAGACGTGCTTATTTGGAGAAGCAGGAGGCCTATCACCTTTGGAAGGGTAACAGATCAGATTTGACCAGGAACAACTATACTCAGCTTCGAGCTTTTGCTCAGAGAGTTTATGCCTCAACTGAAAACGAGTACAATTTAACCATAAAAGAAACCCTTTCTGGTACAACTCAGGAACATAAATGGTGGTCTACCCTTAAATCTGCACTCTTTGGTGTAGATGCAACAGTTCCTCCTCTACTTAAACCAGATGGCTCAGTCACTCACTGTCCAAAGGAAAAGGCAACCCTTTTGGCTGATGTTTTTGACAGTAAACAGAGTAATGAAAAACTTGAACTTCCTCATTCATGTTTACCTGAGGCTGAACTAACTAGTTTAGCTTTTCGATCTCGTGAGATTAAAGCTCTGTTGATGGACCTTGATGCTTACGGAGGTGTAGACCCAAATGGTATTTTTCCATTGTTTTTTATAAAGACAGCAGATTTCTTAGCTCCAAAGTTATCTGTTATTTTGTGCAAGTTAGCAAGAAGAGGAGCTTTAAGCACTTGTTGGAGAATTGGTAATGTTACTCCTCTATGTAAATGTGCGTGCGGTAGCTCAAGTCCCACTGATTACTGTCGAATTTCCATAACTCCCATATTATCTAAAGTTTTTGAACGTCTTCTGACAAAACGTCTTAATAGGTTTGCTGAAGGTAATCATCTATTCCTTAGTTTGCAATTCGGTTTTTGCAAAGGCCTTGGAGCATGTGATGCCTTCTTACAATCTCCAATGCTGTACAGAAATCCCTTGATTGTGGTCAGGAAGTTCGTATGATTGGCCTTGATTTTAGTGCTGCCTTTGACCGTGTTAACCATGAGGCCCCTATTTTCAAACTCAAACAGTTGGGAGTAGGTGGGTCGGTTCTTAGCATTATTATTGATTTTTTAAGAAATAGATCTCAAAAAGTTGTTGTCGATGGGCATCATAGTGAGTATAGGAATGTGATATCCGGTGTTCCACAGGTTAGTGTTTTTGGCCCATTACTTTTCATACTATATACACATGACATGTGGTTTGGCCTTGAAAACAAGCTTGTTGCATATGCAGATGATGCTACTCTCTTTGCATCAATTCCATCCCCTGAATGTAGATCTGGGGTTGGTGAATCCCTTAATAGAGATTTAGCTAAAATTAGTATATGGTGCAAATTATAGGGTATGAAGTTGAATCCTAACAAAACTCAAAGTATGATTGTAAGTAGGTCAAGGACGGTGGCTCCTCAACATCCAGATCTCAGTATTGATAATGTTTCTTTAAATTTGTATGGTTCTTTTAAAATTTTAGGTGTAATTCTCGGCAGCAAATTTACTTTTGAGAAACACATTAGGTCTGTGTCTTCTTCAATTGCACAAAAAATTGGCTTATTGAGAAAGTCTTACAAGATTTTCGGTGATCAATCTATTCTGAAGAAGTGTTTTAATTCTTTCATTCTAATTATTTTTGAGTATTGTTCTCCTGTCTGGTGTTCAGCTGCTGATTCTCATCTTAATTTGTTGGACAGAAACTTACGGTCTATTAAATTTCTTATGCCCGATCTAGATATTAATCTCTGGCACCGTCGTTCAATTAGTTCATTATGCATGTTGCATAAGATTTTTCATAACTCTGACCATCCTTTACATTCAGATCTCCCCAGACAATTCTATCCTGTTCGTAATACTAGGCAGGCAGTTAATTCTAATAGCCAGGCCTTCTCCATCATAAGGCTCGATACTACACAGTATTCAAGAAGTTTTATTCCAGCTGTTACCAAGTCGTGGAATGATCTTCCTAATCGGGTAGTTGAATCAGTAGAACTTCAAAAGTTCAAAGTTGGAGCAAATGTTTTTATGTTGACCAGGCTGACATGATTCTTTTTATAGTTTATATATGACATATCTGTTTTTGACGTTGTTAATAGTTTATATAGGACATATCTGTTTTGACGCTGTTACTGTTTTTAGAATGATATATTGTTAATTTATTCTCATCATTTATTTATTTCCTTATTTCCTTTCCTCACTGGGCTATTTTTCCCTGTTGGAGCCCTTGGGCTTATAGCATCTTGCTTTTCCAACTAGGGTTGTAGCTTGGCTAGTAGTAGTAGTAGTAGTAGTAATAATAATAATAATAATAATAATAATAATAATAATAATAATATTAATAATAATAATGATAATAATAGTTTTCGTGGTTTCTTTTCAGCTTTTATGCTCTATTTGGTGAACTTTAAATCCTTGCTGATAATAACACCAAGATCATCCTCCTGGTCCACACTTTCTATCTCATTACCCAGCAGTGAGTAATCTGATTGTTGGGTAATATAACATTTTTGCATAACTTCGCATTTCCCATAGTTGAAAGGCTTTGGCCATTTCCTAGAGCAGGGGTCGGCAATCTTTTGAACACACTGTGCCTGACAATAATTAATACATTTTTTACTACTTTGCGTGCCAGTTGTTATTTTTATAACATTATATATGAAAATTAAAAGCATAATTATACAGTATGTAGTGACCATTTTAATTATAATGTATTTTTATGAACATGAATAGCAAATGTATATTTTTTTTTTTTTACAAATAGCATTCTTTGTAAGAAAAATATCTTAGATTTTAAGTTTATATCTCACAACATCAACGCGATCCTTGCTCTTGCTTCCCAAAGGACAGATTATAAATTGCAGGTGAATATTTGGATACCTTGCGTTTCACACAACCCTCAGAGTGATTTGTAAGCCTGCTGCGATGGGGGCTGAGGATGTGCTTCATGTGTGAAAATATCTGTTCATATTGATATGTAGATCCATATGCTGATAGCAGTGTAAAAGCTACTTCCTTTATGCAATTGAATTTATCTGGCAGTGATGCCCAGGACCTTAACATGGAAGCTGCATGATCATTTTTACTAGTTTCAAGTATTTCTCGATCTTCATATTTAGCTGACCACAATGATGAGGTCTGAAAGTCAATTAACTGCATTTCCAACTCTTCAGTTTCCATCCACTCAAAGAGTCTTATCCAAGTCACTGTATTTAAAGGTGTCTGGTCTGATTAAAAATGAAAACACTGGGCTCATGTGCTGGAAATATTGAAATCTGATTAAAAACTCAGATTCTAATTCTTGCATGCACAACTGAAGAAAAATAGTGTTGATAGGTTGAATTGCAGATGAGGTCTTCAAGGTTTTGAAATAACGGAAAGAACCAGTTTTGACATCTGCTGAGTAAACTGCAAGCTTTGCAACAAATGCCTTCCAAGTATCCTATAAATCTATCAATGTTTGTCCTGCACCTTGCAAGTGAAGATTGAAGTCATTTAGATGTTAGGTGATGTCTGAGAGTAACATGAGTTTCACAATCCAATCTCTGTCCTCCAGCTCAGGATAGTCTTGGCCTTTTTTTTATAAGAAAATTTTGATTTCATCAAAGCACACCACAAATCTCTCCAATATCTTACCACAGGTTAACCACCTAACACTGCAGTGTAAGGGTATATCTTTGTACACAGTGTTCACCTCTTCAAGGAAAGCTCGAAACTGCCTGTATGTAAGAGATGTGCGTGCAACAAGAAAATTTACTGTTTTTGTAACAGTAGCCATCAGATTGTTGAGATCAGAGCTCGAGATCTTGGCACATAAATTTTCTTGATGAATTATGCAGTGCAATTTCAGAATTGGGTGCCCAATTCTATCCTCAACCATCTTAGTAAAACCCTTGTGTTTACCTACCATAGCAGGAGCACCATCTGTTGTAATTGCAAAAATCTTTCTCATGTCTACACCTCTGCTATCAAAATGGTCAGTGAATGCGTTCAGTATGTCTTTTCTCTTGGTGGTGCCATACATAGGTTTAAGACAACACAGCTCCACGTGTACCTCTGTGTCACTATACCTGGCAAAAACAGCCAAGCGGGGAATGCCATTGATATCCACGCTTTCACCCAGTGCTACACTGAACACAGGTGTACTTGTTAAAGGAATGGTTTGCTGGTGACTTACATTATCAGCCATTTCCGAGATACGTCTCTCCACGGTTCTAGCTGAGACAGGCATGTCTTTTATCCTTGAGATGATAATCTGTTTGTTAGATATGCCATCAAATAACACCTCAGAGCACTCTATTAAAGTTGCTTTTGTAAAATCTCCATCAGCATAAGGCTTTTCATGCTTAGCAATACACAGAACTAGTTTGTAACTGGCTTCAGTTTCACTATTTTTACTAGCATTCAAGTTTTTGAACTGTACCAACCGTGTGGCACACAATTGTACATAATTATGTTGTATATATTATGCTTGTATCTGCGCTCTTCCCTCGCACTAAAAAGAACCTGAATGATCATGTCTCCGTTTTGCTCTGTAACATTGTCTGTCTCTCGAACAGGTCATGTCCTGTTGCCTTGAGGTTTTGTATATAAAGAAGAGTGTTCCTTAATAAAACTCAGTTGATTGCATCCTGCCTTTGAGTTAGCAACTCCTCTCTCGGCCCGTCACATTGGTGACCCCGGAAGTCGACTCGCTCCCACTGCCTTCCACCCCCACCTCCCTCGCCCCTCCATCGTTGGTACTATGACGGAGACAGACTCTACTCCAGCAGTTGGCACCGCCCCATTGAAACTTTCACCGTTCGCCACCGGAGAAGTGTTTGCTTGGTTTCAGCGCTCAGAAGTCCAGTTTCGTATCAGGGGCGTGACTCGCTCAACCACCAAAGCGGATTATGTTCTCGCGGCGATACCCGAGGACACCTTCCCAGAAATATCCGACTGGCTTTGTGAACAAGGAGACACCCCAATAGCGTATGAAGCCCTCAAAACATACCTTCTGCAGCTGTACTCGCTGTCACCAGCCGCCCGTATAGCAAAGCTTTTTCAGCTCTCGCAACCACCGTTGGGGGACCAAAGGGCTTCGCTTGCCCTCAGGGAAATGACCAGTATCGCTCGCCTTCAACCTGCCGCAAACGGCTCTCCTCGTGAGGTGAACCTACTTCGTGCCCTTTGGATACGCCGTTTACCTGAACCTGTACGCGCTGCCATACCCGATGTCGATAGTTTACCCATAAAGGACTTGATGACCAAAGCCGACGCCCTTATGGACAGCCACTTCAAGACCTCCATCAACGCCTCCACCCCTGACTACGAGGATGCCTATTCAACGTCAACCGAAGCTGACATGAATGCCGTAGGACATACACGCCTACCCCGTGATGTGCCGAAGCGGCAACAAAGCCGCCCACCACCCACCAATTGCTCGCGCCCCAACGAACGACTTCTACAGCCACTTACTACCTCCCATCCGCCGCAGTTTTGCTACTACCACTGCAGATTCGGGGCAACCGCGAAGAAATGTGCCAAGGATTGGGTCCGCGCCGGTACTTCTTGCCAAACTTCCAAAGTACATCGACACACGGATTCAGGAGTGG
>NC_090734.1:73967329-73978900 GCF_036898095.1 Palaemon carinicauda
CGGATGATTTTGTTAAACATCGGAGAGGAGTATGTTTTTCTCGCACATTTTTTTCCCCCGTTTAAAATAAAAGAAGTTTTATTTCCTTCCTTTCTTCAGTTTTAATGAATGAACCGGCAATTTACGAATATATTTACACCTTTTTACAATACTACAACATAAGGACTGGGTGGGGGGGGGGAGAATGTTTATTTCTTTTAAAGCAAGATTTGAAATAATTGTCCATTATTTATTGTAAGATATGTATACATATATATATATATATATATATATATATATATATATATATATATATATATATATATATATATATATATATATATATATATATATTAGTCTACATAAGGAAAATTGAAAGTTGTGTATATGTAAAAATGTTCAACTCACAATTTTGCTCCTTTAATTACTTCCCTAAACGTCTGAATAAAGCACTTGATTCCATCAAAAGAGACAAAAGTATACATGTAACTAGAGCTGATAAGGCTAAAGTTATTGTTATTTTAGACCGTATTGACTATGTAGAAAAAATTAATTCTGTACTAAGTGATCAAGATACTTATGAAATGTTAAATTCAGATCCTCGTGAAAATGTTAATGCCCAATTTCATAAAAGAGTAAGGGAGATTTTTGGAAGGAACAAAGTCATGATTGAGTCATTTACCTCCATTAATGCATGGCTTCCCTATCTTTATGGTACTGTTAAAACGCATAAACAGGGGCAACCATTACGTCCTATAATTAACACTATTGGTTCAGCATCATATAAATTATCAAAATTTTTAGTAGTCTTATTGCAACCATTAGTAGGCACTATCTCTAATTCACATGTAGAAAATAATTTAGATTTTGTTAATAGATTAAGTAGGGAAACTCCACATGATGATGAAATTATGGTTAGTTTCGATGTTAAAAGTTTGTTCACTTGTGTACCTGTTAAAGATGTACTAGAATTCTTGAACATTGAACTTAACAAACATATTATGTCTTTACCTAACCATGTGATTTTGGATTTAATTAGACTATGTGTTGTTGACACCAGTTTTGTATTTAATGGGAGATTTTACAGACAAAAGTTTGGAATGCAGATGGGTAATTGTTTGTCACCAGTTTTATCAAATATTTATATGGAATTTTTTGAAAGTCGAATAGCTAGAGCAATTTTATTAGACGACATTTTCTGGGTGAGATACGTTGACGACGTATTTGCTATACTAAAAGCTTGCTCTGATATTCATAAAATTTTAAGTGATCTCAATAATCTAGTCCCCTCCATAACTTTTACCGTCGAAAAAGAAGACAATGGCGCTATTTCATTTTTAGATGTGACAGTCATAAGGTCAACTATGAACTCTAATTTTAAATTCAAAATATACAGAAAACCCACAAACAACAATCTTATAATAGATAACTATTCATGTCATAAATCAGACGTTAAGCTGTCTGCATTAAGGTCTATGTTCCTAAGAGCCCTCAATATTTGCAGTCCTGAATATATTGACGAAGAATTCAGAAATATATATCAAATAGGTTTTCAAAATAATTTTAGCACACAAGACATAGACAAAAGCCTGGCACTTGCAAGAAAATCTTTTTATTCGCCCCAAAGGAATATGATAAGTAAAACTAATTTTCTGTCCCTACCATACCATCCCAATTTTGAGTCTGTAATCGCTCCTCTTAGATTGTTGGGGATTCATACTGCATTTTCTTATAGGAATACAATAGGCAGAAATCTGATTTGCAACACACCTGACAGTGATGAGGGTATAGTTTATAAGATACCATGTTTATGTGGACATTTTTATATTGGACAGTCTGGAAAATCATTAGATAAGCGAATTTTAAACCATAAGTATAATATAAGAACAAACAACAAAAGTAATGCCATTTGTATGCATAATAATATATGTAGTTATCCAGTAGATTGGCAACAGTCACAAATTTTGTTCAAGAATACTGATTTTATAGAGAGGAATGTCATTGAATCAGCATGTATATTTTATAGTAGGAATAAGAATTTTAATTTATCTCCAGGCATATATAAATTGGATCCTTTTATCTTACACAGTGTCAATACAAACTTGAAAATGTTTTTCAATAGTTCTTTCTTTTTTGGCTTGTTTTATTTACTTGGGTGCTTGTCAAACATTCCATTACTTGTTTTCATGTAAATTTGTAGTTTCAACTTTTACTACTTTTATCCCCTTGTTAAGTGACTTTTGCCTGTTGGGTAGTAATAGTATAATTATATCTTTTTTTTTTATGATTTGAAGCCTTTCCTGTATGTACAAACGTGTGTAATATTTCTTTGTATAATAAACGCTCCAAGAAGAGGTCCATTGGCGGACGAAACTGTTGAGCATTTTTACATATACACAACTTTCAATTTTCCTTATGTAGACTACTATATATTGACTTATCTTCGTGCTGAGGAAGATTACATCTGTAATATATATATATATATATATATATATATATATATATATATATATATATATATATATATATATATATATATATATATATATATATATATATATATATATATTTGGGCTCAAGCCATGTCGTCCTGATGGAAGTTCCTATAGGGTAGCTTCCTAGGGTATATTACAACTACGGCGATATTCCCAGAGAATTTACCTTAAGGTACCAGAATTCTAACTCCTGGAGCGAGTATCCCTCGTGAAAGGGATATCGCGACATATCAGAGGACGTATTCTAGACACGTCACATGGCAATCTACGACCTGAATAGAGATTCGTCTCGTAGGAGGGAGATTGACGAGATACGAATTCGGGAAAGAAAAAGGGGAGCCGCTCCCAAGGCATCCCTATCCCCCGATTCGTATGCGTGCCTGGCGCCAATCCTGGCGCCATCTGTATTCCTTTTTGCGTAGCTTAACAACTCGGTGTTTTTTCCTGTTTTTCTCGCAAATCTTGGATTTATTCAGCTTTTCATGGCTTCTTCGTCTTCGTTGACCTCGGATAAGTTGAGTATAGTGTCTGTTATGTATAAATGTAGGCTCTTGGTAAAATTTTGAGTGATTAATAGGATTAATCTTTGATACAAGAGCCGTAGCCTACCAGAGGTGTCCTGGACACTGTCACTCGCTAGGTATAAATTAGTTAGTCAGAGTGACATTCCTGGTTGTTTTGCTTAATAAAATTTAGCTATTTAGCTTTACATAGGATTTCCTTTCGTGCTTAGTATTATTTGGCGAAGTATTCGCCATTCTGGCCTACGCTAGGCCATGTAGCCTAGTCGTTTGGTCCTAGTACTTAATGCATGATTATGGTTTTTCCGAGTGTAATTAAAATTTTATTGAAGCTTTAGGCTATTTTATACATTTTAGACTATGTGGAATATTTCCAAGATTGTATACGTGAGAGTTTCGGTGAATTAGGTAATCGATTCTCTTGGTGCCTAGGCTAATTGCTTATGGAGCCTTAGTATACTTTATCATACTCCCCGGTTGCTTTCTTTTCTTCGGAGAAGGTATGCAATCCCTTTCCCTCTGTTTAAGCCTTGGGCTTATCCCTAAGTGGTTTTTTTTCCGAATTTATTTTCGATAAAACTATACTAGGGTGTTACTGTACCTTCCTGTTCCTGCTGAGTCTGGTTCAAAGAGGGACAGAACAACAGAGTTTTTAGTCTGAGTCCGTGTTGTTTGGCTTGGGGCAGAGTCTCCCTAGCTGACCTAACACTTACAAAGGGAGCTGAGCTCCCTTAGGTCACTGTCGAAGGTTTCTGTAGTTATGATTCCTTCTTGTGTGATCGACCAGACTAAGTCCTGTTGCTGTTCTCGGGGAGGATAAATCTTCCCTTGGGAGTTGCAACGCCTTCCTTGCTTTGGTGCTCTGGAAGCTGGCAGGTATTATACTACTGCGCTGGCACTTTCCCTTAGATCTCCCTTAGGCTAAGACAGAGTTCTTGGCTGCGGGTGATCTGTCACTAAAGCAAGGTTGGCAGGACCCTCTTGTCCCTTCCCCCTCTATCTCCGTAATGGCCTAGCCATTACTGTACTGTACCTTGCCGGCCGGCAGAGCTGGCCGGCAGGGGTATTACTGTACCATATGTCATTCTACTTCTGGACCTAGTATAGGTTGGGATATGGATTGACTAAGCCCATTGCCGGCCGGCAGAGACGCTGGATGGCAAGGGTCTTATGTTTTCGAGTGCTGCCCGGACCTCTCTTGGTCCCTCATCCATGCCTGCCGGCAGAGCCGGACGGCATTGGTCAAGGAAGCCTGAATTAAGTTTCTCCCCTTCCTTATATGCACTCTTTCGGTTGCCGGGCTTGGGGGGTTGTGTACACTCTTATCCCGGCATCCATTCTATTTTCTTCTAGTGCTGTACCTGTCCCGGCAGCCGGCCTATGAGGCCGGCTGCCGGCCTATGAGGCCGGCAGCCGGGCAGGGGTAGTCTTCTGGTTCTTTTGCTGCCGGCTGGCATCGGTCTTGTACCTTTGCCGGCCGGCTTATGTCAGTCCTTGTCTGCCGGTCACCAAGAGTGTGGCCGGCAGCTGGGTACTACCTTGTGTAGTTGCTGGCCGGCAATCATTGCCGGCCAACACTGGCTGTTGCCGGCCGGCAGCTGCTGCCGCCGGCACAGGCATTTGAACCAGAGGGCTGCCGCCCTATAGCTGTTAAGTAGTATACTTTAAAGCTAATTGTGGTGTGTGCCGGCCGGCAAAGGCAGGCCGGCACACATCCTCCTATACTGTACTAGTATTCTTCTGTATAGCATATACAGTAGGAAGAAAACTATAGTAAAAGTTTAGGTACAGCACTGTATCTTCTAATACTATTGTGTTTTCTTACACAGCCCTTTGCTGTTGCCCTCAGACAGGAAGCAGAGTTCTTCCCCGTCTATTATCCAGGATTTTTAAAATCATTGCCTAGGTGTGAACTCCACCTGTTTCCTCTGGAAACCTTGCATTGGTTACTCTAGTAGAGATAAACCATTTTTGATTTTATTATCCGGAAGGCTGCAACAATGGGTTGTGAGGGAAACACAAGTGTGTGTCTTTCAATTATGAATTGTTATGCTATACTATGCATATCCAGTGATACATAGTTCACTTGATACTCATGGAAATTTCTTCTCTTTACAGGAGGACCCTCCGAAGTGCGGAAATGTTTTCTGCAATGTCCGCAGCAAAAACCTCTGCGGACATGAGTGTTGTAGGAGACACGCAGCATGCGCTGTCTCCAAGGATGATCTCCAGTATTGGGACCCTCAGGTATGTACTGTATGCACTAACCTGATTACTGAGGCTTTTGATTCCCCTAGAACGGCGGAATCAAGGGATATAGCTAGGGAAAAGCTTCGTACTTGGGTAAGGGGCTTCAAGAAGAACACCTCTGGCCCTTATCTTCCAAGTGAGAAGATGAGGGCGTATCTTTTTCCCCAGGCATCAGCTGAGGCAGTGATTCCCCAGCCTCAAGAGGAGATCCTTCAAGATCAAGTCCAGGTGGACGAGGAAGTCGCAGATGCGATGCAAGACATCCAGTTGTGTGACAGGATGTCTGACCTGGACGATCGTTTGGAAGAAGACCTCCTGGCAGAAGGTCAGGATCAAGTTCAAACCCCGGATGTCGTAGAGGATGAGGTCGACGAGGTGTCGGCTGCTCCGGTTCAGATGCCGGAGCCTATCCCCTCAACATCGGCTGGCCTCCCAGTAGAACTGGGACAGGCCCTCTCTTCGATTGTTGGAATGATCCAACAAATGCAGAAGGAGAATCAGGAGAAGGCGGCTGCAATGGAACTGCGCATGCAGTCCCTGGCAGAATCACATGGGCCCCGGAAAAGGCTCAATGTGAAAGACCTTCCCATATGCTCAGATGCTAACCCATGGAGGTATGCTGAGCACATGCCGATGACGACTGGAAAGATCGTCATTTCGGATAAGCTGGGTTCAGTTCCCCTAGAGGAGGTAGAATTCTGGCCCAGCAAGGCATCATATCCGGACTGCTATGTCCGGCTGAGAAAAGAACCAGCTTCAAGGGAGGAGACAGAGCCGAAGGAGGTCATTGTTATGGACCACGCTAAGGCTCAAGCCCTACTTTCATCCTCGATGAAAGAGAGGGGCTTCTCGAATTCGAAGGTAGCTGCATTGAGCAAGAAGCTCCCTTCGTTTGTGTCCTCTCCTGATAGAGCCTTCCCCTTTTTACAGAAAGGGTTTGCGGCTGTCCTAAAGGCAGTCGAGGCCGGCAAGCCTTGCCCCTCCCTGGAGGAGTGTAAACCCTTGTCGCTGGCTCTACCTATGGACCACAAAGACTGGAAGGATGTCCATCTAACATTCTCAGTGGGAAAGTTGGAGGCTGATATTGCCGGACGGCAATTCGGCGAGGACCTCCCCAAGCTGTCCGAATCTCTTCTACGAAGAGAGTTCGAGACAAAAGAAAGACTGGCTGCCTCAATGTCTCATCAGACTACTCTCGAGACGATGGCAAGTGACCCCAAGGTCCATGAAATGTTCATGGTAGTGGCTAAGTCTCACTTAGCCACAGTGACGAAGGACCTTTATAACTTCGTCAAGGCAAGGAGAGCTTGCAGGGAGTTCGTGTTCACCGGGGCTTCGGTGAGACACGAGCCAAGGAAGTTAATCTCCTCCAACATTTGGGGAAAAGACCTTTTCCCTACCGATGTGGTCAAAGAGGTTGTTGATAAGGCCGCCGTGGAGAATAGAAATCTTCTCCAGAAGTGGGGCCTGGCTATCAAAAGAAAATCTTCCCCGGATGAGGGTCCTCAACCAAAGAGGAAGAATATGAAGACTAGGCTACCATCTCGGCCAGCCAAGCCTTATAGACAGCAACAGCAACTGCAATTGCCTTTGCCTCCAGTGCCCCAAATGGTGGCACAAACCCCGACTGCCTTTCAGTGGGTACCCCAGGCGGTGCCAGGTCAGTCAACCACATTCGCCCCAACGTTCGAAGGACAGTCTTCTTCCTTTCGTGCAAAACCTAGAGGAGCAGCCAGAGGCTCGTCTAGGCGCCCCTCAAGGGGAAGGGGATTCAGAGGTGGTCGTGGTCAGGGAGGCAAGACCTCAGGACGGCAGTCCAAGTGAAATGATACCGGTAGGAGGGAGACTGATGAAATTTTGGGATCGCTGGACCTTCGATCCCTGGGCCCAAAGCCTACTCAAGAATGGACTGGGTTGGAGCTGGTACAGCACTCCACCCCCATGCCTTCGGTTTTTCCAACACTCCACCCCCATTTTGGAGGAGTACGTTCAAGAACTGTTGGAGAAAAATGTGATCCGAAAGGTGAAGTCCATCAAATTCCAAGGGAGGCTGTTTTGTGTTCCCAAGAAAGACTCGGAAAAGCTCAGAGTCATTCTGGACTTGTCACCACTCAACAAGTTCATAGTGAATTGCAAATTCAAGATGCTAACACTGCAACACATAAGGACCTTACTGCCCAAGAGGGCATACTCAGTCTCTATAGACTTGTCAGACGCCTATTGGCACATTCCAATCAGCCGTCGACTCTCCCCCTACCTAGGGTTCAGGCTACAACGAAAACTGTACGCCTTCAGAGCCATGCCATTCGGGCTAAACATAGCCCCAAGGATTTTCACGAAGCTTGCGAGCGCAGCTCTCAAACAATTACGCCTAAAGGGAATTCAGGTAGTAGCCTACCTGGACGACTGGCTGGTGTGGGCAGCATCCGAGACCGAATGCTTGCAAGCTTCCAGTCAGGTGATCCAGTTCCTAGAGTACCTAGGCTTCAAGATCAACAAGAAAAAGTCTCGACTTTCTCCATCCCAAAAGTTCCAGTGGCTGGGAATCCACTGGGACCTTTTGTCACACAGTTTCTCCATCCCAATGAAGAAAAGGAAGGAGATAGCGGGCTCTGTCAAGAGACTTCTAGATTCCGAAAGGATATCAAGACGCGAACAGGAGAGGGTACTAGGCTCTCTCCAGTTTGCTTCAGTGACAGACCCAGTGCTAAGAGCACAGCTAAAGGATGCAACCGGAGTTTGGAGAAGGTATGCATCAAACGCGCGAAGAGACCTGAGAAGACCAGTGCCGCCTCGGCTACGTACTCTTCTCAGACCTTGGTCCCAAGCCAGACATCTAAAGAAGTCTGTTCTTCTTCAGCCACCTCCCCCGTCGTTGACGATTCACTCAGACGCCTCAAAGGAGGGATGGGGAGGTCACTCTCATCGGAAAAAAGTCCAGGGGACTTGGTCCAAGCTATTCAGGACCTTTCATATAAACTTTCTAGAAGCTATGGCAGTGCTCCTTACCTTAAAGAAAGTCTCCCCGCGTCACTCGATCCACATAAGATTGGTGACAGACAGCGAGGTGGTTGTGAGATGCTTGAATCGACAAGGGTCGAGGTCACCACCTCTCAACCAAGTGATGTTAGCCATTTTCCGATTGGCGGAAAAGAAGAAGTGGTACCTGTCGGCAGTTCACCTTCAAGGAGTCCGCAATGTGACAGCGGACGCTCTATCCAGGTTCACACCGATAGAGTCGGAATGGTCCTTAGACGCAGGATCATTTTCCTTCATTCTGAATCAAGTCCTAGAACTGCAAATAGACCTCTTTGCGACGAAAGACAACAAGAAGTTGCCCCTGTACGTGTCCCCGTACGAGGACCCCTTAGCAGAAGCAGTGGACGCAATGTCCCTCGACTGGAACAGATGGTCCAGGATTTATCTGTTCCCTCCTCACAACCTTCTGTTGAGGGTCCTCAACAAACTGAGATCCTTCAAGGGGGTAGCGGCAATAGTGGCCCACAAGTGGGCGAACAGCATGTGGTTCCCCTTGGCGTTGGAACTACAGATGAAGTTCGTGCCGCTACCACATCCAGTTCTGACCCAGCGAGTCCAGAAGTCGACTGTCTGCGCTTCATTACAGAAAACCCAGACCCTGCAGCTCATGATTTTCTCGCCCTAGCGGTGAAAAAGCGCTTCGGGATTTCGAAAGCCAGCATAGACTTCCTAGAGGAATACAAGTGCAAATCGACTAGAAGGCAATATGAGTCATCTTGGAGAAAATGGGTGGCCTTTGTAAAGGCAAAGAATCCGCAGGAGATCTCAACAGATTTCTGCTTATCTTTCTTCATCCATCTCCATGGCCAAGGATTGGCAGCTAACACGATTTCAGTGTGTAAATCGGCTTTGATGAGACCCATTTTATTTGCCTTCCAGATCGACCTAGGTAACGAGATCTTTAATAAAGTTCCGAAAGCCTGCGCTAGGCTCAGACCTTCAGCACCTCCAAAGCCCATCTCATGGTCTTTAGACAAAGTTCTTCATTTCGCCTCCTTGTTGAGCAATGAAGAATGTGCGTTAAAGGATTTGACGCAAAAAGTTATTTTCCTATTTGCACTCGCGTCCGGGGCCAGGGTTAGTGAGATCGTAGCCCTCTCGAGAGAGGCAGGTCGTGTTCAGTTCCTGGATGGGGGGGAGCTGAACCTGTTTCCGGATCCTACGTTTCTCGCCAAGAATGAGTTACCCACCAACAGGTGGGGTCCCTGGAGAATCTGTCCTCTGAAAGAAGATGCATCTCTATGTCCAGTAGAATGCCTAAAGGTCTATCTTCGTAGAACTTCAGACTTCAAGGGTAGTCAACTATTCAGGGGAGAAACATCAGGCTCAAATTTATCTCTGAATCAACTCAGAGCGAAAATGACATATTTTATTCGCAGAGCGGATCCTGACAGTACACCCGCAGGTCACGATCCGAGGAAAGTTGCCTCATCCCTAAATTTCTTTAATTGTATGGATTTTGAACATCTCCGTTCATACACGGGCTGGAAGTCTTCCAGGGTGTTCTTTCGCCACTATGCGAAGCAAGTAGAGGAACTTAAGAGATCTGTGGTAGCAGTGGGTCGTGTAGTTAACCCTACTGTTTAACTCTGCGAGGAACAGTGGTCTTAATTGGGACGATTAAGTCCAGGGTGAGTGTGTAGGTACATACTGTACTACAAACTAAATGAGGGCACCAAGTGCCCATATAGACTGTTCCTTCCTTCAAAGGTGAACCTTGCATAAGTTCAGACATGTGTGCCAAGCGTTTCTAACGCTAATGTGATTGATTTATAATACAGATTTTTTATGACTTGATACCTTGGTATCTCATTAAAGTGGTGTTTAATGGTTTTTCTTTCAGATAAACAAGTTCTGTTTACTATCATACTTATGCTTAAAGTTTTGGGTTACCCTCTTTTATATAAATATATATATTTGTTGTTAACCTGTCTGTTTATTATCTGTCAATAAACTTGTTCTTGAGAACCTTGCGTCTCTTTCACCTGTGTCAATTTATTGGTATAATTGAGCATTTTAATTCTATGTATCTTATCTGGGATAATTCTGATAGAATTGTTCTGTTTTGCAAGCTATGTTGCATTGGTTTATGTAAGTCCCCTAATGGGAGGACTCCGTCCCATAAAGGGACGAGGGCGGTTTTATTAGTTTCTTCCTATGCGGATATAAACCTTTGTCCAATACAAGTATTGTGCGGATGACTGGTCAATATATTGACGCAGTGGTTCTATACAAACTATGCTTTACTTAATATAGGGCGAGACCACTATATTAGCTTGCCTGGTATTCATACATAGATATATGTACTCTTCGAGACTTTCCAGAGTCTAGTAGGACTCTTCCCTGTAGGGGGCAGGAAGCTCTAACATAGTTTATAGTTAGTTGAAAAGATGTATAACGGTAACATCTTAGGTCTCTAGGTCTAGTCGACCGGGAATAAATATCTCCGGGGAGTACGGCACGTTCTGAGAATCCACAGATACAGTAATGCTCTGGTACACTTCCATCAGGACGACATGGCTTGAGCCCAAAAAACGGATTTTGAGCGAAGCGAAAAATCTATTTTTGGGTGAGATAGCCATGTCGTCCTGATGGACCCGCCCTTGCCTTTCTAAGAAAGGGCTGTAGGACCCCTCCCTACATACAGTATCTGTAGCACCTCGTGTACGCTACAAGGAATACAGATGGCGCCAGGATTGGCGCCAGGCACGCATACGAATCGGGGGATAGGGATGCCTTGGGAGCGGCTCCCCTTTTTCTTTCCCGAATTCGTATCTCGTCAATCTCCCTCCTACGAGACGAATCTCTATTCAGGTCGTAGATTGCCATGTGACGTGTCTAGAATACGTCCTCTGATATGTCGCGATATCCCTTTCACGAGGGATACTCGCTCCAGGAGTTAGAATTCTGGTACCTTAAGGTAAATTCTCTGGGAATATCGCCGTAGTTGTAATATACCCTAGGAAGCTACCCTATAGGAACTTCCATCAGGACGACATGGCTATCTCACCCAAAAATAGATTTTTCGCTTCGCTCAAAATCCGTTATATATATATATATGTATATATATATTTATTTATTTATATATTTATATATATATTTATATATGTATAAATATATACATGTATGGGTATGAATATATATATATATATATATATATATATATATATATATATATATATATATATATATATATATATATATATATATATATTATATATATATGTATATATGATATATATATATAAATATATATATATATATATATATATTATATATATATATAT
>NC_090734.1:73979400-74046900 GCF_036898095.1 Palaemon carinicauda
CGTCTTTCTAGCTGATTCAGAGGCTGAGAAACAAGCATTGCCGTTATAGTACCTTTTGAAAACTCATGTCACGTGACCCTACCCCACGTGACCACCTGGTCACATCCTCACATAGCCTAAGCCACCCCTTATAAGTTTATCTTCAAAACCTGGGGTCAAACGTCTTTTCTAGCTGATTCAGAAGCTGAGAAACAAGCATTGCCGTTATAGTTACCTTTTGAAAACTCATGTCACGTGACCCTACCCCACGTTGACCACCTGGTCACATCCTCACATAGCCTAAGCCACCCCTTATAAGTTTATCTTCAAAACCTGGGGTCAAACGTCTTTCTAGCTGATTCAGAAGCTGAGAAACAAGCATTGCCGTTATAGTTACCTTTTGAAAACTCATGTCACGTGACCCTACCCCACGTGACCACCTGGTCACATCCTCACATAGCCTAAGCCACCCCTTATAAGTTTATCTTCAAAACCTGGGGTCAAACGTCTTTCTAGCTGATTCAGAGGCTGAGAAACAAGCATTGCCGTTATAGTACCTTTTGAAAACTCATGTCACGTGACCCTACCCCACGTGACCACCTGGTCACATCCTCACATAGCCTAAGCCACCCCTTATAAGTTTATCTTCAAAACCTGGGGTCAAACGTCTTTCTAGCTGATTCAGAGGCTGAGAAACAAGCATTGCCGTTATAGTACCTTTTGAAAACTCATGTCACGTGACCCTACCTCACGTGACCACCTGGTCACATCCTCACATAGCCTAAGCCACCCCTTATAAGTTTATCTTCAAAACCTGGGGTCAAACGTCTTTCTAGCTGATTCAGAGGCTGAGAAACAAGCATTGCCGTTATAGTACCTTTTGAAAACTCATGTCACGTGACCCTACCCCACGTGACCACCTGGTCACATCCTCACATAGCCTAAGCCACCCCTTATAAGTTTATCTTCAAAACCTGGGGTCAAACGTCTTTCTAGCTGATTCAGAAGCTGAGAAACAAGCATTGCCGTTATAGTACCTTTTGAAAACTCATGTCACGTGACCCTACCCCACGTGACCACCTGGTCACATCCTCACATAGCCTAAGCCACCCCTTATAAGTTTATCTTCAAAACCTGGGGTCAAACGTCTTTCTAGCTGATTCAGAAGCTGAGAAACAAGCATTGCCGTTATGTTACCTTTTGAAAACTCATGTCACGTGACCCTACCCACGTGACAACCTGGTCACATCCTCACATAGCCTAAGCCACCCTTTATAAGTTTATCTTCAAAACCTGGGGTCAAACGTCTTTCTAGCTGATTCAGAGGCTGAGAAACAAGCATTGCCGTTATAGTACCTTTTGAAAACTCATGTCACGTGACCCTACCCCACGTGACCACCTGGTCACATCCTCACATAGCCTAAGCCACCCCTTATAAGTTTATCTTCAAAACCTGGGGTCAAACCTCTTTCTAGCTGATTCAGAGGCTGAGAAACAAGCATTGCCGTTATAGTTACCTTTTGAAAACTCATGTCACGTGACCCTACCCCACTGACCACCTGGTCACATCCTCACATAGCCTAAGCCACCCCTTATAAGTTTATCTTCAAAACCTGGGGTCAAACCTCTTTCTAGCTGATTCAGAAACTGAGAAACAAGCATTGCCGTTATGTTACCTTTTGAAAACTCATGTCACGTGACCCTACCCCACTTGACCACCTGGTCACATCCTCACATAGCCTAAGCCACCCCTTATAAGTTTATCTTCAAAACCTGGGGTCAAACCTCTTTCTAGCTGATTCAGAAGCTGAGAAACAAGCATTGCCGTTATATTACCTTTTGAAAACTCATGTCACGTGACCCTACCCCACGTGACCACCTGGTCACATCCTCACATAGCCTAAGCCACCCCTTATAAGTTTATCTTCAAAACCTGGGGTCAAACGTCTTTCTAGCTGATTCAGAGGCTGAGAAACAAGCATTGCCGTTATAGTACCTTTTGAAAACTCATGTCACGTGACCCTACCCCACGTGACCACCTGGTCACATCCTCACATAGCCTAAGCCACCCCTTATAAGTTTATCTTCAAAACCTGGGGTCAAACGTCTTTCTAGCTGATTCAGAGGCTGAGAAACAATCATTGCCGTTATAGTACCTTTTGAAAACTCATGTCACGTGACCCTACCCCACGTGACCACCTGGTCACATCCTCACATAGCCTAAGCCACCCCTTATAAGTTTATCTTCAAAACCTGGGGTCAAACGTGTTTCTAGCTGATTCAGAGGCTGAGAAACAAGCATTGCCGTTATAGTACCTTTTGAAAACTCATGTCACGTGACCCTACCCCACGTGACCACCTGGTCACATCCTCACATAGCCTAAGCCACCCTTTATAAGTTTATCTTCAAAACCTGGGGTCAAACGTCTTTCTAGCTGATTCAGAGGCTGAGAAACAAGCATTGCCGTTATAGTACCTTTTGAAAACTCATGTCACGTGACCCTACCCCACGTGACCACCTGGTCACATCCTCACATAGCCTAAGCCACCCCTTATAAGTTTATCTTCAAAACCTGGGGTCAAACGTCTTTCTAGCTGATTCAGAGGCTGAGAAACAAGCATTGCCGTTATAGTACCTTTTGAAAACTCATGTCACGTGACCCTATCCCACGTGACCACCTGGTCACATCCTCATATAGCCTAAGCCACCCCTTATAAGTTTATCTTCAAAACCTCGGGTCAAACGTCTTTCTAGCTGATTCAGAAACTGAGAAACAAGCATTGCCGTTATATTACCTATTGAAAACTCATGTCACGTGACCCTATCCCACGTGACCACCTGGTCACATCCTCATATAGCCTAAGCCACCCCTTATAAGTTTATCTTCAAAACCTGGGGTCAAACGTCTTTCTAGCTGATTCACAAACTGAGAAACAAGCATTGCCGTTATATTACCTTTTGAACACTCATGTCACGTGACCCTACCCCATGTGACCACCTGGTCACATCCTCACATAGCCTAAGCCACCCCTTATAAGTTTATCTTCAAAACCTGGGGTCAAACCTCTTTCTAGCTGATTCAGAAGCTGAGAAACAAGCATTGTCGTTATGTTACCTTTTGAAAACTCATGTAACGTGACACTACCCCATGTGACCACCTGGTCACATCCTCACATAGCCTAAGCCACCCCTTATAAGTTTATCTTCAAAACCTGGGGTCAAACCTCTTTCTAGCTGATTCAGAAGCTGAGAAACAAGTATTGCCATTATGTTATCTTTTGAAAACTCATGTCACGTGACCCTACCCCACGTGACCACCTGGTCACATCCTCACATAGCCTAAGCCACCCCTTATAAGTTTATCTTCAAAACCTGGGGTCAAACGTCTTTCTAGCTGATTCAGAGGCTGAGAAACAAGCATAGCCGTTATATTACCTTTTGAAAACTCATGTCACGTGACCCTACCCCACGTGACCACCTGGTCACATCCTCACATAGCCTAAGCCACCCCTTATAAGTTTATCTTCAAAACCTGGGGTCAAACGTCTTTCTAGCTGATTCAGAAGCTGAGAAACAAGCATTGCCGTTATATTACCTTTTGAAAACTCATGTCACGTGACCCTACCCCACGTGACCACCTGGTCACATCCTCACATAGCCTAAGCCACCCCTTATAAGTTTATCTTCAAAACCTGGGGTCAAACGTCTTTCTAGCTGATTCAGAAGCTGAGAAACAAGCATTGCCGTTATATTACCTTTTGAAAACTCATGTCACGTGACCCTACCCCATGTGACCACCTGGTCACATCCTCACATAGCCTAAGCCACCCCTTATAAGTTTATCTTCAAAACCTGGGGTCAAACGTCTTTCTAGCTGATTCAAAAGCTGAGAAACAAGCATTGCCGTTATATTACCTTTTGAAAACTCATGTCACGTGACCCTACCCCACGTGACCACCTGGTCACATCCTCACATAGCCTAAGCCACCCCTTATAAGTTTATCTTCAAAACCTGGGGTCAAACGTCTTTCTAGCTGATTCAGAAGCTGAGAAACAAGCATTGCCGTTATAGTACCTTTTGAAAACTCATGTCACGTGACCCTACCCCACGTGACCACCTGGTCACATGCTCACATAGCCTAAGCCACCCCTTATAAGTTTATCTTCAAAACCTGGGGTCAAACGTGTTTCTAGCTGATTCAGAGGCTGAGAAACAAGCATTGCCGTTATAGTACCTTTTGAAAACTCATGTCACGTGACCCTACCCCACGTGACCACCTGGTCACATCCTCACATAGCCTAAGCCACCCCTTATAAGTTTATCTTCAAAACCTGGGGTCAAACCTCTTTCTAGCTGATTCAGAAGCTGAGAAACAAGCATTGTCGTTATGTTACCTTTTGAAAACTCATGTAACGTGACACTACCCCATGTGACCACCTGGTCACATCCTCACATAGCCTAAGCCACCCCTTATAAGTTTATCTTCAAAACCTGGGGTCAAACCTCTTTCTAGCTGATTCAGAAGCTGAGAAACAAGCTTTACCGTTATGTTATCTTTTGAAAACTCATGTCACGTGACCCTACCCCACGTGACCACCTGGTCACATCCTCACATAGCCTAAGCCACCCCTTACAAGTTTATCTTCAAAACCTGGGGTCAAACGTCTTTCTAGCTGATTCAGAAGCTGAGAAACAAGCATTGCCGTTATATTACCTTTTGAAAACTCATGTCACGTGACCCTACCCCACGTGACCACCTGGTCACATCCTCACATAGCCTAAGCCACCCCTTATAAGTTTATCTTCAAAACCTGGGGTCAAACGTCTTTCTAGCTGATTCAGAGGCTGAGAAACAAGCATTGCCGTTATAGTACCTTTTGAAAACTCATGTCACGTGACCCTACCCCACGTGACCACCTGGTCACATGCTCACATAGCCTAAGCCACCCCTTATAAGTTTATCTTCAAAACCTGGGGTCAAACCTCTTTCTAGCTGATTCAGAGGCTGAGAAACAAGCATTGCCGTTATAGTACCTTTTGAAAACTCATGTCACGTGACCCTATCCCAGGTGACCACCTGGTCACATCCTCACATAGCTTAAGCCACCCCTTATAAGTTTAACTTCAAAACCTGGGGTCAAACCTCTTTCTAGCTGATTCAGAGGCTGAGAAACAAGCATTGCCGTTATAGTACCTTTTGAAAACTCATGTCACGTGACCCTATCCCACGTGACCACCTGGTCACATCCTCACATAGCCTAAGCCACCCTTTATAAGTTTATCTTCAAAACCTGGGGTCAAACGTCTTTCTAGCTGATTCAGAGGCTGAGAAACAAGCATTGCCGTTATAGTACCTTTTGAAAACTCGTGTCACGTGACCCTACCCCACGTGACCACCTGGTCACATGCTCACATAGCCTAAGCCACCCCTTATAAGTTTATCTTCAAAACCTGGGGTCAAACGTCTTTCTAGATGATTCAGAGGCTGAGAAACAGGCATTGCCGTTATAGTACCTTTTGAAAACTCATGTCACGTGACCCTATCCCACGTGACCACCTGGTCACATCCTCACATAGCCTAAGCCACCCCTTATAAGTTTATCTTCAAAACCTGGGGTCAAACGTCTTTCTAGCTGATTCAGAAACTGAGAAACAAGCATTGCCGTTATGTTACCTTTTGAAAACTCATGTCACATGACCCTACCCCACGTGACCACCTGATCAAATCCTTTCATAGCCTAAGCCACCCCTTATAAGTTTATCTTCAAAACCTGGGGTCAAACGTCTTTCTAGCTGATTCAGAAGCTGAGAAACAAGCATTGCCGTTATATTACCTTTTGAAAACTCATGTCACCCTACCCCACGTGACCACCTGGTCACATCCTCACATAGCCTAAGCCACCCCTTATAAGTTTATCTTCAAAACCTGGGGTCAAACCTCTTTCTAGCTGATTCAGAGGCTGAGAAACAAGCATTGCCGTTATAGTACCTTTTGAAAACTCATGTCACGTGACCCTACCACACGTGACCACCTGGTCACATCCTCACATAGCCTAAGCCACCCCTTATAAGTTTATCTTCAAAACCTGGGGTCAAACCTATTTCTAGCTTATTCAGAGGCTGAGAAACAAGCATTGCCGTTATAGTACCTTTTGAAAACTCATGTCACGTGACCCTACCTCACATGACCACCTGGTCACATCCTCACATAGCCTAAGCAACCCCTTATGAGTTTATCTTCAAAACCTGGGGTCGAACATCCTTCTAGCTTATTCAGAAGCTGAAAAATAAGCCCCCCCGTTTTTGCTTTTGAAGCATCTATCTGTATATCTACCTATCTATCTATGTCACATGACCTTTCCCCACGTGACCATCTAAATGTGTCCGCAAATAGCCTAGGCCACAATTTAAGTTCAGACCTACAAAACCTGGGGTCAAACGTCTTTCTAGCTGATTCAGAGGCTGAGAAACAAGCTTTGCCGTTATAGTACCTTTTGAAAACTCATGTCACGTGACCCTACCCCACGTGACCACCTGGTCACATCCTCACATAGCCTAAGCCACCCCTTATAAGTTTATCTTCAAAACCTGGGGTCAAACGTCTTTCTAGCTGATTCAGAAGCTGAGAAACAAGCTTTGCCGTTATAGTACCTTTTGAAAACTCATGTCACGTGACCCTACCTCACGTGACCACCTGGTCACATCCTCACATAGCCTAAGCCACCCCTTATAAGTGTATCTTCAAAACCTGGGGTCAAACGTGTTTCTAGCTGATTCAGAGGCTGAGAAACAAGCATTGCCGTTATAGTACCTTTTGAAAACTCATGTCACGTGACCCTATCCCACGTGACCACCTGGTCACATCCTCACATAGCCTAAGCCACCCCTTATAAGTTTATCTTCAAAACCTGGGGTCAAACGTCTTTCTAGCTGATTCAGAAACTGAGAAACAAGCATTGCCGTTATAGTACCTTTTGAAAACTTCTGTCACGTGACCCTACCCCACGTGACCACCTGGTCACATGCTCACATAGCCTAAGCCACCCCTTATAAGTTTATCTTCAAAACCTGGGGTCAAACGTCTTTCTAGCTGATTCAGAAGCTGAGAAACAAGCATTGCCGTTATATTACCTTTTGAAAACTCATGTCACCCTACCCCACGTGACCACCTGGTCACATCCTCACATAGCCTAAGCCACCCCTTATAAGTTTATCTTCAAAACCTGGGGTCAAACGTCTTTCTAGATGATTCAGAGGCTGAGAAACAGGCATTGCCGTTATAGTACCTTTTGAAAACTCATGTCACGTGACCCTATCCCACGTGACCACCTGGTCACATCCTCACATAGCCTAAGCCACCCCTTATAAGTTTATCTTCAAAACCTGGGGTCAAACGTCTTTCTAGCTGATTCAGAAACTGAGAAACAAGCATTGCCGTTATAGTACCTTTTGAAAACTTCTGTCACGTGACCCTACCCCACGTGACCACCTGGTCACATGCTCACATAGCCTAAGCCACCCCTTATAAGTTTATCTTCAAAACCTGGGGTCAAACGTCTTTCTAGATGATTCAGAGGCTGAGAAACAGGCATTGCCGTTATAGTACCTTTTGAAAACTCATGTCACGTGACCCTATCCCAGGTGACCACCTGGTCACATCCTCACATAGCCTAAGCCACCCCTTATAAGTTTATCTTCAAAACTTGGGGTCAAACGTCTTTCTAGCTGATTCAGAAACTGAGAAACAAGCATTGCCGTTATGTTACCTTTTGAAAACTCATGTCACATGACCCTACCCCACGTGACCACCTGATCAAATCCTTTCATAGCCTAAGCCACCCCTTATAAGTTTATCTTCAAAACCTGGGGTCAAACGTCTTTCTAGCTGATTCAGAAGCTGAGAAACAAGCATTGCCGTTATATTACCTTTTGAAAACTCATGTCACCCTACCCCACGTGACCACCTGGTCACATCCTCACATAGCCTAAGCCACCCCTTATAAGTTTATCTTCAAAACCTGGGGTCAAACCTCTTTCTAGCTGATTCAGAGGCTGAGAAACAAGCATTGCCGTTATAGTACCTTTTGAAAACTCATGTCACGTGACCCTACCACACGTGACCACCTGGTCACATCCTCACATAGCCTAAGCCACCCCTTATAAGTTTATCTTCAAAACCTGGGGTCAAACGTCTTTCTAGCTGATTCAGAGGCTGAGAAACAAGCATTGCCATTATAGTACCTTTTGAAAACTCATGTCACCTGACCCTACCCCACGTGACCACCTGGTCACATCCTCACATAGCCTAAGCCACCCTTTATAAGTTTATCTTCAAAACCTGGGGTCAAACGTCTTTCTAGCTGATTCAGAGGCTGAGAAACAAGCATTGCCGTTATAGTACCTTTTGAAAACTCATGTCACGTGACCCTACCCCACGTGACCACCTGGTCACATCCTCACATAGCCTAAGCCACCCCTTATAAGTTTATCTTCAAAACCTGGGGTCAAACGTCTTTCTAGCTGATTCAGAGGCTGAGAAACAAGCTTTGCCGTTATAGTACCTTTTGAAAACTCATGTCACGTGACCCTACCTCACGTGACCACCTGGTCACATCCTCACATAGCCTAAGCCACCCCTTATAAGTTTATCTTCAAAACCTGGGGTCAAACGTCTTTCTAGCTGATTCAGAAGCTGAGAAACAAGCTTTGCCGTTATAGTACCTTTTGAAAACTCATGTCACGTGACCCTACCTCACGTGACCACCTGGTCACATCCTCACATAGCCTAAGCCACCCCTTATAAGTGTATCTTCAAAACCTGGGGTCAAACGTGTTTCTAGCTGATTCAGAGGCTGAGAAACAAGCATTGCCGTTATAGTACCTTTTGAAAACTCATGTCACGTGACCCTACCCCACGTGACCACCTGGTCACATCCTCACATAGCCTAAGCCACCCTTTATAAGTTTATCTTCAAAACCTGGGGTCAAACGTCTTTCTAGCTGATTCAGAGGCTGAGAAACAAGCATTGCCGTTATAGTACCTTTTGAAAACTCATGTCACGTGACCCTACCCCACGTGACCACCTGGTCACATCCTCACATAGCCTAAGCCACCCCTTATAAGTTTATCTTCAAAACCTGGGGTCAAACGTCTTTCTAGCTGATTCAGAGGCTGAGAAACAAGCATTGCCGTTATAGTACCTTTTGAAAACTCATGTCACGTGACCCTACCTCACGTGACCACCTGGTCACATCCTCACATAGCCTAAGCCACCCTTTATAAGTTTATCTTCAAAACCTGGGGTCAAACGTCTTTCTAGCTGATTCAGAGGCTGAGAAACAATCATTGCCGTTATAGTACCTTTTGAAAACTCATGTCACGTGACCCTACCCCACGTGACCACCTGGTCACATCCTCACATAGCCTAAGCCACCCCTTATAAGTTTATCTTCAAAACCTGGGGTCAAACGTCTTTCTAGCTGATTCAGAAGCTGAGAAACAAGCATTGCCGTTATGTTACCTTTTGAAAACTCATGTCACGTGACCCTACCCCACTTGACCACCTGGTCACATCCTCACATAGCCTAAGCCACCCTTTATAAGTTTATCTTCAAAACCTGGGGTCAAACCTCTTTCTAGCTGATTCAGAAGCTGAGAAACAAGCATTGCCGTTATGTTACCTTTTGAAAACTCATGTCACGTGACCCTACCCCACGTGACCACCTGGTCACATCCTCACATAGCCTAAGCCACCCTTTATAAGTTTATCTTCAAAACCTGGGGTCAAACGTCTTTCTAGCTGATTCAGAGGCTGAGAAACAAGCATTGCCGTTATAGTACCTTTTGAAAACTCATGTCACGTGACCCTACCCCACGTGACCACCTGGTCACATCCTCACATAGCCTAAGCCACCCCTTATAAGTTTATCTTCAAAACCTGGGGTCAAACGTCTTTCTAGCTGATTCAGAGGCTGAGAAACAAGCATTGCCGTTATAGTACCTTTTGAAAACTCATGTCACGTGACCCTACCTCACGTGACCACCTGGTCACATCCTCACATAGCCTAAGCCACCCTTTATAAGTTTATCTTCAAAACCTGGGGTCAAACGTCTTTCTAGCTGATTCAGAGGCTGAGAAACAATCATTGCCGTTATAGTACCTTTTGAAAACTCATGTCACGTGACCCTACCCCACGTGACCACCTGGTCACATCCTCACATAGCCTAAGCCACCCCTTATAAGTTTATCTTCAAAACCTGGGGTCAAACGTCTTTCTAGCTGATTCAGAAGCTGAGAAACAAGCATTGCCGTTATGTTACCTTTTGAAAACTCATGTCACGTGACCCTACCCCACTTGACCACCTGGTCACATCCTCACATAGCCTAAGCCACCCTTTATAAGTTTATCTTCAAAACCTGGGGTCAAACCTCTTTCTAGCTGATTCAGAAGCTGAGAAACAAGCATTGCCGTTATGTTACCTTTTGAAAACTCATGTCACGTGACCCTACCCCACGTGAAAACCTGGTCACATCCTCACATAGCCTAAGCCACCCTTTATAAGTTTATCTTCAAAACCTGGGGTCAAACGTCTTTCTAGCTGATTCAGAGGCTGAGAAACAAGCATTGCCGTTATAGTACCTTTTGAAAACTCATGTCACGTGACCCTACCCCACGTGACCACCTGGTCACATCCTCACATAGCCTAAGCCACCCCTTATAAGTTTATCTTCAAAACCTGGGGTCAAACCTCTTTCTAGCTGATTCAGAAGCTGAGAAACAAGCATTGCCGTTATGTTACCTTTTGAAAACTCATGTCACGTGACCCTACCCCACTTGACCACCTGGTCACATCCTCACATAGCCTAAGCCACCCTTTATAAGTTTATCTTCAAAACCTGGGGTCAAACCTCTTTCTAGCTGATTCAGAAGCTGAGAAACAAGCATTGCCGTTATGTTACCTTTTGAAAACTCATGTCACGTGACCCTACCCCACTTGACCACCTGGTCACATCCTCACATAGCCTAAGCCACCCTTTATAAGTTTATCTTCAAAACCTGGGGTCAAACCTCTTTCTAGCTGATTCAGAAGCTGAGAAACAAGCATTGCCGTTATATTACCTTTTGAAAACTCATGTCACGTGACCCTACCCCACGTGACCACCTGGTCACATCCTCACATAGCATAAGCCACCCTTTATAAGTTTATCTTCAAAACCTGGGGTCAAACGTCTTTCTAGCTGATTCAGAGGCTGAGAAACAATCATTGCCGTTATAGTACCTTTTGAAAACTCATGTCACGTGACCCTACCCCACGTGACCACCTGGTCACATCCTCACATAGCCTAAGCCACCCCTTATAAGTTTATCTTCAAAACCTGGGGTCAAACGTGTTTCTAGCTAATTCAGAGGCTGAGAAACAAGCATTGCCGTTATAGTACCTTTTGAAAACTCATGTCACGTGACCCTACCCCACGTGACCACCTGGTCACATCCTCACATAGCCTAAGCCACCCTTTATAAGTTTATCTTCAAAACCTGGGGTCAAACGTCTTTCTAGCTGATTCAGAGGCTGAGAAACAAGCATTGCCGTTATAGTACCTTTTGAAAACTCATGTCACGTGACCCTACCCCACGTGACCACCTGGTCACATCCTCACATAGCCTAAGCCACCCCTTATAAGTTTATCTTCAAAACCTGGGGTCAAACGTCTTTCTAGCTGATTCAGAGGCTGAGAAACAAGCATTGCCGTTATAGTACCTTTTGAAAACTCATGTCACGTGACCCTACCCCACGTGACCACCTGGTCACATCCTCACATAGCCTAAGCCACCCTTTATAAGTTTATCTTCAAAACCTGGGGTCAAACGTCTTTCTAGCTGATTCAGAGGCTGAGAAACAAGCATTGCCGTTATAGTACCTTTTGAAAACTCATGTCACGTGACCCTACCCCACGTGACCACCTGGTCACATCCTCACATAGCCTAAGCCACCCCTTATAAGTTTATCTTCAAAACCTGGGGTCAAACGTCTTTCTAGCTGATTCAGAGGCTGAGAAACAAGCATTGCCGTTATAGTACCTTTTGAAAACTCATGTCACGTGACCCTACCCCACGTGACCACCTGGTCACATCCTCACATAGCCTAAGCCACCCCTTATAAGTTTATCTTCAAAACCTGGGGTCAAACGTCTTTCTAGCTGATTCAGAGGCTGAGAAACAAGCATTGCCGTTATAGTACCTTTTGAAAACTCATGTCACGTGACCCTACCCCACGTGACCACCTGGTCACATCCTCACATAGCCTAAGCCACCCCTTATAAGTTTATCTTCAAAACCTGGGGTCAAACGTCTTTCTAGCTGATTCAGAAGCTGAGAAACAAGCATTTGCCGTTATAGTTACCTTTTGAAAACTCATGTCACGTGACCCTACCCACGTGACCACCTGGTCACATCCTCACATAGCCTAAGCCACCCCTTATAAGTTTATCTTCAAAACCTGGGGTCAAACGTCTTTCTAGCTGATTCAGAAGCTGAGAAACAAGCTTTGCCGTTATAGTACCTTTTGAAAACTCATGTAACGTGACCCTACCCCACGTGACCACCTGGTCACATCCTCACATAGCCTAAGCCACCCCTTATAAGTTTATCTTCAAAACCTGGGGTCAAACGTCTTTCTAGCTGATTCAGAAACTGAGAAACAAGCATTGCCGTTATATTACCTTTTGAAAACTCATGTCACGTGACCCTACCCCATGTGACCACCTGGTCACATCCTCACATAGCCTAAGCCACCCCTTATAAGTTTATCTTCAAAACCTGGGGTCAAACCTCTTTCTAGCTGATTCAGAAGCTGAGAAACAAGCATTGCCGTTATGTTACCTTTTGAAAACTCATGTCACGTGACCCTACCCCACGTGACCACCTGGTCACATCCTCACATAGCCTAAGCCACCCCTTATAAGTTTATCTTCAAAACCTGGGGTCAAACGTCTTTCTAGCTGATTCAGAAGCTGAGAAACAAGCATTGCCGTTATATTACCTTTTGAAAACTCATGTCACGTGACCCTACCCCACGTGACCACCTGGTCACATCCTCACATAGCCTAAGCCACCCTTTATAAGTTTATCTTCAAAACCTGGGGTCAAACGTCTTTCTAGCTGATTCAGAGCTGAGAAACAAGCATTGCCGTTATATTACCTTTTGAAAACTCATGTCAAATGACCCTACCCCACGTGACCACCTGGTCACATCCTCACATAGCCTAAGCCACCCCTTATAAGTTTATCTTCAAAACCTGGGGTCAAACGTCTTTCTAGCTGATTCAGAGGCTGAGAAACAAGCATTGCCGTTATAGTACCTTTTGAAAACTCATGTCACGTGACCCTACCCCACGTGACCACCTGGTCACATCCTCACATAGCCTAAGCCACCCCTTATAAGTTTATCTTCAAAACCTGGGGTCAAACGTCTTTCTAGCTGATTCAGAGGCTGAGAAACAAGCATTGCCGTTATAGTACCTTTTGAAAACTCATGTCACGTGACCCTACCCCACGTGACCACCTGGTCACATCCTCACATAGCCTAAGCCACCCCTTATAAGTTTATCTTCAAAACCTGGGGTCAAATGTCTTTCTAGCTGATTCAGAGGCTGAGAAACAAGCATTGCCGTTATAGTACCTTTTGAAAACTCATGTCACGTGACCCTACCCCACGTGACCACCTGGTCACATCCTCACATAGCCTAAGCCCCCCTTATAAGTTTATCTTCAAAACCTGGGGTCAAACGTCTTTCTAGCTGATTCAGAGGCTGAGAAACAAGCATTGCCGTTATAGTACCTTTTGAAAACTCATGTCACGTGACCCTACCCCACGTGACCACCTGGTCACATCCTCACATAGCCTAAGCCACCCCTTATAAGTTTATCTTCAAAACCTGGGGTCAAACGTCTTTCTAGCTGATTCAGAATGAGAAACAAGCATTGCCGTTATAGTACCTTTTGAAAACTCATGTCACGTGACCCTACCCCACGTGACCACCTGGTCACATCCTCACATAGCCTAAGCCACCCCTTATAAGTTTATCTTCAAAACCTGGGGTCAAACGTCTTTCTAGCTGATTCAGAGGCTGAGAAACAAGCATTGCCGTTATAGTACCTTTTGAAAACTCATGTCACGTGACCCAACCCCACGTGACCACCTGGTCACATCCTCACAGAGCCTAAGCCACCCCTTATAAGTTTATCTTCAAAACCTGGGGTCAAACGTCCTTCTAGCTGATTCAGAAACTGAGAAACAAGCATTGCCGTTATATTACCTTTTGAAAACTCATGTCACGTGACCCTTCCCCATGTGACCACCTGGTCACATCCTCACATAGCCTAAGCCACCCTTTATAAGTTTATATTCAAAACCTGGGGTCAAACGTCTTCCTAGCTGATTCAGAGGCTGAGAAACAAGCATTGCCGTTATAGTACCTTTTGAAAACTCATGTCACGTGACCCTACCCCACGTGACCACCTGGTCACATCCTCAAATAGCCTAAGCCACCCCTTATAAGTTTATCTTCAAAACCTGGGGTCAAACGTCTTTCTAGCTGATTCAGAAACTGAGAAACAAGCATTGCCGTTATATTACCTTTTGAAAACTCATGTCACGTGACCCTACCCCATGTGACCCTTGGTCACATCCTCACATAGCCTAAGCCACCCCTTATAATTTTATCTTCAAAACCTGGGGTCAAACGTCTTTCTAGCTGATTCAGAAGCTGAGATACAAGCATTGTCGTTATGTTACCTTTTGAAAACTCATGTCACGTGACCCTACCCCATGTGACCACCTGGTCACATCCTCACATAGCCTAAGCCACCCCTTATAAGTTTATCTTCAAAACCTGGGGTCAAACGTCTTTCTAGCTGATTCAGAAACTGAGAAACAAGCATTGCCGTTATATTACCTTTTGAAAACTCATGTCACGTGACCCTACCCCATGTGACCACCTGGTCACATCCTCACATAGCCTAAGCCACCCCTTATAATTTTATCTTCAAAACCTGGGGTCAAACGTCTTTCTAGCTGATTCAGAAGCTGAGAAACAAGCATTGCCGTTATAGTACCTTTTGAAAACTCATGTCACCTGACCCTACCCCACGTGACCACCTGGTCACATCCTCACATACCCTAAGCCACCCCTTATAAGTTTATCTTCAAAACCTGGGGTCAAACGTCTTTCTAGCTGATTCAGAGGCTGAGAAACAAGCATTGCCGTTATAGTACCTTTTGAAAACTCATGTCACGTGACCCTACCCCACGTGACCACCTGGTCACATCCTCACATACCCTAAGCCACCCCTTATAAGTTTATCTTCAAAACCTGGGGTCAAACGTCTTTCTAGCTGATTCAGAGGCTGAGAAACAAGCATTGCCATTATAGTACCTTTTGAAAACTCATGTCACGTGACCCCACCCCATACGACCACCTGGTCACATCCTCACATAGCCTAAGCCACCCTTTATAAGTTTATCTTCAAAACCTGGGGTCAAACGTCTTTCTAGCTGATTCAGAGGCTGAGAAACAAGCATTGCCGTTATAGTACCTTTTGAAAACTCATGTCACGTGACCCTACCCCACGTGACCACCTGGTCACATCCTCACATAGCCTAAGCCACCCCTTATAAGTTTATCTTCAAAACCTGGGGTCAAACGTCTTTCTAGCTGATTCAGAAACTGAGAAACAAGCATTGCCGTTATATTACCTTTTGAAAACTCATGTCACGTGACCCTACCCCATGTGACCACCTGGTCACATCCTCACATAGCCTAAGCCACCCCTTATAATTTTATCTTCAAAACCTGGGGTCAAACGTCTTTCTAGCTGATTCAGAAGCTGAGAAACAAGCATTGTCGTTATGTTACCTTTTGAAAACTCATGTCACGTGACCCTTCCCCATGTGACCACCTGGTCACATCCTCACATAGCCTAAGCCACCCCTTATAAGTTGATCTTCAAAACCAGGGGTCGAACGTCTTTCTAGCTGATTCAGAAGCTGAAAAACTAGCATTGTTGTTATGTTACCTTTTGAAAACTCATGTCACGTGACCCTACCCCATGTGACCACCTGGTCACATCCTCACATAGCCTAAGCCACCCCTTATAAGTTGATCTTCAAAACCAGGGGTCGAACGTCTTTCTAGCTGATTCAGAAGCTGAGAAACAAGCATTGCCGTTATGTTACCTTTTTGAAAACTCATGTCACGTGACCCTACCCCACGTGACCACCTGGTCACATCCTCACATAGCCTAAGCCACCCCTTATAAGTTTATCTTCAAAACCTGGGGTCAAAGGTCTTTCTAGCTGATTCAGAAACTGAGAAACAAGCATTGCCGTTATATTACCTTTTGAAAACTCATGTCCTGTGACCCTACCCCACGTGACCACCTGGTCACATCCTCACATAGCCTGAGCCACCCCTTATAAGTTTATCTTCAAAACCTGGGGTCAAACGTCTTTCTAGCTGATTCAGAGGCTGAGAAACAAGCATTGCCGTTATAGTACCTTTTGAAAACTCATGTCACGTGACCCTACCCCACGGGACCACCTGGTTACATCCTCACATAGCCTAAGCCACCCCTTATAAGTTTATCTTCAAAACCTAGGGTCAAACGTCTTTCTAGCTGATTCAGAGGCTGAGAAACAAGCATTGCCGTTATAGTACCTTTTGAAAACTCATGTCACGTGACCCTACCTCACGTGACCACCTGGTTACATCCTCACATATCCTAAGCCACCCCTTATAAGTTTATCTTCAAAACATGGGGTCAAACGTCTTTCTAGCTGATTCAGAATAAGAGAAACAATCATTGCCATTATAGTACCTTTTGAAAACTTATGTCACGTGACCCTACCCAACGTGACCACCTGGTCACATCCTCACACAGCCTAAGCCACCCCTTATAAGTTTATCTTCAAAACCTGGGGTCAAACGTCTTTTATAGCTGATTCAGAAGCTGAGAAACAAGCATTGCCGTTATAGTACCTTTTGAAAACTCATGTCACGTGACCCTACCTCACCTGACCACCTGGTCACATCCTCACATAGCCTAAGCCACCCCTTATAAGTTTATCTTCAAAACCTGGGGTCAAACGTCTTTCTAGCTGATTCAGAGGCTGAGAAACAAGCATTGCCGTTATAGTACCTTTTGAAAACTCATGTCACGTGACCCTACCTCACGTGACCACCTGGTCACATCCTCACATAGCCTAAGCCACCCCTTATAAGTTTATCTTCAAAACCTGGGGTCAAACGTCTTTCTAGCTGATTCAGAAGCTGAGAAACAAGCATTGCCGTTATAGTACCTTTTGAAAACTCATGTCACGTGACCCTACCCCACGTGACCACCTGGTCACATCCTCACATAGCCTAAGCCACCCCTTATAAGTTTATCTTCAAAACCTGGGGTCAAACGTCTTTCTAGCTGATTCAGAATCTGAGAAACAAGCATTGCCGTTATAGTACCTTTTGAAAACTCATGTCACGTGACCCTACCTCACGTGACCACCTGGTCACATCCTCACATAGCCTAAGCCACCCCTTATAAGTTTATCTTCAAAACCTGGGGTCAAACGTCTTTCTAGCTGATTCAGAGGCTGAGAAACAAGCATTGCCGTTATAGTACCTTTTGAAAACTCATGTCACGTGACCCTACCTCACGTGACCACCTGGTCACATCCTCACATAGCCTAAGCCACCCCTTATAAGTTTATCTTCAAAACCTGGGGTCAAACGTCTTTCTAGCTGATTCAGAAGCTGAGAAACAAGCATTGTCGTTATGTTAACTTTTGAAAACTCATGTCACGTGACCCTACCCCATGTGACCACCTGGTCACATCCTCATATAGCCTAAGCCACTCCTTATAAGTTTATCTTCAAAACCTGGGGTCAAACGTCTTTCTAGCTGATTCAGAAGCTGAGAAACAAGCATTGCCGTTATAGTACCTTTTGAAAACTCATGTCACGTGACCCTACCCCACGTGACCACCTGGTCACATCCTCACATAGCCTAAGCCACCCCTTATAAGTTTATCTTCAAAACCTGGGGTCAAACGTCTTTCTAGCTGATTCAGAGGCTGAGAAACAAGCATTGCCGTTATAGTACCTTTTGAAAACTCATGTCACGTGACCCTACCTCACGTGACCACCTGGTCACATCCTCACATAGCCTAAGCCACCCCTTATAAGTTTATCTTCAAAACCTGGGGTCAAACGTCTTTCTAGCTGATTCAGAAGCTGAGAAACAAGCATTGTCGTTATGTTACCTTTTGAAAACTCATGTCACGTGACCCTACCCCATGTGACCACCTGGTCACATCCTCATATAGCCTAAGCCACTCCTTATAAGTTTATCTTCAAAACCTGGGGTCAAACCTCTTTCTAGCTGATTCAGAAGCTGAGAAACAAGCATTGCCGTTATAGTACCTTTTGAAAACTCATGTCACGTGACCCTACCCCACGTGACCACCTGGTCACATCCTCACATAGCCTAAGCCACCCCTTATAAGTTTATCTTCAAAACCTGGGGTCAAACGTCTTTCTAGCTGATTCAGAGGCTGAGAAACAAGCATTGCCGTTATAGTACCTTTTGAAAACTCATGTCACGTGACCCTACCTCACGTGACCACCTGGTCACATCCTCACATAGCCTAAGCCACCCCTTATAAGTTTATCTTCAAAACCTGGGGTCAAACGTCTTTCTAGCTGATTCAGAATCTGAGAAACAAGCATTGCCGTTATAGTACCTTTTGAAAACTCATGTCACGTGACCCTACCTCACGTGACCACCTGGTCACATCCTCACATAGCCTAAGCCACCCCTTATAAGTTTATTTTCAAAACCTGGGGTCAAACGTCTTCCTAGCTGATTCAGAAGCTGAGAAACAAGCATTGCCGTTATAGTACCTTTTGAAAACTCATGTCACGTGACCCTACCTCACCTGACCACCTGGTCACATCTTCACATAGCCTAAGCCACCCCTTATAAGTTTATCTTCAAAACCTGGGGTCAAACGTCTTCCTAGCTGATTCAGAAGCTGAGAAACAAGCATTGTCGTTATAGTACCTTTTGAAAACTCATGTCACGTGACCCTACCTCACCTGACCACCTGGTCACATCCTCATATAGCCTAAGCCACCCCTTATAAGTTTATCTTCAAAACCTGGGGTCAAACGTCTTCCTAGCTGATTCAGAAGCTGAGAAACAAGCATTGTCGTTATGTTACCTTTTGAAAACTCATGTCACGTGACCCTACCCCATGTGACCACCTGGTCACATCCTCACATAGCCTAAGCCACCCCTTATAAGTTTATCTTCAAAACCTGGGGTCAAACGTCTTTCTAGCTGATTCAGAAACTGAGAAACAAGCATTGCCGTTATATTACCTTTTGAAAACTCATGTCACGTGACCCTACCCCATGTGACCACCTGGTCACATCCTCACATAGCCTAAGCCACCCCTTATAAGTTTATCTTCAAAACCTGGGGTCAAACGTCTTTCTAGCTGATTCAGAAGCTGAGAAACAAGCATTGTCGTTATGTTACCTTTTGAAAACTCATGTCACGTGACCCTACCCCATGTGACCACCTGGTCACATCCTCATATAGCCTAAGCCACTCCTTATAAGTTTATCTTCAAAACCTGGGGTCAAACCTCTTTCTAGCTGATTCAGAAGCTGAGAAACAAGCATTGCGGTTATAGTACCTTTTGAAAACTCATGTCACGTGACCCTACCCCACGGGACCACCTGGTCACATCCTCACATAGCCTAAGCCACCCCTTATAAGTTTATCTTCAAAACCTGGGGTCAAACGTCTTTCTAGCTGATTCAGAAACTGAGAAACAAGCATTGCTGTTATATTACCTTTTGAAAACTCATGTCACGTGACCCTACCCCACGTGACCACCTGGTCACATCCTCACATAGCCTAAGCCACCCCTTATAAGTTTATCTTCAAAACCTGGGGTCAAACGTCTTTCTAGCTGATCCAGAGGCTGAGAAACAAGCATTGCCGTTATAGTACCTTTTGAAAACTCATGTCACGTGACCCTACCCCACGTGACCACCTGGTCACATCCTCACATAGCCTAAGCCCCCCCTTATAAGTTTATCTTCAAAACCTGAGGTCAAACGTCTTTCTAGATGATTCAGAGGCTGAAAAAAAAGCATTGCCGTTATAGTACCTTTTGAAAACTCATGTCACGTGACCCTACCCCACGTAACCACCTGGTCACATCCTCACATAGCCTAAGCCACCCCTTATAGTGTTTATCTTCAAAACCTGGGGTCAAACGTCTTTCTAGCTGATTCAGAATAAGAGAAACAATCATTGCCGTTATAGTACCTTTTGAAAACTTATGTCACGTGACCCTACCCAACGTGACCACCTGGTCACATCCTCACACAGCCTAAGCCACCCGTTATAAGTTTATCTTCAAAACCTGGGGTCAAACGTCTTTCTAGCTGATTCAGAGGCTGAGAAACAAGCATTGCCGTTATAGTACCTTTTGAAAACTCATGTCACGATACCCTACCCCACGTGACCACCTGGTCACATCCTCACATAGCCTAAGCCACCCCTCATAAGTTTATCTTCAAAACCTGGGGTCAAACGTCTTTCTAGCTGATTCAGAGGCTAAGCAACAAGCATTGCCGTTATAGTACCTTTTGAAAACTCATGTCACGTGACCCTACCCCCCGTGACCACCTGGTCACATCCTCACATAGCCTAAGCCACCCCTTATAAATTTATCTTCAAAACCTGGGGTCAAACGTCTTTCTAGCTGATTCAGAGACTGAGAAACAAGCATTGCCGTTATAGTACCTTTTGAAAACTCATGTCACGTAACCCTACCCCACGTGACCACCTGGTCACATCCTCACATAGCCTAAGCCACCCTTTATAAGTTTATCTTCAAAACCTGGGGTCAAACGTCTTTTTAGCTGATTCAGAGGCTGAGAAACAAGCATTGCCGTCATAGTACCTTTTGAAAACTCATGTCACATGACCCTACCCCACGTGACCACCTGGTCACATCCTCACAGAGCCAAAGCCACCTCTTATAAGTTTATCTTCAAAACCTGGGGTCAAACGTCTTTCTAGCTGATTCAGAGGCTGAGAAACAAGCATTGCCGTTATAGTACCTTTTGAAAACTCATGTCACGTGACCCTACCCCACGTGACCACCTGGTCACATCTTCACATAGCCTAAGCCACCCCTTATAAGTTTATCTTCAAAACCTGGGGTCAAACGTCTTTCTAGCTGAATCAAAGGCTGAGAAACAAGCATTGCCGTTATAGTACCTTTTGAAAACTCATGTCACGTGACCCTACCTCACGTGACCACCTGGTCACATCCTCACATAGCCTAAGCCACCCCTTTTCAGTTTATCTTCAAAACCTGGGGTCAAACGTCTTTCTAGCTGATTCAGAAGCTGAGAAACAAGCATTGCCGTTATAGTACCTTTTGAAAACTCATGTCACGTGACCCTACCTCACTTGACCACCTGGTCACATCTTCACATAGCCTAAGCCACCCCTTATAAGTTTATCTTCAAAACCTGGGGTCAAACGTCTTCCTAGCTGATTCAGAAGCTGAGAAACAAGCATTTTCGTTATGTTACCTTTTGAAAACTCATGTCACGTGACCCTACCCCATGTGACCACCTGGTCACATCCTCACATAGCCTAAGCCACCCCTTATAAGTTTATCTTCAAAACCTGGGGTCAAACCTCTTTCTAGCTGATTCAGAAGCTGAGAAACAAGCATTGCCGTTATGTTACCTTTTGAAAACTCATGTCACGTGACCCTACCCCATGTGACCACCTGGTCAAATCCTCACATAGCCTAAGCCACCCCTTATAAGTTTATCTTCAAAAACTGGGGTCAAACGTCTTTCTAGCTGATTCAGAAGCTGAGAAACAAGCATTGCCGTTATATTACCTTTTGAAAACTCATGTCACGTGACCTTACCCCACGTGACCAGCTGGTCACATCCTCACATAGCCTAAGCCACCCCTTATAAGTTTATCTTCAAAACCTGGGGTCGAACATCCTTCTAGCTTATTCAGAAGCTGAGAAATAAGCCCCCCACCCCCCCCCCCCCCGTTTTAGCTGTTGAAGCATCTATCTCTATATCTACCTATCTATCTATGTCACTTGACCTTTCCCCACGTGACCATCTAAATGTGTCCGCAAATAGCCTAGGCCACAATTTAAGTTCAGACCTACAAAACCTGGGGTCAAACGTCTTTCTAGCTGATTCAGAGGCTGAGAAACAAGCATTGCCGTTATAGTACATTTTGAAAACTCATGTCACGTGACCCTACCCCACGTGACCACCTGGTCAAATCCTCACATAGCCTAAGCCACCCCTTATAAGTTTATCTTCAAAACCTGGGGTCAAACGTCTTTCTAGCTGATTCAGAGGCTGAAAAACAAGCATTGCCGTTATAGTACCTTTTGAAAACTCATGTCACGTGACCCTACCCCACGTGACCACCTGGTCACATCCTCACATAGCCTAAGCCACCCCTTATAAGTTTATCTTCAAAACCTGGGGTCAAACGTCTTTCTAGCTGATTCAGAGGCTGAGAAACAAGCATTGCCGTTATAGTACCTTTTGAAAACTCATGTCACGTGACCCTACCCCACGTGACCACCTGGTCACATCCTCACATAGCCTAAGCCACCCCTTATAAGTTTATCTTCAGAACCTGGGGTCAAACATCCTTCTAGCTGATTCAGAGTCTGAGAAACAAGCATTGCCGTTATAGTACCTTTTGAAAACTCATGTCACGTGACCCTACCCCACATGACCACCTGGTCACATCCTCACATAGCCTAAGCTACCCCTTATATGTTTATCTTCAAAACCTGGGGTCAAACGCCTTTCTAGCTGATTCAGAAGCTGAGAAACAATCATTGCCGTTATAGTACCTTTTGAAAACTCATGTCACGTGACCCTACCCCACGTGACCACCTGGTCACATCCTCACATAGCCTAAGCCACCCCTTATAAGTTTATCTTCAAAACCTGGGGTCAAACGTCTTTTTAGCTGATTCAGAGGCTGAGAAACAAGCATTGCCGTTATAGTACCTTTTGAAAACTCATGTCACATGACCCTACCCCACGTGACCACCTGGTCACATCCTCACAGAGCCAAAGCCACCTCTTATAAGTTTATCTTCAAAACCTGGGGTCAAACGTCTTTCTAGCTGATTCAGAGGCTGAGAAACAAGCATTGCCGTTATAGTACCTTTTGAAAACTCATGTCACGTGACCCTACCCCACGTGACCACCTGGTCACATCCTCACATAGCCTAAGCCACCCCTTATAAGTTTATCTTCAAAACCTGGGGTCAAATGTCTTTCTAGCTGATTCAGAGGCTGAAAAACAAGCATTGCTGTTATAGTACCTTTTGAAAACTCATGTCACGTGACCCTACCCCACGTGACCACCTGGTCACATCCTCACATAGCCTAAGCCACCCCTTATAAGTTTATCTTCAAAACCTGGGGTCAAATGTCTTTCTAGCTGATTCAGAGGCTGAGAAACAAGCATTGCCGTTATAGTACCTTTTGAAAACTCATGTCACGTGACCCTACCCCACGTGACCACCTGGTCACATCCTCACATAGCCTAAGCCACCCCTTATAAGTTTATCTTCAAAACCTGGGGTCAAATGTCTTTCTAGCTGATTCAGAGGCTGAGAAACAAGCATTGCCGTTATAGTACCTTTTGAAAACTCATGTCACGTGACCCTACCCCACGTGACCACCTGGTCACATCCTCACATAGCCTAAGCCACCCCTTATAAGTTTATCTTCAAAACCTGGGGTCAAATGTCTTTCTAGCTGATTCAGAGGCTGAGAAACAAGCATTGCCGTTATAGTACCTTTTGAAAACTCATGTCACGTGACCCTACCCCACGTGACCACCTGGTCACATCCTCACATAGCCTAAGCCACCCCTCATAAGTTTATCTTCAAAACCTGGGGTCAAACGTCTTTCTAGCTGATTCAGAGGCTAAGCAACAAGCATTGCCGTTATAGTACCTTTTGAAAACTCATGTCACGTGACCCTACCCCCCGTGACCACCTGGTCACATCCTCACATAGCCTAAGCCACCCCTTATAAATTTATCTTCAAAACCTGGGGTCAAACGTCTTTCTAGCTGATTCAGAAGCTGAGAAACAAGCATTGCCATTATAGTACCTTTTGAAAACTCATGTCACGTGACCCTACCCCACGTGACCACCTGGTCACATCCTCACATAGCCTAAGCCACCCCTTATAAGTTTATCTTCAAAACCTGGGGTCAAACGTCTTTCTAGCTGATTCAGAGGCTGAGAAACAAGCATTGCCGTTATAGTACCTTTTGAAAACTTATGTCACGTGACCCTACCCCACGTGACCACCTGGTCACATCCTCACATAGCCTAAGCCACCCCTTATAAGTTTATCTTCAAAACCTGGGGTCAAACGTCTTTCTAGCTGATTCAGAGGCTGAGAAACAAGCATTGCCGTTATAGTACCTTTTGAAAACTCATGTCACGTGACCCTACCCCACGTGACCACCTGGTCACATCCTCACATAGCCTAAGCCACCCTTTATAAGTTTATCTTCAAAACCTGGGGTCAAACGTCTTTCTAGCTGATTCAGTGGCTGAGAAACAAGCATTGCCGTTATAGTACCTTTTGAAAACTCTTGTCACGTGACCCTACCCCACGTGACCACCTGGTCACATCCTCACATAGCCTAAGCCACCCCTTATAAGTTTATCTTCAAAACCTGGGGTCAAACGTCTTTCTAGCTGATTCAGAGGCTGAGAAACAAGCATTGCCGTTATAGTACCTTTTGAAAACTCATGTCACGTGACCCTACCCCACGTGTCCACCTGGTCACATCCTCATATAGCGTAAGCCACCCCTCATAAATTTATCTTCAAAACCTGGGGTCAAACGTCTTTCTAGCTGATTCAGAGGCTGAGAAACAAGCATTGCCGTTATAGTACCTTTTGAAAACTCATGTCACGTGACCCTACCTCACGTGACCACCTGGTCACATCCTCACATAGCCTAAGCCACCCCTTATAAGTTTATCTTCAAAACCTGGGGTCAAACGTTTTCTAGGTGATTCAGAGCAAGAGAAACAAGCATTGCCGTTATAGTACCTTTTGAAAACTCATGTCACGTGACCCTACCGCACGTGACCACCTGGTCACATCCTCACACAGCCTAAGCCACCCCTTATAAATTTATCTTCAAAACCTAGGGTCAAACGTCTTTCTAGCTGATTCAGAGGCTGAGAAACAAGCATTGCCGTTATAGTACCTTTTGAAAACTCATGTCACGTGACCCTACCCCACGTGACCACCTGGTCACATCCTCACATAGCCTAAGCCACCCCTTATAAGTTTATCTTCAAAACCTGGGGTCAAACGTCTTTCTAGCTGATTCAGAGGCTAAGAAACAAGCATTGCCGTTATAGTACCTTTTGAAAACTCATGTCACGTGACCCTACCTCACGTGACCACCTGGTCACATCCTCACATAGCCTAAGCCACCCCTTATAAGTTTATCTTCAAAACCTGGGGTCAAACGTCTTTCTAGCTGATTCAGAGGCTGAGAAACAAGCATTGCCTTTATAGTACCTTTTGAAAACTCATGTCACGTGACCCTACCCCAAGTGACCTCCTGGTCACATACTCACATAGCCTAAGCCACCCCTTATAAGTTTATCTTCAAAACCTGGGGTCAAACGTCTTTCTAGCTGATTCAGAGGCTGAGAAACAAGCATTGCCGTTATAGTACCTTTTGAAAACTCATGTCACGTGACCCTACCCCACGTGACCACCTGGTCACATCCTCACATAGCCTTAGCCCCCCCTTATAAGTTTATCTTCAAAACCTGGGGTCAAACCTCTTTCTAGCTGATTCAGAGGCTGAGAAACAAGCATTGCCGTTATATTACCTTTTGAAAACTCATGTCACGTGACCCTACCCCACGTGACCACCTGGTCACATCCTCACATAGCCTAAGCCACCCCTTATAAGTTTATCTTCAAAACCTGGGGTCAAACGTCTTTCTAGCTGATTCAGAGGCTGAGAAACAAGCATTGCCGTTATAGTACCTTTTGAAAACTCATGTCACGTGACCCTACCCCACGTGACCACCTGGTCACATCCTCACATAGCCTAAGCCACCCCTTATAAGTTTATCTTCAAAACCTGGGGTCGAACGTCTTTCTAGCTGATTCAGAGGCTGAGAAACAAGCATTGCCGTTATAGAACCTTTTGAAAACTCATGTCACGTGACCCTACCTCACGTGACCACCTGGTCACATCCTCACATAGCCTAAGCCACCCCTTATAAGTTTATCTTCAAAACCTGGGGTCAAACCTCTTTCTAGCTGATTCAGAGGCTGAGAAACAAGCATTGCCGTTATAGTACCTTTTGAAAACTCATGTCACGTGACCCTACCCCGTGTGACCACCTGGTCACATCCTCACATAGCCTAAGCCACCTCTTATAAGTTTATCTTCAAAACCTGGGGTCAAACGTCTTTCTAGCTGATTCAGAGGCTGAGAAACAAGCATTGCCTTTATAGTACCTTTTGAAAACTCATGTCACGTGACCCTACCCCAAGTGACCTCCTGGTCACATACTCACATAGCCTAAGCCACCCCTTATAAGTTTATCTTCAAAACCTGGGGTCAAACGTCTTTCTAGCTGATTCAGAGGCTGAGAAACAAGCATTGCCGTTATAGTACCTTTTGAAAACTCATATCACGTGACCCTACCCCACATGACCACCTGGTCACATCCTCACATAGCCTAAGCCACCCCTTATAAGTTTATCTTCAAAACCTGGGGTCAAACGTCTTTCTAGCTGATTCAGAGGCTGAGAAACAAGCATTGCCGTTATAGTACCTTTTGAAAACTCATGTCACGTGACCCTACCCCACGTGACCACCTGGTCACATCCTCACATAGCCTTAGCCCCCCCTTATAAGTTTATCTTCAAAACCTGGGGTCAAACGTCTTTCTAGCTGATTCAGAGGCTAAGAAACAAGCATTGCCGTTATAGTACCTTTTGAAAACTCATGTCACGTGACCCTACCCCACGTGACCACCTGGTCACATCCTCATATAGCCTAAGCCACCCCTTATAAGTTTATCTTCAAAACCTGGGGTCAAACGTCTTTCTAGCTGATTCAGAGGCTAAGAAACAAGCATTGCCGTTATAGTACCTTTTGAAAACTCATGTCCCGTGACCCTACCTCACGTGACCACCTGGTCACATCCTCATATAGCCTAAGCCACCCCTTATAAGTTTATCTTCAAAACCTGGGGTCAAACGTCTTTCTAGCTGATTCAGAGGCTGAAAAACAAGCATTGCCGTTATAGTACCTTTTGAAAACGTATGTCACGTGACCCTACCTCACGTGTCCACCTGGTCACATCCTCATATAGAGTAAGCCACCCCTTATAAATTTATCTTCAAAACCTGGGGTCAAACGTCTTTCTAGCTGATTCAGAGGCTGAGAAACAAGCATTGCCGTTATAGTACCTTTTGAAAACTCATGTCACGTGACCCTACCCCACGTGACCACCTGGTCACATCCTCACATAGCCTAAGCCACCCCTTATAAGTTTATCTTCAAAACCTGGGGTCAAACGTTTTCTAGGTGATTCAGTGGCTGAGAAACAAGCATTGCCGTTATAGTACATTTTGAAAACTTATGTCACGTGACCCTACCGCACATGACCACCTGGTCACATCCTCAAACAGCCTAAGCCACCCCTTATAAGTTTATCTTCAAAACCTAGGGTCAAACGTCTTTCTAGCTGATTCAGAGGCTGAGAAACAAGCATTGCCGTTATAGTACCTTTTGAAAACTCATGTCACGTGACCCTACCCCACGTGACCACCTGGTCACATCCTCATATAGCCTAAGCCACCCCTTATAAGTTTATCTTCAAAACCTGGGGTCAAACGTCTTTCTAGCTGATTCAGAGGCTAAGAAACAAGCATTGCCGTTATAGTACCTTTTGAAAACTCATGTCCCGTGACCCTACCTCACGTGACCACCTGGTCACATCCTCACATAGCCTAAGCCACCCCTTATAAGTTTATCTTCAAAACGTGGGGTCAAACGTCTTTCTAGCTGATTCAGAGGCTAAGAAACAAGCATTGCCGTTATAGTACCTTTTGAAAACTCATGTCACATGACCCTACCCCACGTGACCACCTGGTCACATCCTCATATAGCCTAAGCCACCCCTTATAAGTTTATCTTCAAAACCTGGGGTCAAACGTCTTTCTAGCTGATTCAGAGGCTAAGAAACAAGCATTGCCGTTATAGTACCTTTTGAAAACTCATGTCACGTGACCCTACCTCACGTGACCACCTGGTCACATCCTCATATAGCCTAAGCCACCCCTTATAAGTTTATCTTCAAAACCTGGGGTCAAACGTCTTTCTAGCTGATTCAGAGGCTGAGAAACAAGCATTGCCGTTATAGTACCTTTTGAAAACTCATGTCACATGACCGTACCCCGTGTGACCACCTGGTCACATCCTCACATAGCCTAAGCCACCCTTTATAAGTTTATCTTCAAAACCTGGGGTCAAATGTCTTTCTAGCTGATTCAGAGGCTGAGAAACAAGCATTGCCGTTATAGTACCTTTTGAAAACTCATATCACTTGACCTTACCCCAAGTAACCTCCTGGTCACATCCTCACATAGCCTAAGCCACCCCTTATAAGTTTATCTTCAAAACCTGGGGTCAAATGTCTTTCTAGCTGATTCAGTGGCTGAGAAACAAGCATTGCCATTATAGTACCTTTTGAAAACTCATGTCACGTGACCCTACCTCACGTGACCACCTGGTCACATCCTCACATAGCCTAAGCCACCCCTTATAAGTTTATCTTCAAAACCTGGGGTCAAACGTCTCTCTAGCTGATTCAGAAGCTGAGAAACAAGCATTGCCGTTATAGTACCTTTTGAAAACTCATGTCACGTGACCCTACCTCACGTGACCACCTGGTCACATCCTCACATAGCCTAAGCCACCCCTTATAAGTTTATCTTCAAAACCTGGGGTCAAACGTCTTTCTAGCTGATTCAGAAGCTGAGAAACAAGCATTGCCGTTATAGTACCTTTTGAAAACTCATGTCACGTGACCCTACCCCACGTGACCACCTGGTCACATCCTCACATAGCCTAAGCCACCCCTTATAAGTTTATCTTCAAAACCTGGGGTCAAATGTCTTTCTAGCTGATTCAGTGGCTGAGAAACAAGCATTGCCATTATAGTACCTTTTGAAAACTCATGTCACGTGACCCTACCCCACGTGACCACCTGGTCACATCCTCACATAGCCTAAGCCACCCCTTATAAGTTTATCTTCAAAACCTGGGGTCAAACGTCTTTCTAGATGATTCAAAAGCTGAGAAACAAGCATTGCCGTTATAGTACCTTTTGAAAACTCATGTCACGTGACCCTACCTCACGTGACCACCTGGTCACATCCTCACATAGCCTAAGCCACCCCCTATAAGTTTATCTTCAAAACCTGGGGTCAAACGTCTTTCTAGATGATTCAAAAGCTGAGAAACAAGCATTGCCGTTATAGTACCTTTTGAAAACTCATGTCACGTGACCCTACCCCACGTGACCACCTGGTCACATCCTCACATAGCCTAAGCCACCCCTTATAAGTTTATCTTCAAAACCTGGGGTCAAACGTCTTTCTAGCTGATTCAGAGGCTGAGAAACAAGCATTGCCGTTATAGTACCTTTTGAAAACTCATGTCAAGTGACCCTACCCCACGTGACCACCTGGTCACATCCTCACATAGCCTAAGCCACCCCTTATAAGTTTATCTTCAAAACCTGGGGTCAAACGTCTTTCTAGATGATTCAAAAGCTGAGAAACAAGCATTGCCGTTATAGTACCTTTTGAAAACTCATGTCACGTGACCCTACCCCACGTGACCACCTGGTCACATCCTCACATAGCCTAAGCCACCCCTTATAAGTTTATCTTCAAAACCTTGGGTCAAACGTCTTTCTAGCTGATTCAGAAACTGAGAAACAAGCATTGCCGTTATATTACCTTTTGAAAACTCATGTCACGTGACCCTACCCCATGTGACCACCTGGTCACATCCTCACATAGCCTAAGCCACCCCTTATAAGTTTATCTTCAAAACCTGGGGTCAAATGTCTTTCTAGCTGATTCAGTGGCTGAGAAACAAGCATTGCCATTATAGTACCTTTTGAAAACTCATGTCACGTGACCCTACCCCACGTGACCACCTGGTCACATCCTCACATAGCCTAAGCCACCCCCTATAAGTTTATCTTCAAAACCTGGGGTCAAACGTCTTTCTAGCTGATTCAGAAACTGAGAAACAAGCATTGCCGTTATAGTACCTTTTGAAAACTCATGTCACGTGACCCTACCCCACGTGACCACCTGGTCACATCCTCACATAGCCTAAGCCACCCCTTATAAGTTTATCTTCAAAACCTTGGGTCAAACGTCTTTCTAGCTGATTCAGAAACTGAGAAACAAGCATTGCCGTTATATTACCTTTTGAAAACTCATGTCACGTGACCCTACCCCATGTGACCACCTGGTCACATCCTCACATAGCCTAAGCCACCCCTTATAAGTTTATCTTCAAAACCTGGGGTCAAACCTCTTTCTAGCTGATTCAGAAGCTGAGAAACAAGCATTGTCGTTATGTTACCTTTTGAAAACTCATGTCACGTGACCCTACCACATGTGACCACCTGGTCACATCCTCACATAGCCTAAGCCACCCCTTATAAGTTTATCTTCAAAACCTGGGGTCAAACGTCTTTCTAGCTGATTCAGAAGCTGAGAAACAAGTATTGCCGTTATGTTACCTTTTGAAAACTCATGTCACGTGACCCTACCTCACGTGACCACCTGGTCACATCATCACATAGCCTAAGCCACCCCTTATAAGTTTATCTTCAAAACCTGGGGTCAAACATCTTTCTAGCTGATTCAGAAGCTGAGAAACAAGCATTGCCGTTATAGTACCTTTTGAAAACTCATGTCACGTGACCCTACCCCACGTGACCACCTGGTCACATCCTCATATAGCCTAAGCCACCCCTTATAAGTTTATCTTCAAAACCTGGGGTCAAACATCTTTCTAGCTGATTCAGAAGCTGAGAAACAAGCATTGCCGTTATAGTACCTTTTGAAAACTCATGTCACGTGACCCTACCCCACGTGACCACCTGGTCACATCCTCACATAGCCTAAGCCACCCCTTATAAGTTTATCTTCAAAACCTGGGGTCAAATGTCTTTCTAGCTGATTCAGAGGCTGAGAAACAAGCATTGCCGTTATAGTACCTATTGAAAACTCATGTCACGTGACCCTACCCCACGTGACCACCTGGTCACATCCTCACATAGCCTAAGCCACCCCTTATAAGTTTATCTTCAAAACCTGGGGTCAAACGTCTTTCTAGCTGATTCAGAGGCTGAGAAACAAGCATTGCCGTTATAGTACCTTTTGAAAACTCATGTCACGTGACCCTACCCCACGTGACCACTTGGTCACATCCTCACAAAGCCTAAGCCCCCCCTTATAAGTTTATCTTCAAAACCTGGGGTCAAACGTCTTTTTAGCTGATTCAGAGGCTGAAAAACAAGCATTGCCGTTATAGTACCTTTTGAAAACTCATGTCACTTGACCCTACCCCACGTGACCACCTGGTCACATCCTCACATAGCCTAAGCCACCCCTTATAAGTTTATCTTCAAAACCTGGGGTCAAACGTCTTTCTAGCTGATTCAGAGGCTGAGAAACAAGCATTGCCGTTATAGTACCTTTTGAAAACTCATGTCACGTGACCCTACCCCACGTGACCACCTGGTCACATCCTCACATAGCCTAAGCCACCCCTTCTAAGTTTATCTTCAAAACCTGGGGTCAAATGTCTTTCTAGCTGATTCAGAGGCTGAGAAATAAGCATTGCCGTTATAGTACCTTTTGAAAACTCATGTCACGTGACCCTACCTCACGTGACCACCTGGTCACATCCTCACATAGCCTAAGCCACCCCTTATAAGTTTATCTTCAAAACCTGGGGTCAAACGTTTTCTAGGTGATTCAGAGCAAGAGAAACAATCATTGCCGTTATAGTACCTTTTGAAAACTTATGTCACGTGACCCTACCGCACGTGACCACCTGGTCACATCCTCACACAGCCTAAGCCACCCCTTATAAGTTTATCTTCAAAACCTAGGGTCAAACGTCTTTCTAGCTGATTCAGAGGCTGAGAAACAACCATTGCCGTTATAGTACCTTTTGAAAACTCATGTCACGTGACCCTACCCCACGTGACCACCTGGTCATATCCTCACATAGCCTAAGCCACCCCTTATAAGTTTATCTTCAAAACCTGGGGTCAAATGTCTTTCTAGCTGATTCAGAGGCTGAGAAACAAGCATTGCCGTTATAGTACCTTTTGAAAACTCATGTCACGTGACCCTACCTCACGTGACCACCTGGTCACATCCTCACATAGCCTAAGCCACCCCTTATAAGTTTATCTTCAAAACCTGGGGTCAAATGTCTTTCTAGCTGATTCAGAGGCTGAGAAACAAGCATTGCCGTTATAGTACCTTTTGAAAACTCATGTCACGTGACCCTACCCCGTGTGACCACCTGGTCACATCCTCACATAGCCTAAGCCACCATTTATAAGTTTATCTTCAAAACCTGGGGTCAAACGTCTTTCTAGCTGATTCAGAGGCTGAGAAACAAGCATTGCCTTTATAGTACCTTTTGAAAACTCATGTCAGGTGACCCTACCCCAAGTGACCTCCTGGTCACATACTCACATAGCCTAAGCCACCCCTTATAAGTTTATCTTCAAAACCTGGGGTCAAACGTCTTTCTAGCTGATTCAGAGGCTGAGAAACAAGCATTGCCGTTATAGTACCTTTTGAAAACTCATGTCACGTGACCCTACCCCACGTGACCACCTGGTCACATCCTCACATAGCCTTAGCCCCCCCTTATAAGTTTATCTTCAAAACCTGGGGTCAAACCTCTTTCTAGCTGATTCAGAAGCTGAGAAACAAGCATTGCCGTTATATTACCTTTTGAAAACTCATGTCACGTGACCCTACCCCACATGACCACCTGGTCACATCCTCACATAGCCTAAGCCACCCCTTATAAGTTTATCTTCAAAACCTGGGGTCAAACGTCTTTCTAGCTGATTCAGAGGCTGAGAAACAAGCATTGCCGTTATAGTACCTTTTGAAAACTCATGTCACGTGACCCTACCCCACGTGACCACCTGGTCACATCCTCACATAGCCTAAGCCACCCCTTATAAGTTTATCTTCAAAACCTGGGGTCAAACGTCTTTCTAGCTGATTCAGAGGCTGAGAAACAAGCATTGCCGTTATAGTACCTTTTGAAAACTCATGTCACGTGACCCTACCCCACGTGACCACCTGGTCACATCCTCACATAGCCTAAGCCACCCCTTATAAGTTTATCTTCAAAACCTGGGGTCAAACGTCTTTCTAGCTGATTCAGAGGCTGAGAAACAAGCATTGCCGTTATAGTACCTTTTGAAAACTCATGTCACGTGACCCTACCCCACGTGACCACCTGGTCACATCCTCACATAGCCTAAGCCACCCCTTATAAGTTTATCTTCAAAACCTGGGGTCAAACGTCTTTCTAGCTGATTCAGTGGCTGAGAAACAAGCATTGCCGTTATAGTACCTTTTGAAAACTCATGTCACGTGACCCTACCCCACGTGACCACCTGGTCACATCCTCACATAGCCTAAGCCACCCCTTATAAGTTTATCTTCAAAACCTGGGGTCAAACGTCTTTCTAGCTGATTCAGTGGCTGAGAAACAAGCATTGCCGTTATAGTACCTTTTGAAAACTCATGTCACGTGACCCTACCCCACGTGACCACCTGGTCACATCCTCACATAGCCTAAGCCACCCCTTATAAGTTTATCTTCAAAACCTGGGGTCAAATGTCTTTCTAGCTGATTCAGTGGCTGAGAAACAAGCATTGCCATTATAGTACCTTTTGAAAACTCATGTCACGTGACCCTACCCCACGTGACCACCTGGTCACATCCTCACATAGCCTAAGCCACCCCTTATAAGTTTATCTTCAAAACCTGGGGTCAAATGTCTTTCTAGCTGATTCAGTGGCTGAGAAACAAGCATTGCCGTTATAGTACCTTTTGAAAACTCATGTCACGTGACCCTACCCCACGTGACCACCTGGTCACATCCTCACATAGCCTAAGCCACCCCTTATAAGTTTATCTTCAAAACCTGGGGTCAAATGTCTTTCTAGCTGATTCAGTGGCTGAGAAACAAGCATTGCCATTATAGTACCTTTTGAAAACTCATGTCACGTGACCCTACCCCACGTGACCACCTGGTCACATCCTCACATAGCCTAAGCCACCCCTTATAAGTTTATCTTCAAAACCTGGGGTCAAACGTCTTTCTAGCTGATTCAAAGCTGAGAAACAAGCATTGCCGTTATAGTACCTTTTGAAAACTCATGTCACGTGACCCTACCCCATGTGACCACCTGGTCACATCCTCACATAGCCTAAGCCACCCCTTATAAGTTTATCTTCAAAACCTGGGGTCAAACGTCTTTCTAGCTGATTCAGAGGCTGAGAAACAAGCATTGCCGTTATAGTACCTTTTGAAAACTCATGTCACGTGACCCTACCCCCCGTGACCACCTGGTCACATCCTCACATAGCCTAAGCCACCCCTTATAAGTTTATCTTCAAAACCTGGGGTCAAACTTCTTTCTAGCTGATTCAGAAGCTGAGAAACAAGCATTGCCGTTATAGTACCTTTTGAAAACTCATGTCACGTGACCCTACCCCATGTGACCACCTGGTCACATCCTCACATAGCCTAAGCCACCCCTTATAAGTTTATCTTCAAAACCTGGGGTCAAATGTCTTTCTAGCTGATTCAGAAGCTGAGAAACAAGCATTGCCGTTATAGTACCTTTTGAAAACTCATGTCACGTGACCCTACCCCCCGTGACCACCTGGTCACATCCTCACATAGCCTAAGCCACCCCTTATAAGTTTATCTTCAAAACCTGGGGTCAAACTTCTTTCTAGCTGATTCAGAAGCTGAGAAACAAGCATTGCGTTATAGTACCTTTTGAAAACTCATGTCACGTGACCCTACCCCATGTGACCACCTGGTCACATCCTCACATAGCCTAAGCCACCCCTTATAAGTTTATCTTCAAAACCTGGGGTCAAATGTCTTTCTAGCTGATTCAGAAGCTGAGAAACAAGCATTGCCGTTATAGTACCTTTTGAAAACTCATGTCACGTGACCCTACCCCCCGTGACCACCTGGTCACATCCTCACATAGCCTAAGCCACCCCTTATAAGTTTATCTTCAAAACCTGGGGTCAAACGTCTTTCTAGCTGATTCAGAAGCTGAGAAACAAGCATTGCCGTTATAGTACCTTTTGAAAACTCATGTCACGTGACCCTACCCACGTGACCACCTGGTCACATCCTCACATAGCCTAAGCCACCCCTTATAAGTTTATCTTCAAAACCTGGGGTCAAATGTCTTTCTAGCTGATTCAGAAGCTGAGAAACAAGCATTGCCGTTATAGTACCTTTTGAAAACTCATGTCACGTGACCCTACCCCACGTGACCACCTGGTCACATCCTCACATAGCCTAAGCCACCCCTTATAAGTTTATCTTCAAAACCTGGGGTCAAACGTCTTTCTAGCTGATTCAGAAAGCTGAGAAACAAGCATTGCCGTTATAGTACCTTTTGAAAACTCATGTCACGTGACCCTACCTCACGTGACCACCTGGTCACATCCTCACATAGCCTAAGCCACCCCTTATAAGTTTATCTTCAAAACCTGGGGTCAAACGTCTTCTAGCTGATTCAGAGGCTGAGAAACAAGCATTGCCGTTATAGTACCTTTTGAAAACTCATGTCACGTGACCCTACCCCCGTGACCACCTGGTCACATCCTCACATAGCCTAAGCCACCCCTTATAAGTTTATCTTCAAAACCTGGGGTCAAACTTCTTTCTAGCTGATTCAGAAGCTGAGAAACAAGCATTGCCGTTATAGTACCTTTTGAAAACTCATGTCACGTGACCCTACCCCGTGACCACCTGGTCACATCCTCACATAGCCTAAGCCACCCCTTATAAGTTTATCTTCAAAACCTGGGGTCAAACGTCTTTCTAGCTGATTCAGAAGCTGAGAAACAAGCATTGCCGTTATAGTACCTTTTGAAAACTCATGTCACGTGACCCTACCTCACGTGACCACCTGGTCACATCCTCACATAGCCTAAGCCACCCCTTATAAGTTTATCTTCAAAACCTGGGGTCAAACGTCTTTCTAGCTGATTCAGAAGCTGAGAAACAAGCATTGCCGTTATAGTACCTTTTGAAAACTCATGTCACGTGACCCTACCCCACGTGACCACCTGGTCACATCCTCACATAGCCTAAGCCACCCCTTATAAGTTTATCTTCAAAACCTGGGGTCAAACGTCTTTCTAGCTGATTCAGAGGCTGAGAAACAAGCATTGCCGTTATAGTACCTTTTGAAAACTCATGTCACGTGACCCTACCCCACGTGACCACCTGGTCACATCCTCACATAGCCTAAGCCACCCCTTATAAGTTTATCTTCAAAACCTGGGGTCAAACGTCTTTCTAGCTGATTCAGAAGCTGAGAAACAAGCATTGCCGTTATAGTACCTTTTGAAAACTCATGTCACGTGACCCTACCCACGTGACCACCTGGTCACATCCTCACATAGCCTAAGCCACCCCTTATAAGTTTATCTTCAAAACCTGGGGTCAAACGTCTTTCTAGCTGATTCAAAGCTGAGAAACAAGCATTGCCGTTATAGTACCTTTTGAAAACTCATGTCACGTGACCCTACCCCACGTGACCACCTGGTCACATCCTCACATAGCCTAAGCCACCCCTTATAAGTTTATCTTCAAAACCTGGGGTCAAACGTCTTTCTAGCTGATTCAGAGGCTGAGAAACAAGCATTGCCGTTATAGTACCTTTTGAAAACTCATGTCACGTGACCCTACCCCACGTGACCACCTGGTCACATCCTCACATAGCCTAAGCCACCCCTTATAAGTTTATCTTCAAAACCTGGGGTCAAACGTCTTTCTAGCTGATTCAGAAACTGAGAAACAAGCATTGCCGTTATAGTACCTTTTGAAAACTCATGTCACGTGACCCTACCCCACGTGACCACCTGGTCACATCCTCACATAGCCTAAGCCACCCCTTATAAGTTTATCTTCAAAACCTGGGGTCAAACGTCTTTCTAGCTGATTCAGAAGCTGAGAAACAAGCATTGCCGTTATAGTACCTTTTGAAAACTCATGTCACGTGACCCTACCCCACGTGACCACCTGGTCACATCCTCACATAGCCTAAGCCACCCCTTATAAGTTTATCTTCAAAACCTGGGGTCAAACGTCTTTCTAGCTGATTCAGAGGCTGAGAAACAAGCATTGCCGTTATAGTACCTTTTGAAAACTCATGTCACGTGACCCTACCCCACGTGACCACCTGGTCACATCCTCACATAGCCTAAGCCACCCCTTATAAGTTTATCTTCAAAACCTGGGGTCAAACGTCTTTCTAGCTGATTCAGAGGCTGAGAAACAAGCATTGCCGTTATAGTACCTTTTGAAAACTCATGTCACGTGACCCTACCCCACGTGACCACCTGGTCACATCCTCACATAGCCTAAGCCACCCCTTATAAGTTTATCTTCAAAACCTGGGGTCAAACGTCTTTCTAGCTGATTCAGAAGCTGAGAAACAAGCATTGCCGTTATAGTACCTTTTGAAAACTCATGTCACGTGACCCTACCCCACGTGACCACCTGGTCACATCCTCACATAGCCTAAGCCACCCCTTATAAGTTTATCTTCAAAACCTGGGGTCAAACGTCTTTCTAGCTGATTCAGAAGCTGAGAAACAAGCATTGCCGTTATAGTTACCTTTTGAAAACTCATGTCACGTGACCCTACCCCACGTGACCACCTGGTCACATCCTCACATAGCCTAAGCCACCCCTTATAAGTTTATCTTCAAAACCTGGGGTCAAACATCTTTCTAGCTGATTCAGAGGCTGAGAAACAAGCATTGCCGTTATAGTACCTTTTGAAAACTCATGTCACGTGACCCTACCCCACGTGACCACCTGGTCACATCCTCACATAGCCTAAGCCACCCCTTATAAGTTTATCTTCAAAACCTGGGGTCAAATGTCTTTCTAGCTGATTCAGAGGCTGAGAAACAAGCATTGCCGTTATATTACCTTTTGAAAACTCATGTCACGTGACCCTACCCCACGTGACCACCTGGTCACATCCTCACATAGCCTAAGCCACCCCTTATAAGTTTATCTTCAAAACCTGGGGTCAAACGTCTTTCTAGCTGATTCAGAGGCTGAGAAACAAGCATTGCCGTTATAGTACCTTTTGAAAACTCATGTCACGTGACCCTACCCCACGTGACCACCTGGTCACATCCTCACATAGCCTAAGCCACCCCTTATAAGTTTATCTTCAAAACCTGGGGTCAAACGTCTTTCTAGCTGATTCAGAGGCTGAGAAACAAGCATTGCCGTTATAGTACCTTTTGAAAACTCATGTCACGTGACCCTACCCCACGTGACCACCTGGTCACATCCTCACATAGCCTAAGCCACCCCTTATAAGTTTATCTTCAAAACCTGGGGTCAAACATCTTTCTAGCTGATTCAGAGGCTGAGAAACAAGCATTGCCGTTATAGTACCTTTTGAAAACTCATGTCACGTGACCCTACCCCACGTGACCACCTGGTCACATCCTCACATAGCCTAAGCCACCCCTTATAAGTTTATCTTCAAAACCTGGGGTCAAATGTCTTTCTAGCTGATTCAGAGGCTGAGAAACAAGCATTGCCGTTATAGTACCTTTGAAAACTCATGTCACGTGACCCTACCCCACGTGACCACCTGGTCACATCCTCACATAGCCTAAGCCACCCCTTATAAGTTTATCTTCAAAACCTGGGGTCAAACGTCTTTCTAGCTGATTCAGAGGCTGAGAAACAAGCATTGCCGTTATAGTACCTTTTGAAAACTCATGTCACGTGACCCTACCCCACGTGACCACCTGGTCACATCCTCACAAGCCTAAGCCACCCCTTATAAGTTTATCTTCAAAACCTGGGGTCAAACGTCTTTCTAGCTGATTCAGAGGCTGAGAAACAAGCATTGCCGTTATAGTACCTTTTGAAAACTCATGTCACGTGACCCTACCCCACGTGACCACCTGGTCACATCCTCACATAGCCTAAGCCACCCCTTATAAGTTTATCTTCAAAACCTGGGGTCAAATGTCTTTCTAGCTGATTCAGAGGCTGAGAAACAAGCATTGCCGTTATAGTACCTTTTGAAAACTCATGTCACGTGACCCTACCCCACGTGACCACCTGGTCACATCCTCACATAGCCTAAGCCACCCCTTATAAGTTTATCTTCAAAACCTGGGGTCAAACGTCTTTCTAGCTGATTCAGAGGCTGAGAAACAAGCATTGCCGTTATAGTACCTTTTGAAAACTCATGTCACGTGACCCTACCCCACGTGACCACCTGGTCACATCCTCACAAGCCTAAGCCACCCCTTATAAGTTTATCTTCAAAACCTGGGGTCAAACGTCTTTCTAGCTGATTCAGAGGCTGAGAAACAAGCATTGCCGTTATAGTACCTTTTGAAAACTCATGTCACGTGACCCTACCCCACGTGACCACCTGGTCACATCCTCACATAGCCTAAGCCACCCCTTATAAGTTTATCTTCAAAACCTGGGGTCAAACGTCTTTCTAGCTGATTCAGAGGCTGAGAAACAAGCATTGCCGTTATAGTACCTTTTGAAAACTCATGTCACGTGACCCTACCCCACGTGACCACCTGGTCACATCCTCACATAGCCTAAGCCACCCCTTATAAGTTTATCTTCAAAACCTGGGGTCAAATGTCTTTCTAGCTGATTCAGAGGCTGAGAAACAAGCATTGCCGTTATAGTACCTTTTGAAAACTCATGTCACGTGACCCTACCCCACGTGACCACCTGGTCACATCCTCACATAGCCTAAGCCACCCCTTATAAGTTTATCTTCAAAACCTGGGGTCAAACGTCTTTCTAGCTGATTCAGAGGCTGAGAAACAAGCATTGCCGTTATAGTACCTTTTGAAAACTCATGTCACGTGACCCTACCCCACGTGACCACCTGGTCACATCCTCACATAGCCTAAGCCACCCCTTATAAGTTTATCTTCAAAACCTGGGGTCAAACGTCTTTCTAGCTGATTCAGAGGCTGAGAAACAAGCATTGCCGTTATAGTACCTTTTGAAAACTCATGTCACGTGACCCTACCCCACGTGACCACCTGGTCACATCCTCACATAGCCTAAGCCACCCCTTATAAGTTTATCTTCAAAACCTGGGGTCAAACGTCTTTCTAGCTGATTCAGAGGCTGAGAAACAAGCATTGCCGTTATAGTACCTTTTGAAAACTCATGTCACGTGACCCTACCCCACGTGACCACCTGGTCACATCCTCACATAGCCTAAGCCACCCCTTATAAGTTTATCTTCAAAACCTGGGGTCAAACGTCTTTCTAGCTGATTCAGAGGCTGAGAAACAAGCATTGCCGTTATAGTACCTTTTGAAAACTCATGTCACGTGACCCTACCCCACGTGACCACCTGGTCACATCCTCACATAGCCTAAGCCACCCCTTATAAGTTTATCTTCAAAACCTGGGGTCAAACGTCTTTCTAGCTGATTCAGTGGCTGAGAAACAAGCATTGCCGTTATAGTACCTTTTGAAAACTCATGTCACGTGACCCTACCCCACGTGACCACCTGGTCACATCCTCACATAGCCTAAGCCACCCCTTATAAGTTTATCTTCAAAACCTGGGGTCAAACGTCTTTCTAGCTGATTCAGAGGCTGAGAAACAAGCATTGCCGTTATAGTACCTTTTGAAAACTCATGTCACGTGACCCTACCCCACGTGACCACCTGGTCACATCCTCACATAGCCTAAGCCACCCCTTATAAGTTTATCTTCAAAACCTGGGGTCAAACATCTTTCTAGCTGATTCAGAGGCTGAGAAACAAGCATTGCCGTTATAGTACCTTTTGAAAACTCATGTCACGTGACCCTACCCCACGTGACCACCTGGTCACATCCTCACATAGCCTAAGCCACCCCTTATAAGTTTATCTTCAAAACCTGGGGTCAAACGTCTTTCTAGCTGATTCAGAGGCTGAGAAACAAGCATTGCCGTTATAGTACCTTTTGAAAACTCATGTCACGTGACCCTACCCCACGTGACCACCTGGTCACATCCTCACATAGCCTAAGCCACCCCTTATAAGTTTATCTTCAAAACCTGGGGTCAAATGTCTTTCTAGCTGATTCAGTGGCTGAGAAACAAGCATTGCCGTTATAGTACCTTTTGAAAACTCATGTCACGTGACCCTACCCCACGTGACCACCTGGTCACATCCTCACATAGCCTAAGCCACCCCTTATAAGTTTATCTTCAAAACCTGGGGTCGAACATCTTTCTAGCTGATTCAGAGGCTGAGAAACAAGCATTGCCGTTATAGTACCTTTTGAAAACTCATGTCACGTGACCCTACCCACGTGACCACCTGGTCACATCCTCACATAGCCTAAGCCACCCCTTATAAGTTTATCTTCAAAACCTGGGGTCAAACGTCTTTCTAGCTGATTCAGAAGCTGAGAAACAAGCATTGCCGTTATATTACCTTTTGAAAACTCATGTCACGTGACCCTACCCCACGTGACCACCTGGTCACATCCTCACATAGCCTAAGCCACCCCTTATAAGTTTATCTTCAAAACCTGGGGTCAAACGTCTTTCTAGCTGATTCAGAAGCTGAGAAACAAGCATTGCCGTTATATTACCTTTTGAAAACTCATGTCACGTGACCCTACCCCTCGTGACCACCTGGTCATGTCTTCACATAGCCTAAGCCACCCCTTATAAGTTTATCTTCAAAACCTGGGGTCGAACATCTTTCTAGCTGATTCAGAAGCTGAGAAACAAGCATTGCCGTTATAATACCTTTTGAAAACTCATGTCACGTGACCCTACCCCTCGTGACCACCTGGTCACGTCCTCACATAGCCTAAGCCACCCCTTATAAGTTTATCTTCAAAACCTGGGGTCAAACATCTTTCTAGCTGATTCAGAAGCTGAGAAACAAGCATTGCCGTTATGTTACCTTTTGAAAACTCATGTCACGTGACCCTACCCCACGTGACCACCTGGTCAAATCCTCACATAGCCTAAGCCACCCCTTATAAGTTTATCTTCAAAACCTGGGGTCAAACGTCTTTCTAGCTGATTCAGAAGCTGAGAAACAAGCATTGCCGTTATGTTACCTTTTGAAAACTCATGTCACGTGACCCTACCCCTCGTGACCACCTGGTCATGTCTTCACATAGCCTAAGCCACCCCTTATAAGTTTATCTTCAAAACCTGGGGTCGAACATCTTTCTAGCTGATTCAGAAGCTGAGAAACAAGCATTGCCGTTATAATACCTTTTGAAAACTCATGTCACGTGACCCTACCCCTCGTGACCACCTGGTCACGTCTTCACATAGCCTAAGCCACCCCTTATAAGTTTATCTTCAAAACCTGGGGTCAAACATCTTTCTAGCTGATTCAGAAGCTGAGAAACAAGCATTGCCGTTATGTTACCTTTTGAAAACTCATGTCACGTGACCCTACCCCACGTGACCACCTGGTCAAATCCTCACATAGCCTAAGCCACCCCTTATAAGTTTATCTTCAAAACCTGGGGTCAAACGTCTTTCTAGCTGATTCAGAAGCTGAGAAACAAGCATTGCCGTTATGTTACCTTTTGAAAACTCATGTCACGTGACCCTACCCCTCGTGACCACCTGGTCATGTCTTCACATAGCCTAAGCCACCCCTTATAAGTTTATCTTCAAAACCTGGGGTCGAACATCTTTCTAGCTGATTCAGAAGCTGAGAAACAAGCATTGCCGTTATGTTACCTTTTGAAAACTCATGTCACGTGACCCTACCCCACGTGACCACCTGGTCAAATCCTCACATAGCCTAAGCCACCCCTTATAAGTTTATCTTCAAAACCTGGGGTCAAACGTCTTTCTAGCTGATTCAGAAGCTGAGAAACAAGCATTGCCGTTATATTACCTTTTGAAAACTCATGTCACGTGACCCTACCCCACGTGACCACCTGGTCACATCCTCACATAGCCTAAGCCACCCCTTATAAGTTTATCTTCAAAACCTGGGGTCGAACATCTTTCTAGCTGATTCAGAAGCTGAGAAACAAGCATTGCCGTTATAGTACCTTTTGAAAACTCATGTCACGTGACCCTACCCCACGTGACCACCTGGTCACATCCTCACATAGCCTAAGCCACCCCTTATAAGTTTATCTTCAAAACCTGGGGTCAAACGTCTTTCTAGCTGATTCAGAAGCTGAGAAACAAGCATTGCCGTTATGTTACCTTTTGAAAACTCATGTCACGTGACCCTACCCCACGTGACCACCTGGTCACATCCTCACATAGCCTAAGCCACCCCTTATAAGTTTATCTTCAAAACCTGGGGTCAAACGTCTTTCTAGCTGATTCAGAAGCTGAGAAACAAGCATTGCCGTTATAATTACCTTTTGAAAACTCATGTCACGTGACCCTACCCCACGTGACCACCTGGTCACGTCCTCACATAGCCTAAGCCACCCCTTATAAGTTTATCTTCAAAACCTGGGGTCGAACATCTTTCTAGCTGATTCAGAAGCTGAGAAACAAGCATTGCCGTTATATACCTTTTGAAAACTCATGTCACGTGACCCTACCCCACGTGACCACCTGGTCACATCCTCACATAGCCTAAGCCACCCCTTATAAGTTTATCTTCAAAACCTGGGGTCGAACATCTTTCTAGCTGATTCAGAAGCTGAGAAACAAGCATTGCCGTTATGTTACCTTTTGAAAACTCATGTCACGTGACCCTACCCCTCGTGACCACCTGGTCACTCTTCACATAGCCTAAGCCACCCCTTATAAGTTTATCTTCAAAACCTGGGGTCGAACATCTTTCTAGCTGATTCAGAAGCTGAGAAACAAGCATTGCCGTTATGTTACCATTTGAAAACTCATGTCACGTGACCCTACCCCACGTGACCACCTGGTCACATCCTCACATAGCCTAAGCCACCCCTTATAAGTTTATCTTCAAAACCTGGGGTCAAACGTCTTTCTAGCTGATTCAGAAGCTGAGAAACAAGCATTGCCGTTATATTACCTTTTGAAAACTCATGTCACGTGACCCTACCCCACGTGACCACCTGGTCACATCCTCACATAGCCTAAGCCACCCCTTATAAGTTTATCTTCAAAACCTGGGGTCAAACGTCTTTCTAGCTGATTCAGAAGCTGAGAAACAAGCATTGCCGTTATGTTACCTTTTGAAAACTCATGTCACGTGACCCTACCCCACGTGACCACCTGGTCAAATCCTCACATAGCCTAAGCCACCCCTTATAAGTTTATCTTCAAAACCTGGGGTCGAACATCTTTCTAGCTGATTCAGAAGCTGAGAAACAAGCATTGCCGTTATGTTACCTTTTGAAAACTCATGTCACGTGACCCTACCCCTCGTGACCACCTGGTCACGTCTTCACATAGCCTAAGCCACCCCTTATAAGTTTATCTTCAAAACCTGGGGTCGAACATCTTTCTAGCTGATTCAGAAGCTGAGAAACAAGCATTGCCGTTATGTTACCATTTGAAAACTCATGTCACGTGACCCTACCCCACGTGACCACCTGGTCACATCCTCACATAGCCTAAGCCACCCCTTATAAGTTTATCTTCAAAACCTGGGGTCGAACATCTTTCTAGCTGATTCAGAAGCTGAGAAACAAGCATTGCCGTTATGTTACCTTTTGAAAACTCATGTCACGTGACCCTACCCCACGTGACCACCTGGTCACATCCTCACATAGCCTAAGCCACCCCTTATAAGTTTATCTTCAAAACCTGGGGTCAAACGTCTTTCTAGCTGATTCAGAGGCTGAGAAACAAGCATTGCCGTTATAGTACCTTTTGAAAACTCATGTCACGTGACCCTACCCCTCGTGACCACCTGGTCACGTCTTCACATAGCCTAAGCCACCCCTTATAAGTTTATCTTCAAAACCTGGGGTCGAACATCTTTCTAGCTGATTCAGAAGCTGAGAAACAAGCATTGCCGTTATGTTACCTTTGAAAACTCATGTCACGTGACCCTACCCCACGTGACCACCTGGTCACATCCTCACATAGCCTAAGCCACCCCTTATAAGTTTATCTTCAAAACCTGGGGTCGAACATCTTTCTAGCTGATTCAGAAGCTGAGAAACAAGCATTGCCGTTATAGTACCTTTTGAAAACTCATGTCACGTGACCCTACCCCACGTGACCACCTGGTCACATCCTCACATAGCCTAAGCCACCCCTTATAAGTTTATCTTCAAAACCTGGGGTCGAACATCTTTCTAGCTGATTCAGAAGCTGAGAAACAAGCATTGCCGTTATGTTACCTTTTGAAAACTCATGTCACGTGACCCTACCCCACGTGACCACCTGGTCACATCCTCACATAGCCTAAGCCACCCCTTATAAGTTTATCTTCAAAACCTGGGGTCAAACGTCTTTCTAGCTGATTCAGAAGCTGAGAAACAAGCATTGCCGTTATATTACCTTTTGAAAACTCATGTCACGTGACCCTACCCCACGTGACCACCTGGTCACATCCTCACATAGCCTAAGCCACCCCTTATAAGTTTATCTTCAAAACCTGGGGTCGAACATCTTTCTAGCTGATTCAGAGGCTGAGAAACAAGCATTGCCGTTATAGTACCTTTTGAAAACTCATGTCACGTGACCCTACCCCACGTGACCACCTGGTCACATCCTCACATAGCCTAAGCCACCCCTTATAAGTTTATCTTCAAAACCTGGGGTCAAACGTCTTTCTAGCTGATTCAGAGGCTGAGAAACAAGCATTGCCGTTATAGTACCTTTTGAAAACTCATGTCACGTGACCCTACCCCACGTGACCACCTGGTCACATCCTCACATAGCCTAAGCCACCCCTTATAAGTTTATCTTCAAAACCTGGGGTCAAACGTCTTTCTAGCTGATTCAGAGGCTGAGAAACAAGCATTGCCGTTATATACCTTTTGAAAACTCATGTCACGTGACCCTACCCCACGTGACCACCTGGTCACATCCTTCACATAGCCTAAGCCACCCCTTATAAGTTTATCTTCAAAACCTGGGGTCGAACATCTTTCTAGCTGATTCAGAAGCTGAGAAACAAGCATTGCCGTTATAGTACCTTTTGAAAACTCACGTCACGTGACCCTACCCCATGTGACCACCTGGTCACATCCTCACATAGCCTAAGCCACCCCTTATAAGTTTATCTTCAAAACCTGGGGTCAAACGTCTTTCTAGCTAATTCAGAGGCTGAGAAACAAGCATTGCCGTTATAGTACCTTTTGAAAACTCATGTCACGTGACCCTACCCCACGTGACCACCTGGTCACATCCTCACATAGCCTAAGCCACCCCTTATAAGTTTATCTTCAAAACCTGGGGTCAAACGTCTTTCTAGCTGATTCAGAAGGCTGAGAAACAAGCATTGCCGTTATATACCTTTTGAAAACTCATGTCACGTGACCCTACCCCACGTGACCACCTGGTCACATCCTCACATAGCCTAAGCCACCCCTTATAAGTTTATCTTCAAAACCTGGGGTCAAACGTCTTTCTAGCTGATTCAGAGGCTGAGAAACAAGCATTGCCGTTATAGTACCTTTTGAAAACTCATGTCACGTGACCCTACCCCACGTGACCACCTGGTCACATCCTCACATAGCCTAAGCCACCCCTTATAAGTTTATCTTCAAAACCTGGGGTCGAACATCTTTCTAGCTGATTCAGAGGCTGAGAAACAAGCATTGCCGTTATAGTACCTTTTGAAAACTCACGTCACGTGACCCTACCCCATGTGACCACCTGGTCACATCCTCACATAGCCTAAGCCACCCCTTATAAGTTTATCTTCAAAACCTGGGGTCAACGTCTTTCTAGCTGATTCAGAGGCTGAGAAACAAGCATTGCCATTATAGTACCTTTTGAAAACTCATGTCACGTGACCCTACCCCACGTGACCACCTGGTCACATCCTCACATAGCCTAAGCCACCCCTTATAAGTTTATCTTCAAAACCTGGGGTCAAACATCTTTCTAGCTGATTCAGAGGCTGAAAACAAGCATTGCCGTTATAGTACCTTTTGAAAACTCATGTCACGTGACCCTACCCCACGTGACCACCTGGTCACATCCTCACATAGCCTAAGCCACCCCTTATAAGTTTATCTTCAAAACCTGGGGTCAAACGTCTTTCTAGCTGATTCAGAGGCTGAGAAACAAGCATTGCCGTTATAGTACCTTTTGAAAACTCATGTCACGTGACCCTACCCCACGTGACCACCTGGTCACATCCTCACATAGCCTAAGCCACCCCTTATAAGTTTATCTTAAAAAACCTGGGGTCAAACGTCTTTCTAGCTGATTCAGAAGCTGAGAAACAAGCATTGCCGTTATAGTACCTTTTGAAAACTCATGTCACGTGACCCTACCCCACGTGACCACCTGGTCACATCCTCACATAGCCTAAGCCACCCCTTATAAGTTTATCTTCAAAACCTGGGGTCAAACGTCTTTCTAGCTGATTCAGTGGCTGAGAAACAAGCATTGCCCTTATAGTACCTTTTGAAAACTCATGTCACGTGACCCTACCCCACGTGACCACCTGGTCACATCCTCACATAGCCTAAGCCACCCCTTATAAGTTTATCTTAAAAAACCTGGGGTCAAACGTCTTTCTAGCTGATTCAGAAGCTGAGAAACAAGCATTGCCGTTATAGTACCTTTTGAAAACTCATGTCACGTGACCCTACCTCACCTGACCACCTGGTCACATCCTCACATAGCCTAAGCCACCCCTTATAAGTTTATCTTCAAAACCTGGGGTCAAACGTCTTTCTAGCTGATTCAGAAGCTGAGAAACAAGCATTGCCGTTATAGTACCTTTTGAAAACTCATGTCACGTGACCCTACCTCACGTGACCACCTGGTCACATCCTCACATAGCCTAAGCCACCCCTTATAAGTTTATCTTAAAAAACCTGGGGTCAAACGTCTTTCTAGCTGATTCAGAAGCTGAGAAACAAGCATTGCCGTTATAGTACCTTTTGAAAACTCATGTCACGTGACCCTACCTCACGTGACCACCTGGTCACATCCTCACATAGCCTAAGCCACCCCTTATAAGTTTATCTTAAAAAACCTGGGGTCAAACGTCTTTCTAGCTGATTCAGAAGCTGAGAAACAAGCATTGCCATTATAGTACCTTTTGAAAACTCATGTCACGTGACCCTACCTCACCTGACCACCTGGTCACATCCTCACATAGCCTAAACCACCCCTTATAAGTTTATCTTCAAAACCTGGGGTCAAACGTCTTTCTAGCTGATTCAGTGGCTGAGAAACAAGCATTGCCGTTATAGTACCTTTTGAAAACTCATGTCACGTGACCCTACCTCACGTGACCACCTGGTCACATCCTCACATAGCCTAAGCCACCCCTTATAAGTTTATCTTAAAAAACCTGGGGTCAAACGTCTTTCTAGCTGATTCAGAGGCTGAGAAACAAGCATTGCCGTTATAGTACCTTTTGAAAACTCATGTCACGTGACCCTACCTCACGTGACCACCTGGTCACATCCTCACATAGCCTAAGCCACCCCTTATAAGTTTATCTTCAAAACCTGGGGTCGAACATCTTCCTAGCTTATTCAAAAGCTGAGAAATAAGCTCCCCGTTTTTGCTTTTGAAGCTTCTATCTCTATATCTATCTATCTATATATAGAACATTGAATGTTTATGCAAAATATGTCATATTTTTGTATATCTTTGACGTGATATCTCTTGACCCTTAAAAGATAGTGACTTGAAACTTTCAGGGTCGTCTAGAAATAATAAGAAAAGGCAAATCCTAAAGTTTCAAGATTCTACTTTGTCGGGAAAGTACTTTTCTAAAAACCCGTATTTTCGCGTTTTGGTAATCGTATATAACAGCACATTTTTGCGTGTTTTGCATGCACTACTCAATATCTCATAAACCTTTTGAGCTAGAGACTTGAAACTTTCAGGTTCATCTATGTGTTATTAGAAGACAATAATAGCTCAATTTCATGCCCATATTCCATCGGGAAGTTGTTTTTTGCGCGTTTTATCTATCCCCCTTGCTTTTATTTTAAGGGAGTGGGGAGGAGAGAGAGAGAGGGCGTTGTTTTGTCCCCGGTCGCGCTTGCCAGTGCTGTGATATACATATGTATATACATACACATATATATACATATATACATGTATATACATATATACATATATATGCATATAGTGTATATACACACATACATATATATATATATATAGAGAGAGAGAGAGAGAGAGAGAGAGAGAGAGAGAGAGAGAGAGAGAGAGAGAGAGAGAGAGAGATATATATATATATATATATATATATATATATATATATATATATATATATATATATACTCTATATAAGCTAATTTTCACTTTGACGTCTCGATTGAGTATCAATCTTTTAGGGCTCCTGATGAAGGACAACGAACTCTTTCCTCAGAGTATTCGTTTGACCAGTTCCTCTCCTCCTGCTGTTGCGCTTCTTGGTCGAATTTCTTTTGACGAACATCTTGTAGGCGTTTCATGACGACGGAACCCAATTGAACCAATTAAAATATCCTTTTTATAATGACTGTGAGAGGTCTCGTGTCTCAAATTGTCATGATGATTTAGACTGACCCGCCTATATACAAGGCGGACCACGGGCCCTTGAGTTAGCAGCCCGTAAGGGGACCGGAGCGTTGGTTGTATTTTTAAAAGCTGTTGGATGACATGAACACTGACGACAGACAGATGATGATGATGAGGCTGACACAAAATGATGACCGAAGCTGGAGCCCGAAGTTCAAATCCGGGGCGCCGTAAACCAAAAATCACCGATCTCAAACCCGTTCCTTCGTCGGTCCTAAATAATTATTTTTCTTACAAGAGCATGCTAACAGGAAGACGTCCAATTGGTGTGTCTCTCCTTAGAAGCTCTTTCTTTTAGAGAGGAAAAAAATTTACTTCAGATTGAAGAATTTTTGCTTTCTATGATCCTTCAGTATTCTCAACTTCTGTGCAGTTTCCGCCTTATTCTGCACAATCTTTATTTTTGGATCTTCAACATTATAGACTTTACTTTCTCATTTCAAATCCGCACAGTCGTAAAGTGATAAAAAAATAATGACTAGTTCTCCTTTTCGGATTCTTTATTTCTTCTCTCCCGTTCTCCTTCCTATCTCTCTCTTCTTCCTGTATTTTCTGTCCGAATGCTTTCAAATAAATCCATTATTAGTCTTGAAGATTCTTGTTTACCTTTTCATAACTACCTTCCTGATTCCATTTGTCGTTGATTCCTTTTTGTATTTTGGTTTTCTTCCAAAGTTGCACAGTCGATAATTCTCTTAACTTTCACCAAAGCATTTTCTGCATCACCCAGATCTTTTTTCCTTTTTAATGGCCTCAGAGGCAAGTCTGTGATAAAATCCCGCAAATTTGGGTTGATCAATAAAACGATTAAAACAATTTTTTTACCTTTTCTAACATTCCTGCTCTAGACGAATGACAACTTGAAGCCGATTTTAGAATGCACCAGTATTCCATATTCCTCCTAACAGAGACTAAGAATCTTTTGAAGCTCTGACAGGAAAGCATTCAACTTTCCTATTGATGACGGAAGACAAATTAAAGTCGAACAACGAGTTTGGGGGAATTTTGAAGACTATTTCGGATTTGGAGCCTGTTAGGGATTTCCAAAAGGAAGACGTCCAATTGGAGTGCCTTTCCTTGGAAGTCCTTCCTTTTTTAGAGAGAAAAAAAATTATTTCAGATTGAAGAATCTTAGATCTTTCTCTGGTCCTTCAATATTCTCTACTTCTGTGCAGTTTCCGCCTAATTCTGCATAATCTTTATTTTTGGATATTCAACATTAGGGACTTTACTTTATCCTTTCAAATCCAGTCTACCGTAAAATAATCAACAAATAATAACTAGTTCTCTTTTTCTCCTTCCTGTCTCCCTCTTTTTCCTGTATGTTCTGTCCGAATCCTTTCAAATAAATCAGTTATTAGTCTTCAAGATTCTTGTTTTGCTTATCATGACTGCCTTCATGATTCCACTTGTCGTTAATCCCTTTATGGCGAAGTATTTTGGTTTTCTTTCAAAGTCACTCAACAATTCTCTTAACTTTCACTAAAGCATTTTCTGCAAAACCCAAATCTAGTTTCCTTTTTAATAGCCTCAAGATGAGTCTGTGATAAAAGCTTGCAAATTTGGGTTGATCAATAAAACAATCAAAACAACCTTTTTACCTTTTCTAACATTTATGCTTGAGACGAATGACAATTTGAGACCAATTTGGGATTGCACCAGTATTCCATATTTCTCCTTTTGGAGCTCTGACAGGAAAGCATTCAACTTTACTATTGATGAGAAAGACAAATTGGAGACAAAGAAGTTGCGGGAGCTTTGAAGACTTTTGGATTTTAAAAATAAGCTTGATACAGGAACTCTACATTGTTGGCTCGGCGGGGCTGCCCGCTTCCCGCTAGCCTCCCTCCTTCCCCATGGCTGAGCGGGCCTCCCCCAATCCCGTTGGCTGGGCGGGCCTCCCCCCTTCCCGCTGGCTGGGCGGGCCTCTCCCCTTCCCGCTGGCAGGGCAGGGCTCCCCACTTCCTGCTGGCAGGGCAGGGCTTCCCCCTTCCTGCTGGCAGGGCGGGGCTCCCCACTTCCTGCTGGCAGGAAGGGGTCCCTCCTTCCCGCTGACAGGGCGGGGCTCCACCCTTCCAGCTGACAGGGCGGGGCTCCCCCCCTCCTGCTGGCAGGGCGGGGCTCCCCACTTCCCGCTGGCAAGGCGGGGCTTCCCCCTTCCCGCTGGCAGGGCGGGGCTTCCCCCTTCCCGTTGGCAGGGCGGGGCTCCCCCTTCCCACTGGCAGGGCAGGGCTCCCTCCTTCCTGCTGGCATGGCGGGGCTCCTCCTTTCCCACTGGAAGGGCGGAGCTCCTCCCATCTCGCTGTAAGGGCGAGGCTCCCCGCTTCCCGCTGGAAGGGCGGGGCTCCCCCCTTCTCACTGGTAGGGCGGGGCTTTCCCCTTCCTGCTGGCAGGGTGGGGCTCCCCCTTCCCACTAGCAGGGCGAGGCTCCCCCTTCCCGCTGGTAGGACAGGGCTCCCCCTTTTCGCTGGCAGGCCGGGGCTCCCCCCTCCCCGCTAGCAGGGTGGGGCTCCCCCCTTCCCACTGGCAGGGCGGGACTACCCCCTTCCCGCTGGCAGGGCAGGGCCCCCCTTTCCGCTAGCAGGGTGGGGCCCCCCTCCCGCTGGCAGGGCAGGGCTCCCCCTTTCCCGCTGGCAGGGCTACCCCCGTCCCACTGGCAGGGCGGGGCTCCTCCCTCCCGCTGGTAGGGCGGGGTTCCCCCTTTCCTGCTGGCAGGGCGGGGCTCCCCCCTTCCTGCTGGCAGGGCGGGGCTCCCCACTTCCCAATGGCAGGGCGGGATCACCCCCTTCCTGCTGGCAGGGCGGGGCCCCCCTTTCCGCTAGTGGGGTGGGGCCCGCCCTTCCCGCTGGCAGGGCGGGGCTCCCCCTTCCTGTTGGCAGGGTAGGGTTTCCCCCTACCCGCTGGCATGGCGGGGTTCCCACCTTTCCGCTGGCATGGCCGGCCTCCCCCCTTCCTGCTGGCAGGGGGACTCCCTTCCTTCCCACTGGCAGGAGGGGCAACCCCCTTTCTGCTGGCAGGGCGGGGTTCCCCCCGTTCCCGCTGGCAGGGCGGAGCTCCTCCCATCTCGCTGTAAGGGCGAGGCTCCCCACTTCCCGCTGGAAGGGCGGGGCTCCCCCCTTCTCGCTGGTAGGGCGGGGCTTTCCCCTTCCTGCTGGCAGGGTGGGGCTCCCCCCTTCCCACTAGCAGGGCGGGGCTCCCCCTTCCCGCTGGAAGGACAGGGCTCCCCCTTTCTCGCTGGCAGGGCGGGGCTATCTCTTCTCGCTGGAAGGGCAGGGCTCCCTGTTAAAAAATCTAAAAAATACTGTAATTAATATATACATATATATATATATATATATATATATATATATGTGTGTGTGTGTGTATATACTGTATATATATATATATATATATATATATATATATATATATATATATATATATATATATACATATATATATATATATATATATATATATATATATATATATGTATATATATATATATACAGATCCCGATATAACAGGGATAAATTGACTCTCAAAGGGCATATGACAAGCAATAATCTAAAAAAAAAAGAGAAAAAAAAGAATATTGATGCTAGAATTTTCAGCACAGTTTGAGGGCTCTATGAGGGTTGGTTCTTCAGGTCGTTTTCTCCGGTAGTATGGTGGAAACTCTTAAACTGGACTTTCGAATCTTCTCAGGAATGGGTTCAGTCATACGAGGGCCTAATGTCAGACCATCAACTTTACAGAATCCAAATTCCTCCATGTAGATTCCAACTGTGCTTTGAACTGATCCAGTTCCATAAACATTAGACACCAGCTGATCAAAGTTGTCTCGGTCGCCATGAAACACAGTTCCTTCAGATTGATCCTGAACCACATCACTATTATTGATTACTGAAACACTTTCAACCATGTATATGTCAGGACTGTTTCCAATTCAAAAGAAAAAGCATAGGACTCATAATTACCTAGTTTGTTTAGGAAAGTAGTTGATTGTTTAGATTTGAAGAGATGGCGGAGTGTTGCTGCTTTACACAAATCTTGACTAACTGTTAGTACTAATATTCATTCTCGATCTGATGGGTCCCTTTTACCATACATTAATGTAAATACAGATTGTAGAACATAAGCAGGAATTTCTTGCTTGAGGGTACAGTCGAGAACACTATTCTAACTTATTTCTCTTCCTCTTGTTTTATTAAAGTTTTTATAGTTTATATAGGAGATATTTTTTTTAATGTTATTACTCTTCTTAAAATATTCTAATTTCCTTTTTTCCTTTCCTCACTGGGCTATTTTCCCTGTTGGAGCCTCTAGGATTATAGCTTCCTGCTTTTCCAACTAGGGTTGTAGCTTAGCTAGTAATAATAATAATAATAATAATAATAATAATAATAATAATAATAATAATAATAATAAGGAACGTCACTAGATTTGGTGGGCCATAGAAGTGTCTTGGTTTCTTTGATGGCTTTGAGTAATCAAGTGTAAAGCTCAAGACTAACTTCTTTGATCCAGTCATCATCTCACAAATCACAAGCAGAAAGAACAACTGTTTTCAGTGATTCCAAAGATTTACAAAATATCAATGTGTCTTTATATGGGGATGATCAAAAGTCGATGCTGTCTTTCAGGTCCGAACAGTGTTCAGTCTTCAACCTAAGATTGACTAGTTATTTCAAAAGCTTGTTCATTATTGCTATTGTCGCATAGATTCTCATTATACACATTTCTAAATGACAAAGTTTTAGAACCTGAACTTTGTGAATAACTTCTTTTTTTTATAAGATCGTAGATGCGAAAATGCTTTCTCTATACATCTTTCCTTGTCTGATGTTTCCTCAGTTTCTGTGATGGTGTAACACTGCTGAGGTATTCGTCTCACTAAAAACTGCTTGGGCCGGCACTCATGGAATTAGGTTTCCCTTGCGTAAAGATATAATCCTCTTATTTTACATAGTAAATCTACATCATTTAGTTAAATTTTCTTTTCTTCAATGATTTTATACGCCTCTGAGTGGAACTTCTGCAAGCTATGTATATTACCAGAGTCCTTTACCTTGTCATCTTTACAAAATATACAGTATTTACCAATTATCACTATTTAACATCTTTTTTTTTTTTTTTTAGACTTGTTCACTTACATTCAAGCATTTGTTTTTATGCTTAACCATGTGCGGCGACCAATTCAAAAACACTCTCGTCGGCAACTTTATAGATAAACTAGTAAATAAACAAATGAACAAATAAGTAAGAAAAATAATTAATCTTAACTTCGAACTACGTTTGAACAAATACCTTTAAATTTTCTATAAAAAATTAAAGGCACTTTATCTTTTAAAATGAGTTTGAAATTTGTCAGGAGAAAAAATCATCACTTGCTTATTTGGATTTATCAGTTTGAAACGGATAGAAGAGTTTTGGTATCTATTTCGATATAACGTAAACTTTGGCTATAAAAAAAAGCATATGTAATATGGTCGTATTTATAATGCAATTTGTAATTACAGATTAGTTATTTTTTTCCTGAGAGAACTTCGTTTGCGAAGAGAAATATGTTAAAATCAAGATTTTTTTCGGATTGTCTGTGTACATTTTGTATTACTTTAGAAATACATATTATATCATTGAAATGTTTGCTTTTTACATGTTTCTTGATATATTGCAATAGTCCCTGCAAAATTTCTTGAAAGTCTGAATATGTTCGACCGCCCATATAAAGGCTTAATGTAGATTTATGTGAGGAAGAATTGAGAGTAGCGTGAAACAGGGGTTTTGGTCCCCTATGTGGGAAAGGCCCCGAGTTGAGAGTGGTCGCTGTGTTCTTAACATAGCCCAAGACATGGGTTATCAGGAAATGTGAGTTAAAAAGTTTATCAGGAAATGAGTTAAAAAGTTAGCAAAAAATATCCTGGGGCGGTCCTGGCACCCGGCCTAAAAGGATTCCTAAATATTCTAAACACCATGCACGCTGAGTCAATTGAACAATGGTGTCAGCTACTTATATCAAGATTATGAACATGGAGTTTAATAAGCGTCAGGTTTTTCTCCATTAGTTTAGGATAGAAGTCAGATTCTGAAGTACAAACATGTAAACAATTTTTAAAGAAATACCAACCTGAAGTGCTTAAAATAACTTTCTTAGAAATAACAGGTCTCCACAAATTTGATAAAAAAAAAAAAACTCTCAAAATTTAATCCTTTTAACGATATTAGATAGGAGACTGCATGTTTCTCAAATTTTTAAAATATTGGTTTCATCCTATAGCCAACATGAAATAACTTCACGTTGCTTCTGATCTCCCTCTGGACATATACTGTATCTCAGAGAAATCAGTAGGCTAATATCACCCAATATCAAACCAAAGAAATGTAAATTCCAGAGAAACCAATATTTTTAAAATCACCATTGATAGAAAGGCGATCAGAAATAACCAGGGTAATCTATCTAGGTGCCATAACCTCGACGTGGGCTGTCAATTGCCTCCACCTGGTTCTGTCTCTAGCTCTCTGTATAAATTGTACAGCTGCTACATTCTCAGTAAGCTGTCCAAAAACCAGGGTAATAAAACTAGAAAAATAAACACATGTACCGTAAAAAAAGAAACGATACAATACGAACTGAAAATGCTAACTAAAAAGGGAGAAAAGTATTGCTTACAACCTTGAATTTAAGTTATTTAAAGCGCACCCACCCTTTGCCCCATTGGTAACATATTCTAGATAGCTTTTGTGCATTTGTTTACGAACTCTGGCCCAAAATTAGTTCTTATTCAAATATAATTCTTGGTGTCTTGTTCCTTAAGAATAGCGTGACTTTATTCTTTTTATTTTTCCCTGTCGTTTCACAAATCGCACTATAAAGACGTAGCGCAATAAATTATCGGTAACTAGATAATATCAGTTTAGTTAGAAATGAAGTTTGTAATTTTAACACTGAAATAGATAACGCAGAATCAAGCTGCTAACTAGTCATAGAGTTCATCTGTAACATAACTGATATGGAATGAACATCTTGGCCTCCCAATCTTCTTTAACTCTCACTATTCTCTCCCTCTCTCACCCCTTCTCGCTCTCATCCCTTCTCACTCCCACCCCTTCTCACTCTCACCACCCTTAGACTCTTTCAGCCCTTCTCACTAACCTCTCTCTCTCTCTCTCTCTCTCTCTCTCTCTCTCTCTCTCTCTCTCTCTCTCTCTCTCTCACCATAATAAATGATAAAAGATGGCGTCGTTTATATCCCCCACTCGCTCTCACCCCTTCTCACTCTCACCACCCTTAGACTCTCTCTCTCTCTCTCTCTCTCTCTCTCTCTCTCTCTCTCTCTCTCTCTCTCTCTCTCTCTCTCTCACCATAATAAATGATAAAAGATAGCGTCGAGTTTATATCCCCCACTTATATGAAACTCAATTTCAAAATAAATATCATCGTGAGAAACATTACAATTTCCATTCTCTTGAGACATGATGTTCGTGAAGTGAATCTTTATCTCACTAAGAGTTGGAATTGTTGAAAGACAAACAGGCAAGAGTGGAAGTAATAATGTGGTTTCTGGAAGGGTTACAAGATTTCGGTAGGTTTGGATAAATTCCAGGAATTTAGAAGGTAAGAAGAACTAATTACGTTTAATAAATCCAAAGACATATCTTGCAATTCCAAAATTATAAAAGGGCTCAGTGCGCGGGCCAATACTCACCTCGACAGAACTCTCTCAAATTTACGTTTTTGTCCAATTATTATCATCATCATCATTACCTCCGACAAGAAGGATAGGTTTTCACCTCTGTCTATTTGTTTGTCACCAATCTAACTCAAAAAGCTACGGCCGAATTTTGACCAACGTACTACAAATATATCGAAAACGATGTATTCAGGCGGAATCTCTCTCTCTCTCTCTCTCTCTCTCTCTCTCTCTCTCTCTCTCTCTCTCTCTCTCTCTTAATGTCATTTAGGTTGGTATAACTCATGTATGGTGTTTTTTTATTATTATTATTTTACATCGAACCATATCTGAAATTACTTATTCTTTCATCGGTGACTTAAACAAGACTAACGTCAAAATAATCTAATGTAGCTGTTAACGGAAGGAATTGTTTAGCTGCGATACTCTAATCATTTCTATATGATTTTGCGGATTCGTGATATATATATATATATATATATATATATATATATATATATATATATATATATATGTATGTATATATATACATGTATATATATATATATATATATATGTATATATATATATATATATATATATATATATATATATATATATAATGTGTGTAATCATTATTTTCAGTGGATATTCGAAACGTCAAATGATAAAACAGAATGAAATATGGCAACTCGATTTGTAAAATTTGAATGCTTTCACTAGCAAAAACATCCCTTTGCTGTCTTTGATTCGCTAAGGTTGGAGAGGGCTACGCCCATTTCATAGTAGTAGTGAGAAGAGCAACACCTTTTCTGTTTTGTCACGGGAACACTAGAGACATCTAACGAAAGATTTCCCCAGAGTGTCGGCGTTCTTTTGATTCTAACTGTACTTAGGTCAGGTGAGTGACCTTTGGCGGAAGACATACACCCGTATTCCCTCTCTTTTAGGTAAACATAAGATCGTGTTGTTTATCTTCGACCTGGATATGATTATAAAATTTAGGCCTCAATCCAAGACATGGAGTTAACATTTGCTTTGGGGTGAAATTGAAGACTTGATCTGCGTACATGGGTAGGATTAAGGTCTATATTCTATAGACCTAGTGTAGGATAATGTATTTATTTAGAGAATTGCCGAACAATACCTTTTCATTCCATATGTATTATGCAGACATGCTTATCTATCTATCTATCTATCTATCTATCTATATAAATATATATATATATGTGTGTGTGTGTGTATGCTTGTGTGTGTGTGTAAATCTCGACTCCACATTGAGATCGAACCCTAATTACTTCAAAAGAAAGGTAAGGTAAATCCTGAAGAGCAGTTACCACTAAGGTCCCTTCTTCTTTTAGTGTCTCTGCGGATAAAATTTATAGTTACCTTGATTTTCATTTGAAGACAAGAGTTCGATCGCAATGCTAGGTAGAAATTTATTTATGTTGAACATGAAATTGTGCTGATTTTCAAACACACGCGCACATACACACACACACACACACACACACACACACACACACACATATATATATATATATATATATATATATATATATATATATATATATATATATATATATATATATACATATATATATATATCTATATATATATATATATACATACATACATACATACATATATATATATATATATATATATATATATATTCATTCTCACAAAGCTGGTCTAGTGTAGAGATAATACAATAATTTATTCATGATTTATTTATGTTTTCATATGTGTAATTGCAGAAAGGTTAGCCAGCTCCTAAGATGAGTTCCTCTCGTGTAGATTCAAGTCTAGTATGTAAATTACGTAAGACTTTCGTTGTTAATTTCATTGTATTCTTTATTTAAGTCAGTATGTGTAAATTTACGTCATTTTTAAGAATTAACTTTTTATTTCACGTATGTTTGTTATGGAGTCTTACGTAATCTGTTTGAGAGTTTTATGTAACCCATACAAGATAGGAACAAGGGCTTATGTAATGTTCTTTTATATTTTTATGAGGTATTGTGTCATGTTTGTGAGAGAATACGAAATATGTCATTTGCTTTGGAAAATTCTCGAAAAACCTAGTGTTAGATCTTATCTTTTTATTATTTCGTGGACAAAGGGTGAGCAGAGCTAGCTGACTGAGAGAGAGCCGTCTAGTGTTGCGTGGGTATGTGTTCGAGGGAGCAATACCTGGTAACTCTGATGCCTGAGCCTAACCCCCACGCTACCAGATCTCGATTCTCAAACATTCTGGAAGTAGCTAGGTCTCTTATAAAGGCAACCCTGGGGTTGCATAGGCAGATAGATAATTCCAACTTTAAGACATAGCCATCTCCACCTCTCTCTCTCACTCTCATTCGCAGGTCAGAGTATTGTTTTAAAAGTGTTCAGTGAAATATCGAAGTTTTGGTGTGACAGGTTTTTGTAAACAGTGAGTAATTTTAAAAATTCTCTTTGAGTTTATGTAAAAGGCCCTGTGGGTAGATAATAGGTATTCGTATTGTGATCTGGCTATCTATTTTCATTAAGTGTCAAACTTAAATGTCTAATTCAGATTTAATTTCAAGTGAAACAAGTAATTATATAATTTTCATGAGTGTTATTTCTTTTTTCTTAGTCTAAGAATAATTCAGATATAATATTCCAAGTCAAGAAACTATATAATTTTCAGATCGTAACATTTTTGTCTCAATCTAAGTATTGTTCAGACTTAATATTTTGAGTGATTTATTTGTTTTATGTAAATTCTTTCAGTGTTGTAAATTCTAATTTATATAGAATATATTTATTTTTGTAAATAGTTTATTATTTCAATCATCAGTGTTTATTACAACCCTGCTTGTATCCTGTAAGGAATCGTAGTAAGTAATGGTTTTTAAATAATTATTAAGAATAATTATCCAGATTAGTTTTGAGTGTACTTAAGAGACCCTTGAATATTTAGTGTTTTATATATTGATGCCTGGGAGTTATCTAACTGTCTCGTAGTTCGGGTATTAATATTCCCAAGTGTAACAGATTAAATGTAAAAGCAAACAGGTGAGTTTGGAATTCGAGAGGTTGTTTAGCTTACCAGCCGTAATATATATAATATTATATGTTTGGTTCCCAGACACGAGCCATCGTACGATAATATACATATAAGCGTATGAGAGAGAAAGAGAGAGGCAAGCAAAGAAACAGTGGGCATGGGCGCAAGTGTTTAAACTCCTCGTGTTATGTATTGCCTCTTACACATCCACAGTTGGAGCGTTCAACTTAGCATATCTCCAGATACATTCAAATAATAAGAGAATAAACATATCAAAAATATTTTCCATTTTTCCTTCCTTAACTATTTTCAGTTCCATCTTATCGTCTTTCCAGAAAATCATTATAAACGCATTTTACATAATTCTCTCTCTTTTTGGAGATGTGATATCCCGCTCCAAGCACCATTAAAGATCGTTCAGATGTTATTTAAGAAGATGTGGATAACAGATTGAATTTAAAGCATTAATCTCTCTCTCTCTCTCTCTCTCTCTCTCTCTCTCTCTCTCTCTCAGATATATACATATATATATATATATATATATATATATATATATATATATATATATATATATATATATATATATATATATATACCACTTCATGAATCTTAATTTGACCCGGGCCACTACAGTGAACTTGGGATTTCTTCCTGAGCGATAAGTTGTCGACCACTGTAATTATTACAAAAATATTAACTCTATGCTGTGCCGATAGTGATAAAAAATGGGGAGACGAAAGCAACTCCGTTCCGACCTTGTTATCAGAAGGAATACAGTCTTTAGCCATCTGCTTTCCAGCTGTTCACAGTTGACCGAGAGGTAATATATTACCACGCCACAATGTATCCTCTTGTTACCCTTCTTCTCTGCTGTCGATTTATGACTTAACAGACCTGGACATGGTGGCTTGTAGAGGAGTTATATATGGACAAACGATAAGACTGACGCTTTGTGATTGGCCAGAATCACAGCACACACACAGACTACATGATTTCGCGGCATTTCTTGCACATATTGTCTTTTGGCTAAATATTTTTTTTCTGTATAACATAGATTTTGGACTTTTATTTTCTATTCACAGGCTGATTCTGATCAGTAAGTTGTCATTTATAATAATAACGATGATAATATTGGTAATGGTAAGGATAATAACAACAAAGATAATAATGATATGACAAGACCGTTTCATGCGCACAGTATCTATATATTAAACGAGGGGATGCAATGGATTGGAGAGAGAGAGAGAGAGAGAGAGAGAGAGAGAGAGAGAGAGAGAGAGAGAGAGAGAGACTCGTTACTAAGTTGTGATTTTCAAGATGAAATACAATATTATTGTTAATATTTAAAAAGAATCTGGCATGCAATTAACTACAAGCTCGTATTAAGGTATGCCACTGACTCAGCACGCACACCAAGAGAGGTTTAAGACAGGGCAGTGTAGTATTACCTGATATCTTCAGCTTATATAGTATAATGAGAATATATGAAAGGAATTATGGTTGGAGGAGTCAATATTGATATCAGATATGCTTATGATACAGCACTGGTTGCAAACTCCCTGGATAAACTTCAAGCTTTAATCAGGAGTACATTAGACCAATCAAGCTGAGAAAGAGGTTTGTCAATGAATATTAAGAAAACAGAAGTTATTGTTATCACCAAAGATGAAATCCCCCGGAGACAGATATAAGAATCAATGATGAAACAGTCAAACAAACCAATTGTTTTAACTATTTACGATTCACTGTCACAAGTGATGGAAAATGCGAAAAATAGATCAAGACGAGAATATCGATGGCAATAGATGAGTTTGGCAAAATCAAGAAATTAGTCGGCAACTCGGAAATACAGTATATATGAATTTAAGGGTGTTTGTGAAATGTTTCGTTTGGTCTGTACTGCTGTATGGTTGAAAAACGTGGACCTCCAGGAAAACAGGTGAGGAGAAGTAACAGGCTGCAGAAATGTAGTTTTGAAGAAGAATGCTGAAAATATCATGTACTGAGAGGAAAACTAAGGAGCAGGTATTGGCGAGGGTGGGGCTTGGGAGAGAGAGCTTTTAGGTTCAGTGATAGGTTGGCAAATGTGGTTTGTGGGTCACATAATGAGAAGACATAAATTAGAACATCTCTCTCTCTCTCTCTCTCTCTCTCTCTCTCTCTCTCTCTCTCTCTCTCTCTCTCTCTCTCTCTGGTAAAATCGGTGGAAGGAGGCTGACAAGAAGATGTATACAAAATTAAATGGATGGATTGGTGAGAATGACTGGCGGAAGAATATCTGTAGCTCAGTTGCTGCAGAGAGCGCAAATAGAGAGGAATGCGAGCCATGATCGCTAACGTCCTTGGTGATATGGCACCTGGATGATGATGAAGCAATGTATTATTTGGTCATTTGAAGTTGATGTGGAATTTTCCCCTCGATCTTGGTACACTTGTGGCCACAACCCTATACCCCAACTATAATTACTTAATTTACTTCAAGAGCTGCCTATCTGGTCCTGTACATCAGGGGAACCCTACTCTCTACAGGACCTCCACCGTTGTTTCACGATGTTCATTCGGGAGCATTTAACATTTCATAATGTGTATTGTTCGCTTACTATTTGATCATCACTGACAAAACACACAAAATAAGGTCTCCAGTTTCCTCTTGAAAGCCTTAATATCTTCAATTATTCTGATGTCTCGTGGGAGCCTCTTGTATAGTCTCGGGCCGCATATTTAAAGGCTCTAGAGCCTACAGTAGACATATATCTAGGTTCTGATAGTTTGAAACCATCTGTAACTATTCTCGTGTCAGGATGATTTGTTGGTTGCAGAATATGTAGCAATTCTCTTAGATATTTTGGACGACTGGTTCTGATAACTTGGGGGGTTATTATACATACTTTAAATTCAATTCTTGCTCTAATCAGCAGCCAATGTAGATCAATTAGTATAGGAGTAATCCTTTCTCTAGGTGGGACACCTTTTATCAGTGTTGCTCCTCTGTTTATTATGTTTTGTAATTTCTTAAGTTGTACTTTTAGTAGATTGTAGTAGATAGTCACAGATGTCGATTCTGGTAATCGCACAGTTTATCACAAGTTTCTTTACGGATCATTCATCCAGGTACTTTTTATAAAACAATATTTCTTAGATGATAGCCAGCAGTTCTTACTACATTATTTATTTGGGCATTGAGAGACAAATTGCAATCAAGAAATATGCCTAGATCACACTTTCTCTTTCCCACCATTTCTCATTTAATTTTAGTTGTTTAATTGTCATCCATTCTCTAGCAAAGATTCGGTTTGGAGTTTCAGTAGCGTCGTCTATATCATTCATGGAGGAGTAAAATTGTGTGTCATCCGCAAATAGTTTGAACTTCACACCATGCCTTTGTAGTATTTTTGATAGACCAATGGTATAGATGCAGAATAAGATTGGGCCAAGTAAACTCCCCTAGGGTGCCCCTCTGTTTAAAGGTTCATATGGTCAATAAGAGCTTCCAATTTGTACACAGTAATTTCAGCCAACCAAGTAGTCTTTCAGGTATTTGAAAACTTGACCTTCAACGCTGATGAACCGTGGACATTTAGTAGCAGTTCATACATAACTGTATCAAAAGCGCAGCACTAAGATCGAGTAATATTAAAATACCACATTTATTTTTATCCATCATTTCCAGCATATCATTTACAACAGAGCAGATGGCTGTCTCTGTAAAATATAGTTTTCTGTAAGCAGATTAGTTGTCGGGCAAAGCTTCTTTTACTTCTAAGGGACTGACTAGTTGTTCAAGAATTACATATTCTAGCAATTTTGAACCAGATTTTTTTCCTTAACTTTGTCAGCATATGTCATTTTCTCCGGTTTTGGGTCCGTCAATGATTGAAGTGTTGCCTTAATTGATTCCATATTCATAGCAAGATTATCAACTTTCTCCGTGAGGTCGGTAGTTAGGGTGGAATTTGCTGCGTGTGCGCTAAGGTATGCAACGTTGTTTTCCAATTCAGCAATTCTCGCGTCTTGTTTGCTCAGAGCCTCTTATCTTATACTCAGTTCTGGCTTCAACTACGAAGTGTGGGCAAAACCAATTTAGGTTTCTTATTCCATTATCAGTGATGCCTGTCACCATTTACACACATTTCTTGTGATATGGTCTATTGCACTCACATTCTATCCATTGTTTCCGGTCTCCCTCCATGGTTTCACATATGAGGCAGACCGGGTTAATGGCAGACATAGGGGCTGACATGGTGTACTGTTTCTTTTCATTTTAGTTTCTCCATAAGATTAAATGATATCTTTTCAATGGTATTCGAAGCGTGAAACAAAATCTAAAACACGAATCAGGGTGAGTGTTGAACGGAGCTCCGCGCAAAACGCATCTATACCTCAGCCGCACTCACTAACTATGCAGACTATCCCACTATTTAACTTCCTCGTCTAGGCTACTAATGCAAACCCTGCTACAAACCTTCTTACTCGGAAAAGTGGTGGCTGTACCTCTGGGTCATAAGAAGTTAGCTGGTTTGCTATCATTCAAGGTCTATAGATTAAAAACCTTGATGTCATCTACGCTATTGAATTCTTTGTACATTTAGGAATGTCTCTGTCGCATCTTCTTACTCTTAGTAATTTTCATCATTTTAATTGGTACTGTCATTACCCTTTTCATTATATTTTTTTCTCCAAATACCTTTCTCCATGTTTTCAGTCAGCCTTTAAGGAGGAGGTTGCAAGCTCTATGTCCTTTTTCTTTCTGTTTGTAATCCAACACAGTCAAATAACTTGCAGGAACACAATTCAAAACTATCAATAGGCACAGAGTGAAATTTAATGGGATGTGCCTAACGTGTTCAGAATCGAAAGCCAAACTAATCACAGATTAAGTGAACATCCTTACCATTATTTCTTTACTCACAGATGTAAAGAACCTTTAGACTATGAATGAAATTCAATTAATTCACTAGGGCTATTGATAAGAAATTAAATCAATATACTGGAAATTAATTAAGCTTTTAGGCTTCCAAGTAATTCTTTTGGTCCCAAATTCCTCAGAGATGTTTCAGCTGATCACTTTATATCGCCTTTTTCTTTCCATAAATTCCACTCGATTTCACCTCATCCCCCAAATTATTCCCTATCAGCAGGAAACACGAATGTCGTTCATGAGGTTTTCCTACTCGAGCAGAAAACAAAGTAGACAATGAAGCCTTTGTTTATGTAAAGCTATAAAACATCCAATTATACGACTATATACAATAACTAAAACACAATATCATACTGCGGGTACGGCTTTTTTAGGTTTAGTCGATACTGGGAAAAAAACTCAATATTAACCAAAAAGAATCCCATACAGAGACTGATTAAACATCTGCAGCATTGTCGAAACACTTGGTGAGGACTCCCCCTCCTACTCAATACAGAGAAGTGGGTACTGAATCCCGAAATAATGCAGGACAGAAAATGGGGAGGTAACCCCCACCCTTACAGGTAATGGAGAGTCCAACAAGTAGGTGAGACTGCAGGTGCTGATAGTGGGCGCTATCTTGACTGTCAACTTAGCAATGAGCTGGATATCTGCAAAAGCAATGCTACAAATCATCATCAACATTACTAGCTAACCTACAACCTAGTTGGAAAAGTCGGGTACTATAAGCTCAATGGCTCCAACAGGGAAAAATAGCCCAGTGAGGTAAGGAAATAAGGAAATAAGGAAATAAGGATATAAATAAACTACATGAGAAGTAATGACCAATTAAAATGAAATATAAAAATAAGAACTGTAACAACATTAAAATAGATCCTTCATAACATAAATAAACTATAAAAAGACTTATGCCAGCCTGTTCAACATAAAAAAAAAAAAAAAAATTCGCTGCAAGTTTGAACTTTTCAAGTTACACCAATTAAACTACCTGATTAGGAAGATCATTCTACAACTTGGTAACAGCTGGATTAAAACTTATAGAATACTGGGTAATATTGAGCCTCACGATGGAAAAGGCATGACTATTGTATTAGAATTAACTGCATACAAGAATAGAAGCTAGCCAGATTTAAAACTTCCGGTACACTTCGGATTTGATTTTAGACTGAACCATACAGTTTCTACAATGGATATCAGTGACCCATAGTAAAACATAGGTTTACCATTCTCAACTTGAATCAAAGATTAAAAGAAAGGATGGAAACAGCACGTCTTTACTCTTTCCTGCATAATCAAGCAACCATTGTGTTTCGAGATTTTAAAGTAACTTTTAATATACTTGACTATTTGAAAAAGAATCAAACAATTAATGAAGCACAGTAGCATTAGAATAGTGACAGTGGTGACAGATAAAAACGCAGAAAGAAAGCTAGAGCAGACGTGCACTTTCTCCAGAACAGAGCAGTGTCTGAATTTGACGAAAACTCCGACTACAACGACTTCAACAACGTCTTCGACGTCGACGACGACTTCGACAATGATAATTACTTCGAAGATTTTGATGTGTACAATGACTTTAAAGACTTTGATGAGGATAATGACTATGAAGACTTTGATGAGGACAACTACTTCAAAGACTTAGACGATGACAATGACTTCAAAGACTTTGACGAAGACAAAGACTTT
>NC_090734.1:74051900-74126900 GCF_036898095.1 Palaemon carinicauda
CTGTTGATCCAAACCTTTTTGCAGACACCATCTTTGATGGTTGCTTGGAGTTTTTCTGCCTGCTTTCTTAGCACTTTGAGTGATTTAGTGATCATGGATGCTTCAGCTTCCTCATCAACTAAGTTGAGTACCCTTTTCTTGTGTGTTGGAGAATTTCGCGTCTCCACCCCATTTTTCATTCGATTTGCATGCCTTTTATTATCTGTGGCCGGCATGCGGTTAGTGACGTTGCATCATGTTTCCAAATTGCTAGGAAATGCTTAGTTATTTAGTCATTTTATTGTAGGAATATGTTTTATATTATTCTTTTACAGTGTGGTATGATCATGAGTATCCCAACCCCATTTTTATGGCATTACTTGTGTGTTTTTAATTACCAATGACTTAGGCTAGCTCCACCCTGGCCAGCGGCCATGCCTGGTGATTTTACACTTGTTCAACATCTTCTTTCACCTAACCTTACTGGTTTCGTGAGGCTGCCCATCCTCCTATGCTGTCAATTCGTCACAGCAGGGAGCTGCGGTCCCTCTGGTAGTTGGATAGGGTTTTACAGTTGTCCTAGGGAGACTGTTATCACTTTCCACTTACCTTATAGGTTTGGCAAGGCAGCACAGGTCTTGGAAACTTATTCCCTGTGACTACTTCTTTCTTACCCATTGGAACACATTACCCCCTGTTCTAATGCTGACAGGTAACCCTTTTGTGCCACCTTACCCATTCTTAGGATTCCCTCTTACTTTTAGGTAGGCTATGGCTGGTTGTGAGGAGTTGCCCTCTGTGTCCTATCACTGCAGACCCCTTAGAATACTATATACTATTCCTGCTCTATGTGGCAGTTAGGTCCTCCTGCAGTGCCGACTTACCAATTTCTGAATCTCCCATCACCACCGTTTTCCCTTCCCCTTGTGCCTGCTAGTGTGTCTACCTGCTGTGGAACTTTGTTTCCATCCCTGTCTAGTCCCATAGCGACTGAAATGCTCTTCGTCTTTGGACAGGATAGTTTGTAAGCTAACTATCCTGGCCCTAGGTGGACAAGATATTTTCCTTCCTTGGACTAAATCTCTCTGCCGCCTTAGAGACCACCCTGCGGTGATTTCTCTGCCCATTCCCCTTCTGGTTAGGCCATACCATAATAATAATAATAGGGAAGTGGGGAATATGTGGAAAGGAAGAGTACCCCTGGATACAATCCAATTCATAGCTCAAAGGCAGGTACTCGGGATGGGAAAGAATAAGGAAATAGGGAGAAAGAGAAGTACAGGAGAAGAATAAAAGAGAGGGGCAGACCCTCTTGCGATATTAGGGTATTACCATAACCTGACTGTTCTGGGAACTACAGTTCCTCTTGTCTAGTTATCTTGCCCTACCAACTGAGTTTTTCCCTCACCCATTAGGTGGACTAGGCTTGCCTGCATAGTTCTCCCTATGGCCTAAACCTATCCAGGTGAAGAGTTGGTACCCCTTGGCAGTTCCCTGTTCTGTTACTGCAACTTACCGTTCTGTACTATGTACCTCTTGCTGCGGAGTCTTGACTCCTTTACCTAGTTAGCCTATCATTGCAGAAGTGTCGCCTTCTGTCTCTGCTTCTGGGCTTGTCAGCTTGAGTTTTTATAGCACTAGATATGTGTTGGCTATGAGACATTCCCTCTGCCGCCTTAGCTGTAACCTTGAACTGGTCATCTGCTCATTCCTATCGTCTTCCATATCGGAAGAACACTGTCCTCTGAAGTTGGCCGATTGGATCCCACCTGGTTGTCAGGACATCCTTTGAATTTTCAATTCTTAGCATCCTGGCCGTCTTGTACGGCTCTCATTATCTTGCGGGCTAAACCACCTCTTTTCATAAGTTAATGATAATGACCAGGTCTTGGCAGATTCCCTTATTCGCTGCCTTTCATTCTTGTACCTGTCACCCTGATTGTGGACCCTTCACTATGGGATTGTCCACTCTCTTCCTGTCGACTTGACAATGCCTCTGCCACATTGTGTCAACATCCCTAGGGTGTTGAAAGGTCAGTTTTATCTTGGCTGCTAGATATAGTTGCCACCTTAACCAAGCTACTGCCACTTCGGGGCAGTTATTGCGGCCTTAGGCAGTATGATAAATGAATTTGCCTTCTTAGGTTGTCTAACAGACCGACTTTGAAGGTACTGGTGTTCCTTTGATGTGAACCTTTCCTCTATATTCCTACCACACTGTCATTGTTAGTTTTTTTAAAAACCTCCAATGATTTCTGAGCTGTTTGGCATGAGTCTCCATTATCCTGTAGTCTTAAGGCATATTTTAGCTGATAGGATTATTTATGCTAGGATTAATCTTAAGCATTATTTTATGTATATGATTTTTATAAGTATGTTAAATCTTAAGTAGAAATATTTTCTAATGATTTGTTCACATTGAAATTTTTTCTTATTTACAGGTTGCTGATGAAATGGAGTATTCAACGGTCACCTGTTCCAGGCGAGTCAAGTTGTAGCCACAATACCTGCCAGAAACATGAGGACTGTCATGTTTCCAAGGGGTCTCTTGCAATCTAGGAACCTACTAACTGTCAGGTTTGCAGGGACCTCCTTCACACCGGCTTCCATGCCACCGACATCTCCTTGGACGCGTAAGAACAGAGTCGGAAAACAATCCATCTCTGGGTTAGAGGCTCCCAGAAGAGCTCTCAACAAAGTGCCCCTTATCTTCCTTCTTACTATGGAACAGAAGGACTTCTTCTTTCCTAAGGCCGAGGTGACCGCTGTTTTTGGTCACCAATTACCGACGGTTCAACTCCCGCCGGTACCAGTAGATCATGCGGATGATGAAATTTGGGACTCTCTACAAGTCATGAGCCTAGACACCAACAATATGTCGACAGCTTCTTCTGTGTCATCAAAAGGCTCCACATCAGAGAGGGTTTGGGTTCCAAGCTAGTCTTGGACTTGGAATTCTTCCCATCAATTGATAGTTATCCTTACTACTACGTAAAACTTAACTCAGAACCATCCATTAGGGATGATACCATCCCTAAGGAAACGATCATCCTGGACCACAGTAAGGCTCAGTCTCTTTTGGTTAAGGAGTTAAAGACGGACGAATTCACTAATACCCAAATTTCTGCTGTGGGCAAGAAGCAGGCCACCTTTGTAGCCCCCAAGGATACTGTCTTTCCTTTCACCTCTAAAAACTTAGAGGCTGTAAAAAAAGCAGTAGTGGAGGGAAGGCCATTGCCAGTGCTAGAGGAGTGCAAACCTGTCTCCCTAGCCCTTCTCTAGGAATCGGACAGTTGGGAGGATGTCCAACATACTTTTACTGTTAGAAAATTAGATAAAGACATCGGAGGTAAGCAATTTAATGAAAAACTGCCTAGAATTCCAGAATCCCTTCTAAGTGAAGAATTGGAAGTTAAAGAGAGACTATCTACCTCTTTATCCTTTCAATCTTATCTAGAGATGCTCTTTGGAAACTATTCCAACTCTGATCTCTTCCCAGTCCTAGTGACATGTTTCATAGAGATCTCCATGCTTTCTTCCTAGCCAGAAGAGCATGTAGAGAGCACGTCCTAGCCACTACTACAATCAGCCATGAACCTAGAAAGCTGATCGACTCCAATATCTGGGAGAAAGACCTCTTCCCTAAGATATTAGTTAAAGAAATCATGGACAAAGCAACTCAGGAAAATAAGAGCCCTATAGGGAAGTGGGATATGTCCTCTAAAAGGAAATTCAACCCCATAGAAGGACCTAAACCCAAGGTCAAGAAGCCCAGGGGACACTTTAAGAGAAGGAAATCCTTTTCTGTCACAACAGCCTCAGTTGCCACCATCCCTCAGACTGTGTACACGGTTTCCCAGCAGTTTGTATCACAGTCTCCAGCCTTCAACACAGTGTATGAGAGAGCCACCACTACATTTCACTCTGTCAGAGCTCAAAAGAAGAGCACCAGTGGCAGGGGAAAGTTTGGAAAGGGCGGTCAGTCTAGAGGCCGAGGAAGTAGAGACAAGGCAGTTAAAGACACAGGTCCTTCACAACAACAATGAGGAGCTTCCAGTAGTAGGACGACTTCGCCTGTTCAGGGATCGATGGAAGTTCAATCCCTGGGCTCACAGCATAGTCTCTAAAGGACAAGGCTGAAAATGGAGACAGAAACCACAATAGTTCAAGAGGCTCTTCCAACCCACAACCCCATTCTTAGAGGATTATGTACAGAATCTTCTCCAGAAGGGTCATCCGTTGCACAAAATTCATGAACTTTCAAGGGCAGCTATTCTGTGTGCCCAAGAAAGATTCGAACACTCTTCAAACTATTTTGGATTTGTCCCCATATAACAAATTCATTCTGAACGTCAAGTTCCAGATGCTGACTATCTCGCAAATACGGACCCCACCACCCCAGGGGCCTACAACGTCTCTATAGATCTCACAGACGCCTATTGTCATCTTCCAATAGGTCAGCACTTCTCTCCCTACCTTGGTTTCATACTGGCAAGAAAGGCCTATGTATTCAGAGCTATGCCCTTCAGGCTCAATATAGCTGCAAAGATTTTCACGAAACTAGTCGAGGCCATCATCCAACAATTATGGAACAGAGGCCTCTAGGTGATGGTATACCTGGATGACTGGCTGGTATGGGCTGCAACTAAGTCAGAGTGTCTTCGTACAGCTCAAGAAGTCATGTAATTCCTACAGTCTCTAGGCATCAAATGCTCGGAGAGATCTTCACAACAAAACCCCAGTCTTACTGCAAAAGCAGCTCAAGCCATGGTCCACTGCCAAGAGTTTATTGACACACGTCACTCTACAGTATCCTCCTCCATCCGTGACAATTCACACAGCCTAACCAACCAATATTTAATAATTATATATATATATATATATATATACATATATATATATATATATATATATATATATATATATATATATATATATATATATATATATATATATATATATATATATATATATATATATATATATATATATATATATATATATATATATATATATATATATATACTGAGTGGACACTTTCGTCCACACAAGGGCCAACTGTCTTTAATAGCCAAACAAACACAACACTACAGCAACCGGAACACTGACAAATATACACAATTGTATTAATTGGTCTGGTTTGTGCGCAGTATCATCATCATCATCATCATCAATCGAAGGTTCATTCAGTCCGGGTCATCAACGTTTATCTAAATCTGAGCAGTCGTATCAAGTTCCTTAAACAAGCCAGGTCATCAACATACAATTTAACATCCAAGGGAACTCTCTCCAAAGGAGTAAGTTTATCCAAGGAGGAATCACGGCCTGCAGAAATAAAAAAGAAAAACACTTACGAACACTCCTAGCTAACTACACTATCGCACTATAATCAAAGATAAATAATAAATTGTTCCTATCATTCACAATCACGACAAGCAAAGATAAACAAAACTGTACTTACTTTTTAAATAAATAAACACTTCCACGCTGGTAATAAAGAATAATAATAATAGTAAATCCAGCAATCACACACACAACCACCTCTATCAGCAGTCAAATCAAAAAACATTCGCTCCGAAACATTTACTACTCTCCTAACCTAGCTAAGAGTAAACAAACAACCTCATTTATACCAACAGTCTTTCTCACAACAAACAATCGATACACTAACTACCTCTCTCTCTCTCTCTCTCTCTCTCTCTCTCTCTCTCTCTCAGGATTTGGCAAAAACAAAAATAAAAATAAAACAAAAATAAATCCTCCACAACGCCTCCTGACGACGACGAGATCAACGCTCTGGCAAGGAGGAAACCACAGCAACCGACACGTCCGAACCCTAGGCCTAATCCAGCATGGTGCTTCTACAGTACTACCAGCAGTTCGGCAGCGACGCCAAGAAATGTAGGGCATCATGCAATTTCCCTAGAAGATGACGCCATAAGAAACCACCTACCACCATCGCAGCTGCAGAAAACCAAAGCAAGAATGGTTTCTATATCCTCGACACCGTCTCCAACCATAGTCTCATGGTCGACACCGGCGCTATGCAGTCAACGTTCCCGCTGTCACAAGCCGACCTAGACCGTGGTCCCAGCAAAGACGCCCCCTCACTCGTCACCGCCAACGGGTCTCCCATACGGTGTTATGGGACTAGGATCGTCAGGATATCTATCCTGGGCCATTCGTATTCCTGGCCCTTCGCCATCGCTGACGTCAGTCGGCCCCTCCTCGGTGCAGATTTCCTCGCTCACCACGGACTACTCGTCGACGTTGCCGGGAAACGCCTCATCGACACAGGAACCTGCCGGTCCCGTGCCCTGAGAGCCGGCCCTGCCACAATGTCCGTATCCGCTGTAATGATGCAGCCCTACACCGACCTTCTGCAAGAATTTCCTGACGTTTTCAAGCCCGGGCTCCGACAATCGCCGGGATCCCCCTCCAAGCACGGGATCTACCACCACATCAAGACGACGGGACCTCTACACACACCAAATTCCGCCGCCTCCCGCCCCAGAAGCTGAGGGACGCCAAACGCGCCTTTGAAGACATGGAACGCATGGGTATCTGTAAGAAAGCATCGAGCCCTTGGGCATCTCCCCTACACATGGTAAAGAAGCCTGACGGGACCTGGAGACCTTGCGGTGACTACAGGCGCCTCAACCTCATCACAATGCCCGACCACTACCCTCTACCCAACATACAAGACCTGACGAATGCATTACATGGCGCGAAATACTTCACTAAGATGGATCTTCTCAATTCTTACTTCCAGGTCCCCGTATTTCCAGAGGACATTCCGAAAACTGCCATTGTGACACCGTTCGGATCCTACATCTTCGCATACTCAACATTCGGTCTACGCAATGCGGGGCGACCTTCCAACGCCTAATGGATACCATCCTAGGCGACCTACCATTCTGTGTCTGCTACATCGACGACATCCTGATATTCTCAAGGACCAAGGAGGAACACCGGAGGCACGTCCGCGCCGTCCTCAAACGTCTGCAGGAGAATGGCTTAGTTGTACGTTTCAACAAATGCACATTCGGCGCTGAAGGAGTGGACTTTCTCGGTCATCGCGTGTCCTCAAGTGGGGTAACACCCATGACAACCAAGGTGGACGCCATCAGAAAGTTCCCGACACCTACGACCACCCGCCAACTTCAGGAGTTCCTGCGGATGATCAATTACCACAGGCGCTTCATCCCCAACATCGCACAGACCCTGACACCCCTCGACGACGTCCTGAAGGGAAAGGCGAAAATACCTTGAGTGGGGTTCCCACAACAACATACATTCACCCCTCCGCGACTGACGACCGACGCCAGCAACGTCGCCTGTGGGGCTGTGCTGGAACACCTCGTCGATGGTTCTCCTCGACTATTGGCATTCTTCAGCAGAAAACTGAAACCCGCCGAAACAAGATACAGCACCTTCGATAGGGAGCTCCTCGCCGTCTACCTCGCCGTCCGCCACTTCAGGCACATCCTGGAGGGCACACCCTTCACCATCGCGACGGACCATCAACCCCTCGTACACACCTTCACAAAATCGACAGACGCATGGTCCTCTCAACAACAACGTCATCTCGCAGCAATCGCCGAATTCGGGTGCACCTTAAGCTACGTTCCCGGAAAGAAAAATCCAGTCACAGACGCCCTTTCAAGGATTGTAATCGACGCAATCCACCTGGGAATTGACTACGCCAACCTTGCATCCGAGCAGCGCACCGACCTAGAGGCACAGGATCACCTGATGGGGCCATCTGCGCTCAAGATAACTGTAATTCCCCTCGGGCCAGCAGGAGTAACTATCCTCTGCAACACCAGCACCGGCCGCCCACACCCCTGGATTCCAGCTTCCTGCAGAAGAAAAATATTCGACATCATCCATGGACTTTCAAACCCCTCGGGACACATCACTGCTCGCCTCCTGTCTGAAAAGTTCATCTGGCCAGGGATCAAAAAGGACGCCCAGGAATGGGCAAAGACATGCATCAATTGCCAGACAAGCAAGATAAGCCATCACACCGAATCGAGGATAGGTGATTTTCCCCAACCGAAAAGACGTTACGGTCACATCCACATCGACGTCGTGGGACCTTTGCCGCCTTCAGGATCTGCTTGCTACCTGCTGACAATCATCAATCGCTCCACGAGGTGGTTGGAAGCATTACCAAAGAACGAAGCTACGACCCAAGCATGCGCCGAAGCCCTTTTGTCAAGCTGGGTGAGCAGATTTGGCGTTCCTGATGACATCACGACTGACAGAGGCCCCGCTTTCCTGTCAGAGATATGGCTCGCTCTGGCAAACCTGATGGGAACGACACTCCACAACACCACGGCATACAACCCCGCAGCAAACGGCATGGTCGAACGAACTCATCACGCCCTCAAGGCGTCCCTGATGGCGAGCTGCACCGACGGGGACTGGAAATCACGACTTCCTTGGGTACTTCTCGGCCTTCGCACCGCCCCTCGCGCAGATGGCGAGCCATCGCCCGCTGAAAAGGTATACGGAGAGGCGCTCGCAGTTCCCGGCGAATTCTTTCCCACATCAACCGACGACACGCAGCTGGATCATCTCAGGGACATTGCCAGAAAGTTCAGGCTATGTGTTAAAACTTACCAGGACAGAACTAAGCATTTCAAGCCGAGGAACCTGGACGACTGCGGGTATGTTTTCGTCCGTGTCGACGCTCATCGACAGCCGCTAACCAGACCCTATCGAGGACCCTACCGAGTAATCAAGAAAACGACGAAAGCCTTCCCTCTCGACGTGCATGGCCAAGAGGACTGGGTCTCAATAGACCATGTGAAACCGGCGTTTCTCGAAGGAAGTGACACTGCCTCCGCGGGACCTGGCAGATCCAGAGTGCCACCTCAAAACAAGGTGCCCAATGAGAAGAAAAGCATCAAACAACAACGAGAGGTAGCGATCCATACGCCGACCGCCGATGCCCCCCTCCGTTCAAGAACAAGAGGAACCCTCCGACGCCCAAAACGTTACGAAGACTAGTCTCATCAGCCCTCTACGCCGCCTGATGTCTTGGGGGGGGGAGTACTTGTAAGGACATCGCTACCTCCGTCGTCAGCACTCTCATCGAATTCTCCATTTCATTTAAATTCTCTTTTCGCCACACTGTGGTTCGCTGTATATATTTATTCCGCTCCCTCAGAGCTACAATTTTATGTATTTATCATTTCGCTACCTATTTCTATTGACTTGTATTTCAAGCCTTTGTACGTGTGAAAAAACACACATATTGTGGCAGTTAGTTCAAGCCAGATTGGCGCCTGCGCGCATGCTACTTTTCCGTCCGCACCTTGTATTATATTCTCGCACATGTTTGAATAAACCGTCAGTTGTTGTAGGTGATAGCTCGTCTCACTGTCCTTACAGGATCAATGTAAAAACAGATTATCAGGAAAATATATATAAGTTATAGAAATCGACGAAAAAATACTCCAAGGTGGATGGAAGAGGTGTTGGGTGATCAGAGGCTCCCATATTCTCGGAAAGCCTTGGAATTATCTCCCTGTCATGATTCTGAAAATAATTCCATGGGCCCGTGTTTCCTTCAAGATTTGGCTTGATAACGAGGGATATTTAATTGAAGGGAAATAATAAATACAGTATTCTAAATCAGCCTTTAAATCATTTCTTTAACAGATTAATACATTCATTCATAACCACGCGCTTTTAATTCTGAATCCGTCGATGTGTTAAAATTTTTCAAAATGAACCAAAGAATATTTAACATATCTATATAAACTTTGTACTTTATATCAACTCGTATGAAATTAAAAAAGAATTTATGCATACCATATTTTTTTGCTTTATTTATTTTATTTCATCCTTTTCAGCCCTGATTGTAAGATTGCTCACTGGCAGATTCATAGGCGAATACGACCCAACCATGGAGGCCGTGTACAGCTACCAGATCCCTCTGCCGGGTCATGACTTGCCCATGCAGGTCATGGATACGGCAGGTCACGTGAGTACCTGTTTTTTTTCCTCTCTCTCTCTCTCTCTCTCTCTCTCTCTCTCTCTCTCTCTCTCTCTCATTAAAACTTTATTTTTCCTCTTTCTATGTATCCCACTCTTGAGCCGCATGCAGTAAGGTTTATCCATCTTATAAGTTAAGGTCCCTCCAGCAATCGACACTTCATTTTTTCCTACCCAGTAATTTGTCTCTCCATCTCTTGATCAAAATTCTTCCCAGAAAATCCCAAATTGATTGCACATATATTCACACCCTCGTCCCTAATACACCTGACAACATTAAGCTAATCGAACCATTTTTTTTTATTTAAGGGGTCAACTACTGCATAGTAATTATTCAGTGGCTACTTTCCACTTGTAATAGAGCTGCAGCTAGGTGGAGTTTGGTCAAACGAAGTGGTAACAATTGTGGAGTACAGAGGCTCATAGAAAAGGATTGGGCATAATAGGACCTGGACGTCTGCTGGTGACCACCTGCAGCGTTAGGGCCTTGGGGACTCCCAAAGGGGGCGAATATAGAATCTTGATCAAACGTAGATACGTACCACACGCAATGTATATCAGGGTAACTTACACATCACACTGATTAAGATATGGCCCATGCCCGACAAATTCTCTACTGTATTAGGCCTTCAAAAAAAAAAAAAAAAAAAAAAACGCCCTAAAATAGGCTAGACCAAGCATTCTTGATACACTTGAAACCATGTTTATATTCTTCTACACATCTCGGAAAGTTCAGAATGACCAATGCCACACGAACTATCTGCTGCTTGATGTCTTCCGGACATGCGCAGAAGTTGACCCCCTTCCTTCCATGACATAATTTTTTCAATGGTATAGCTTCGGCGAAACGGCAGTTGTGACAAAATAAATTAAATAAAGAATCTTCTGTTTGTTTAATCAAAAGTTCACCCTAGAAAATATAAATCAACTAGGTAAATGAGAATATTCCTATGGTATACACGTTGAAGCCACTTAGATCATTTTCCAGATGAGACCCATAACTATATCCTATTTGGTATTTTTGGATTATAGTGACACAAAGATTATGAAAAAAAAACTGATTTAATGCATGATTAGGCTAAAACTATTAATGATCTAAAATGTTAATTTTGTGGTCAATATATTTAATTTTCTATGTTCAGTAATAAATCACAGGTTTGGTTGCATTTGTTGACAATTACCAACTATATAAATGTTTTTTACTAAAGTTTTCTTCGTAATATGAAACACAATACCAAATAGTTCATGTAAAGTGACGATGAACATGCCAAATGTAGCTCCTTTCTAAAAATGCTCTCTCTCTCTCTCTCTCTCTCTCTCTCTCTCTCTCTCTCTCTCTCTCTCTCTCTCTCTCTCTCTCTCTCTCTCTCTCTCTCTCATGACCCTTTTCTGGGTGTATGGTGAGCCTAATGTAGCAGGCAGGCATTATGTCTGGCAAGTATCACTTTTTACTTTATCTGCCATTCAAAATAAGGGTACAGTAGTTTCCTTTAGTACCTTTTATGATTTATCTACATCAATTTTCCCACAGCTAAGGCAGGAGTCTACTTTTGAGCATTTCTGGCAGGCATAATGCAGCAGATAATTTGTCTGGCATTGGCCATTCCGAACTCTGAGATGTGCAGAAGTTTATTAACTCTGTTTCAAGTGGTTCCAAAATGTTTGGTCTGACCTCTTTTTTTATGGCGGGCCTAATACAGCAGAGATTTTGTCTGGCATGGACCATTTCTTAATCAGTGTGTGTAACCTACCCTAAAATGCAATGTGTGTGGTACGTATCTACGTGTGATCAAGATGATTTTTTCGCCTCTGTTGGGGTCCGCAGGGCCCTAACGCAGCAGGTGATCCCTGGCAGACGTCTAGTTCTTCATATACCCTATTATTTTCTACAAAACCGTGTACTCCACCATTGGTTCCCCGTTTGTTTGACCAAACTCCACCTGGCTGTCGGCCTATAAGAGTAAAATACTATGTAGCTATAGTAACAGCTTTAGCTATGGTAAGCAGCTCTTCTAGGAGAAGGACACTTCAAAATCAAACCATTGTTCTCATGGCTTGGGTAGTGCCATAGCATCTGTATCATGGTCTTCCACTGTCTTGGGTTAGATTTTTCTTGCTTGAGGGTACACTCGGGCAGACTATTCTATCTGTTTTCTCTTTCTCTTGCATTTTAGATAGTGTTTTCGACAGGTTTAATAGAAGGGCCGTTGATGCCCGGTGGTTTATCAAGAAGTCGCCTTTTCTCTATGTTTCTTTATCTTTCTCTCTGATATTAATTTTCAAAACCATCCTTAATGTCCTCCCTTCAGTCCAGGTGACTTGAAAGGTACTTAGCCTTACATGGTGTATTGGCAACACATTGTTAACCAATTTCAACCGACATTTTCTCCTTTGTCTATGGTTTATATGAGTCACTTTATAACAATATATTCATGCACATATCGTCTTTATCATTATTGTTAAGTTTGTTTTTAAATATAATGAAACTTTGATATAGCTTTTTATTTCTATTCAATCTGGAGGCAATGAGCAAAATTTAGGACCATACTGTTCCTTCAGAAAGTATAAATATTCTATTATTCTCAGAAACTTTGGTTTCTTAAATGAGGCATTAATCTGAGCTTCTTATTACAGGTTTTAATAAACCAGTAATTTTGAAACGATATGTCATTCCTAGGGCAGGAGGAATGGCGGTGTATACTAGGGCTGAGTACCCTGCTTCTCATAAGTCCTGCTATGGATATGGATGTCATGGGTTTCGGGTAATAAAAGTTTTTGGCCGGCATAAATTTCATTAGTGTTTGATCTACTGGAATCTAGACTTGGGTGATTCTATTTTTCATTGTCTTCTTACCATTATGGCTAGAATACAAGATGATAGAAAGGCCATTTTCGTTTTTTATGTTCATTTCAACACTCTCCATAGGGAGTGGATAGATTTTGTTTCTCCTACTGATCGCCATGGGTTAAGAGCTTTGGATTTTGCCTCTGAATCAGGCTGTGAGCAAATCATAAGTGAAGCTATTCATGGGTCTGGCAAATGCTTGGACTTCGTATACACCGACTCCCCTGGTGTTACAATAAATAGGGTTAGTTCTCCAGTTGGGCTGTCTGTTCATGCCTTACTTTCATTAGTAATTAGGACTGAGCAGCCTGTCCCTAACGTGTCTTACTCATGTAAAATTAATGTAAAATCTAAAGTTGATTGGAATGAGATTTTGAGTGATCTTTTGCATTTGAAGTGGTCACAATTTTATAGATGTTGAGCCTATTGTACTCTTTAATGAGAATCTGGTTAACATAATTAATAGGTGCATCCCTTCTTGTGTGCTAAAATACCGAGTGAAAGAAAAACCCTGATTCAATGATGATTGTAGACATGTTTATTTGGAATAACAGGGGTCTTATCATCTTAGGAAGGGTAACAGATTTGACTTGGAATAACTATACTTAATTAAGAGCAGTTGCTCAAGAATTTTATTCTTCAAATGAAGAGTAATACAATTTATCCATAAAAGAAATCCTTTATGGTACAACCCAGTTACATAAGTGGTGGGCTACTCTTAAATTTGCACTCTTTGGTATAAAATCAACAGTTCCTCCTTTTCTTAAACCAGATGGCTCTGTCACTCCTCATCCAAAGGAAAAGGCAACCCTTTTGACCGGTTTGTCTGACCGTAAGTAGAGTAATGAGAAACTCGATCTTCCTCATTCCGGTTTCCTGAGGAGAAACTAACTAGTTCAACTTTTAGGTCCTATGATATTAAAACACTCTTAATAGACCTTGATTCTTATGGAGGTGTTGACCCAAATAGAATTTTTCCTTTCTTATTTATAAAGACTGCTTATTTCTTAGCACCTAAGGCACATGCTATTATCTGAAAGTGAGCAAGAAAAGGTTCTTTTAGCGCTTGTTGGAGAATTGATAATGTTACTCCCCTGTAAATGTGTTTGTGGTAGCTGTAGTCCTACTGATTACCGAAATTTTCATAAGTCTCATAGTATCTAAAGTTTTTTAATGTTCACTAGTTTGCAATTTGGATTTTGCAAAGGCCTTATAGTATGTGATGCCCTTCTTACAATTTCCCATGCTGTACAGAAATCTGTTGATTGTGGTCAAGAAATTTGTATGATTGTCCTTGATTTCAGCGCTGCCTTTGATCGTGTTAATCATGAGGCCCTTGATTTTAAATTCAAATTGTTGGCAGTAGGTGGGTCTTTCCTTAGCATCATTATTGAATTTCTAAGTGATAGATTGTAGAGTTGTTGCTGACTGGCACCACAGTGTGTATAGGAATGTGATATCTGGTGCTCCTCAGGGTAGTGTTCTTGGCTCATTACTTTTCATACTATATACACGTGACATGTGGATTAGCCTATAAAACAAACACCTTGTATATGCAGATGATTCTACTCCAGTCGCATCAAATCCATCCCATGAATATAGCTCTGGAGCTGCTGAATCCTTTAATAGAGATCTAGCTAAATCTATGGCAATGTGCAAGTTATGAAGAATGAAGTGGAACCCTAACAAAATTCACAGTATGATTGTAATTTGGTTGAGGACTATGGCTTTTCAACATCCAAATCTCTGCATTGATAATATTTCTATAATTCTATACGACTCCTTTGAAATTTTAGGTGTGATTCATAATTGCAAATTTACTTTTGAGAAACACATTTGGTCTGTTTCTTTTTCAATTGTCAAAAAATGGCTTATTGAGAAGTCTTTTAAGATTTTCAATGATCAATCTATTCTGAAGACGTGTTTCACTCCTTCTTGTTTCGAGTATTTTTCTCCTCTCTGGTCTTCAGCTGCTGTAATGTGCATAATATAAAATTAATTCTAACCAAAAGCGGCTCGTGAATAGGCACTGTGGAACTGCAGCACCCCCTATCATTTCCACTTGATTATCGATAACATTCAACATAATGATTTTTTCTTTAATTTTTTCTTTATAATTATACGATATATAATTCTTAAGCTTAACGTTAGTAGCCATTCATAAGTTTATAAAAAAAAAAATATCAAAATCTTTTAATGGATTGTGAACTTTACAGTTCCAGGATAATGGTTTTTCGCTGTTGTGAGAATGTGAAAATTGGAAGCTCTCTGCGAAGCTGCGAAGAGAGAGAGAGAGAGAGAGAGAGAGAGAGAGAGAGAGAGAGAGAGAGCAGCAGCATAGCACTGTTTCTCCCACAGTTCCAGCCTTGGTGCGCTGGTAGAGGGTAGTGTTTGGCACAGAAAAACTTGAAACTAAACCAAGAGTAAACTACTGTAGGTCTGATATTCATGAATATTGCAACCTAAGTGACCTGCTGAAATTTACCTTGGAAAATAATCTTGATGATATTCTTAGTGAAATTACAAAAGGATAAAAATTCTTTTTCGACAATTCCCATGACCACATCTGAGGCAGAACGTTGCTTTTCAACACTGAAAACAAAAGCTTTTCCAAGAAGCACAATGAATTCGGAAAGACTAAACGCACTTGCAGTGCTTTCAATGAAGAAATATTTTCTGTTCTCATCCAGAGATCAAGGAGAACATTATTGATCTATGCACAAATTAAAACAAGAAAAATATTTTATTTTCAAATAAATCGACCATGTTTATTTTTTTTATTTTTTTTTTCTTATACGTGTTTGGCATGATATTAAAACAAAGGCTACAAATTTTCTAGAGCAGTACCCCCAATAATTTCAGCCACGAGCCGCCGTTGATTCTAACAGTCCAGCCTTCTCCATCATAAGGCTCAATACTACACAGTATTCTAGAAGTTGTATTCCAGCTGTAGTCAGATTGTGGAATGATTTTCCTAATCACGCCGTTGAATTGGTGGAACTTCAGAAGTTGCAACTTGCAGCGAATGTTTTTATGATGAATAGGCTGACACAAGCCTCTCTTCATAATTTGTATATGACAGAACTATTTAACATTGTTACTGATCTTAAGATAGTTTATAGTTATTTCCTTATTTCCTTTCTTCGCTAGGCTATTTTTTCTTTTTCCTGTTGGAACGCTTGGGCTTATAGCATCCTGCTTTTCCAACTTGGGTTGTAGCTTGGCTAGTAATAATGTAGGAGTAACAATATAGGAGATGATATCAAACAAAGAATAAAGGCCAGGGCACATGAGACGCAGAGATATGTAAACAGAAATAAAAGATATCAGCAGAAAAAAACTCTTCGAGACAAACCCAGAAGCGGAACCATCCAAAAGACTTAAGGAAGGGTAATAGAATAACCCAGTAGCACATATAGTGAGGAAAGTGATGCATTCCTAAGGATGCTGGATGTAGCTCGAGAACCAACACTATAAGCGAGACGTCTCTGTGGACTATGTTTAACAAAATAATAATAATAATAATAATAATAATAATAATAATAATAATAATAATAATAATAATAATAATAATAATAATAATAATAATAATAATAATAATAGCTTAAATTTTCTGTGCACAAAAAAAAATTGCCTACATTTTATCCAGTAAATTTTTCATCGTAAATTTCAGAATCCAACGAAAAAATACTAAATATACACACTCTTCTTACCACGACCGAAATAACACTCGAGGCTTCACGTTTAATAGTTTTAAATGAGTCTCCCTCTCCAAGGCATTCTCTTATAGAAAGCCTAGATATATAATAAAGAAAACGACCAATTTCATCAGAAACTAAATTATCATACTATCATCTAAGAAGTAGAATAATCAGTCCACCTCTAGCGGTGCACTATATGCCCTACTCGAAAGTCTTAATCTTACCCTTTCGGGCCCTAATTGCCCCTACTTTTTAGCCTTCAACTATGTGTTTGTCCCCACTTCCTTTCTACCATTGTGTTGTCCTGACCTAGATTACTTCTTGTCATTCACTTCACATTGGAACTGTGTTGTTTTCTCACAATTGCACATAGGCAATGAATAGTCCGTCCTATCCCCTAAACACACACACACACACACACACACACACACACTGTGGGAAATAATTCCGGGAAAGGCCTCCCCGTTTCTGATTTCCGGACCAGAGCCTGAAGGATAGAGCGCCAACACTCTCACACTTGACAAACTAGAGAACCGCAACGAAGACTGTAGGAATGTTCAATTTGATGTACGATATGTTTTCCCTGTTATGTGTATCTCTTTGCACGGGGTTCAGGAAAAGACACAAGTCAGTTCCCGCTCATCCCTTGATCTGTAATCAACTCTTGTACATTAAAGGAATCAACTGTTCCCGAGTATGTCTTAACCTGCTTACATGGCGCAGTGAATCTCGTTCCAAAGCAGGACCTACAAGATGCTGAGACGAGGCCATCACAACACACCCAGGGGCACAGCAAGACGTTTCCCCAGGGGCACTGCAAGCAGGAATGCAACACCGGCACGCCGGCGCCACGAGGGACAGGACTTGTTACAGGCTTTGGTTGGCCTCATGGCACAAGGAAGACCACATGGTTCAGCCTCGGCAGGTGTTAGGGTGATGTGCCCTGAGAAGTGTAGCTATGAGATGACACAAAGCAGTTTTCGAGAATGGTGTCGCTCTATGAGTAATTGGCTGGCCTTAGGAAACGTCCCAGGAGAGAATGCACTTATCAGTATCCGGTTAAACTGCGATGAGAAGTTAAGGATGGCTATAGATGCAACGCACTCAGAGGTTCAGTGGAACTCATTAACAGCCTCTGAGGCATTTGACAGACTTGAGGAGATCACGACGAAGTCTGTGAATAAGGCAGTAGCATGGGACAAGTTTTTCTCAGCGCAACAAGGCGATCAAGAAAACGCGAAATCTTTTGTGCATAGGTGCCAACAATTGGCCTTAGATTGTGGGTTTAAGTGTCCCCATTGTCGAGCTGATCTGAATGATTTTGTGTTAGTTCAGCGGATAACAAGTGGTTTAAGCAATGTGGGACTTAAGCAAGAAATCCTACAGGATCATGAGGTTTTCAATACTGTGCAGAAATTGTTACGTAAATGTGAAATTCATGAATCCGCAGAAAAGGATAGTATTAGCGCTCGTGGAAGGGCAAACGTAGCTAGTTTGGTAAAAGGAGATGAGATAGGCTTAGGCCTAGTTAAAAGTGGGTTAGAAGGTGAAAGTAAAATTATTGCTAGCTATAGGTCTAATAATAGCGACAAGGGACACGGCCGTGGCCGTAGTAGCTCGAAACCTACTGGTAGCAGTAAGTCAGATACCAGGTGTAAAAAGTGTGGTGGTCGTTCTCATTGGCAGGGAAAATGTCCTGCTGATAATGTTAACTGTTTTCAGTGTGGTATTGTGGGGCACTTTGCTAAATTCTGTCGTCAAAGGGGGCAACAGCCCGCCAAAACAGCGCCTATTGTGGACGCGTCTGTTACGTCATGCACTGTTGCCTATCCACCTGCGGACAATCACCAGGTAGGCCTATGTGCGGCAGTGGGGGAACTGCCGATGGTGAAAATAAAGGTTAAGCATGAGTTCTCATGTGAGTGTGTCGTTGTTAAGGCTGTTCCAGACACAGGGGCAGAAGTGTGTATAGTAGGGATAGATTTGTTACCAAAATTGGGTTTGAAGGTACCTAATCTCTCTCGGTGTAATGTCATTGTAAATTACGCAGGGGAGAAGTCATTGAGAATATATGGGTCTGTTGATATGCTAATAGAATTGGGTGATAAATCAGTGAGCACTAGTGTTATCGTTGTGCAAGATGCTACCCGTTTTTATATGTCTTTAGAAGTGTGTAAATCACTAGGTCTAGTGCATACAAAGTTTCCCCATCATACTGTCGCTACCGCGAATGACGTCACTCGGAAACCCTTTGCGTCGACCAACCCCCGCCAAACGCCTGAAGAAAACGTTCGCACACGGGTAGGGGGTGGTGGTCGTCAGCGCGAGATGCCATACGCTGCCACGGAGGAGAATGTCCCTAGGCTGAGGGACTGGCTACTGCAACGTTTTGCGAAGACTACATTCAACGTTTCAAGAAACCCTCTGCCGATGATGAAAGGAGCCCCTCACCACATTCACCTGAGGGAAAGTGCCATCCCCTATGCGTGTCATACACCTATACCAGTTCCTAAGCATTGGGAGGCCGATGTTAAGGCTCAGCTCGATGAAGATGTCAGATTAGGAGTAATTAGGGAGGTCCCTGCTGGTACAGCTACGGACTGGTGTGCGAGGATGGTAGTAGTACCAAAGAAAAATGGTAAACCACGGAGGACCGTGGACTATCAAGAGCTTAATAAGAATTGCAAACGAGAAACGCATCACTCATGTGCTCCTTTTGACATGGTCTCGGGTGTGCCACTTCGTACATATAAGACTGTAGTTGATGCCTATGCCGGATTCCACCAGGTGCCATTAGATGAGGAGAGCCGACAGTTGACAACGTTTATTACACCATGGGGGAGATATCAGTATTGTCGAACACCTATGGGTCATTGCGCGACCCCCGATGCATACACGAAAAGGTTCGATGACGTCAATATTGATGTACACAGAAAGTACAAGTGCATAGATGACGTGTTGTTATATGACAACAGTGTTGAGGGAGCCTTTTGGCATACTTGTGATTTTTTGCAATTATGTGGAGATAATGGTATTACGCTGAATCCGGATAAATTCCGATTTTGTCAAAGACAGGTAGAGTTTGTGGGGTACGAACTTGATTGGGATAATTATAGCCCTTCTAATGAGCGTATGAGTGCCATTAAGAACTTCCCCATGCCTGCAAGCCCAACTATCACGGATATAAAATCTTGGTTTGGACTTGTGAACCAAATTGCACCTTTCGTGGCTGTAGCACCAGTAATGGAACCATTCAGGGATCTTCTCAAGAAATCCCCCCATCGGAAAGTTTATTGGGACCAACGCCTTCAAAACAGTTTTGTTGCAGCCCGGGACAGCCTTTGCAAGATGTTGGGCGACGGACTGACATATTATGATAAGACAAGGCGCACTGCTGTTGTTACCGATTGGTGCAGAGAAGGAATGGGATTTGTTATATTGCAACAATATTGCAATTGCGAGGATCTCAATGCCCCTTTTTGTTGTAAGGGGGGATGGAAACTGGCATTATGTGGCAGCAGGCACCTGACAGAGGCGGAGGCCGGCTATGCTGTCATTGAGGGGGAAGCGGCTGCAGTAGTATGGTGCCTTAGGAAATCGAGATTGTTTTTACTGGGATGTCCGAATTTCATTTTAATCACGGACCATAGACCTTTGGTAAAACTCTTTGGGGATAGGAGCCTAAAAGACATTGCAAACCCGAGACTACTAAGGTTGAAGGAGAAAACTATGCAATATAGTTTTACCATAAGATATTTGCCGGGGAAGAAGAATTCGGCAGCCGATACGTTATCAAGATACCCAGTGATTCGCAGTGAAACTACCGTCAAAGACGAAGAAGAGGAGGAACTTATGAACGAAGTTTGTATTGCCTCCATGACGTCATCGCTGGCGGATGACGTCATTACTATGGACTGGGCTACCATGAGGGGGGAAGCAGAGAAGGATCCTGATTATTTACTATTGCAGCGACGTGTCAGCGAAGGGGGTTGGCCGTCGTCAAGGTCTCAAGTGGAGCCCTGCCTAAAACCTTTTTTCAATGTACGTGATAGACTGAGTGTCATTGAAGGATTAGTCACATATGCATATGACGAGGGGTATGTTCGTCTGGTAGTTCCGGAGGTACTACGTTTACGCATTGCAACCAATTTACATTCAGGTCATCAATCAACTGACTCCATGATCAGAAGAGCACGACAGGCGGTTTATTGGCCTGGGATTGAGGGTGACTTGGCAAATTATAGGGAACAGTGTCATGATTGCAACGTTGCGGCACCTTCGCAACAAAGGGAAAGTATTATATACACTCCCCCTCCCGAATATCCATTTCAGAGAACTGTTGCAGATTTATTTCAAGTAGCAGGGAGGCAGTGTATGGTCTACGCCGATCGACTGACTGGATGGATGGAAATTTATTTCTTCGCTAACGGAACTACATCCGCGAGATTGATCCCAGTTTTTAGAAGATATTTTATGCAGTGGGGAGCACCTGAAGAAATATCAGTGGACGAGGGCACGAATCTAACGAACATGGAAATGAGACATTTCTTCGGTAAGTGGGGAGTATCTATGAGAGTGTCGTCTGCTCACTACCCCCAGTCCAACAGGCGGGCAGAAGCTGCTGTGCGCACCGCCAAACGAACATTAATGGGCAATACTCTACCTGATGGAGGGCTAGACAATGACAAGGTAGCTCAGGCGATATTGCAGTATAGAAATACTCCATTACGTGGTATAGATAAGTCTCCTGCACAGCTGGCCATGGGTCGCCAACTTCGAGATTCGGTGCCAATGTTAAAAAGTTATCATTTCGTCACCGAGCATTGGTTGGAAACCTTGTCCGCAAGAGAGAGGGAAAGAAGCGTTGTTGAACAACGAATACCATCCAAGTATAACGAGAAAGCCAAGGATCTTTCCCCCCTACAAATAGGTGAGAGGGTAGCTATCCAGGATGTGACTACACGAGCCTGGAATAGAAGCGGGGTGGTTATTGAAAAGAATAGATACCGCCAATACCGCATAAGGTTAGACGGGAGCGGAAGAATTTCAACAAGAAATCGCAAGCATTTGAGATCCCTGCCACCCACACCACCTGAGGGAGAAACTACTCCCACCGCCTCGGGGGAGGCTGGCCCAGTACCCACCCAGGAGAGAAGTAGCACTAGGGTACGTCGTCCTCTGCAATGGCACGATGATTATATTACAGAGTAATTCATTTTAGTTGTGTTTAATAAATATCCCCTAAACATGTCAAGTTTTGTGCATATACTTTAATCCTGATTATTTGGGTTTAATAAGTGTTCCTCTTGTCATGTTTACCATTTATGTATGTTCCAGCGCTGTGTCCGAAGGACTATCTTTATTATAGTTGAATTCCTTTTGCTTCATATGTTACTACCTTTACCAGTTTTATTATTTTTGCAACTAAAAGGAGAAATCTATACTTATATTTTAAATATACTATGTTTTCTTTGAATGGGGAGCTTTGATCTTAAAGGGGAGGTGTAGGAATGTTCAATTTGATGTACGATATGTTTTCCCTGTTATGTGTATCTCTTTGCACGGGGTTCAGGAAAAGACACAAGTCAGTTCCCGCTCATCCCTTGATCTGTAATCAACTCTTGTACATTAAAGGAATCAACTGTTCCCGAGTATGTCTTAACCTGCTTACAAAGACGATTTGCTTTCCCTACACACGTTTAAGTCCAAAGATTATTCTATACCGGGACTGTCGGCACCGATATCACCTTGATGTTCAGACGCTACTCCAAGGGCGCAGAATAGTAAATCCCAATCAAGTGTGGTTGGACTGAATCAGTTATGTTAACGACAGTTTCACAAAGAGTTAGGGGGAGCAGTACTGTAAAAGTCCAAACGTCCTAAGGACCACCGGGAGGTAATACCGTAGAACATTACAATAAAGGATTAACACTGATAGCTTTAGATTGACGTAAATATAAACTTACCCTTAAGTCATATCTCACCTCATGAGATAACTCATTTAGTCATTTCAAAATGTAAAGGTCAAGTTAAAAACAGTTAATAATTTTAACCTAAAAATGGCGTTTATTACCATGAAGTACAACAGGAATTTTCACCTAACTGACACAGGAAAAAAACAGCAAAACTACCTAATTGAAATTTGAATAAAGACTGCATGGCATATGAAAAATGAAAAATGCCAAGAAAATGGTCAAATCAATAAAATCGTAAATCAATAATCAAATGACTAATCAACCAATGAAAGTAAAAATGGTGACTGAAATAATACCAAAAGTTCTACTCACTACTTTGAACACATTCCTCTCGGGCAATAAGATTTCAAACTTGATAGAGGGGAACAGGAACACAACTCATGTTAATGGACACGCCACGAATGATTAAACCATACAGTTTGAACATGACTTCCTAGGTAAATGTGCACATCGTCAAATAAAGGTTTGAAAAAAAAAGGGGGGGGACAGTTCCTTGGCCAAGGTTGAGCACTGTTAATTAGTACTCACGCTCTTGAGGATTGATTGTAGACAACGTAATAGAAGCATCTTGTAAACTATTAAGAACACGGTGCATCTTCAGTTCTACACAGTTGTGTTTTATCTTCGTAAGCCTATCTTCTAAATAACGGCACAAAGTAAGGCATACTGTTGGTTAGTAACTGGTTGACCAACAAGTAGTTGAACCGACGCCTAAGTTAAAAACGACGCCTCAGATGAAGAGGCTATGCCTACGTCCGCCTTCCACGCTTCCTGGTTTTTAAGTGAGCCGCTCACACGCTTCTGCCTCCCGCCGCTGAGCTGGTTCGAGTCGCTCGAGTCTTCTTCAAATTTCCATGAGTACGTGGTTTGCTGAAGGGTGCTTCTTCAAATTTCCATGAGCACGTGGTTTGCTGAAGGGTGCTTTTTATAAATACAAGGATCATTCTTGAAACTCCAGGGGAAAGTAATTATAAAGAAATCCTACTGTCTGGCTTATAAAAATTAATATACATACAAAAAAATTAAGTGGCGTTTAGTGATGTTCAATAACACAGAAAACAATCCCAGCTAAACAGACTTATAAATAGGTACTGAGATGTAAATAGCAATAAGCTAAGATCAATGAGTTACGTAAATTAAAGAGTTACTTAAATACAAACCAATTGTGGTTAAACATACAAAGCTTCAAGAGCATTTGGAACAGAACGCAACCAAGTGCTGTTTTTGGAAGTTGTCGACGGTCGGTTGCATCGTCAAGCAATGTACTGTGAGCTCAGGACATGAGATAAAATCATCCACAGAGAAATGAGGTGATGAAAGGTAAAGCATTACAGGGGAATGATGGACATGTTAGCAGCAATGAATATTTAAGGGAATAATAATGAAGGTTACAAGGGAAACAAAAGAAAAATGAGATCCGTAAGACCCAGAAAATAACAAACAAAAAATAAAAAATGGAATAACGGGGGATGAATAAAATAAAGTATGGAAAGAATTACCAAACACACACACATGCACAAAAACCGACACATACACACACACACACATGCACAAAAACAGACACATACACACACACACACACACACACACACATATATATATATATATATATATATATATATATATATATATATATATATATATATATATATATATATATATATATATATATATATATATATATATATATATATATATGTATATATATATATATATATATATATATATATATATATATATGTGTGTGTGTGTGTGTGTGTGTGTGTATATATATATATATATATATATATATATATATATATATATATATATATATATATATATATATATATATATATATATATGGAGAATTTTTTAAGGTGTGTTCTGAGTGGGAACTTGGTCCGGGAAAGTCTTCTTATAACAGTTACATAAAGTTCAACAGGGGAGGATATGAGCACTTACTCTCGGGGCACAGACACCCTGCTAATACTTTACTGTCACAATTCACTAACCATCACTCTTTAAATAAAAAAGGGGAAATTTTACTGTCCAGAGGCCGAAGAACTCCACACGTAGGATTAACAATAATTTATGGCCTACTCTAGCTTTGTCAGGTCTATAGTCATCTCATTCTCAGGCTCTGTTTCGGCTCCGTCCCAGCTACCCCAATGAGATGCTGGACAGGTATTTTACGTTAATGTAATTAAGACAAAATCCAAAATGGGAGCAGTGATGTAAAGTAGTTTAAAAGTTTATAAAGATAAGGATCTTTACCTTCGAAGCAAATATATTAATGCAAAGTTCCTCGCTGTTACCACCTATAGACTTACTTAGGTTTTCTCTTTAAATATTGGGTACTTTGTCCTGTGATCAACTATTCATTTCACACATTAAAATAAATGAGGGAGCAAAAATACTAAGGAGGTTTAATTAACCTAATATTGATTTATTCACAAATTTACATTAAAACAAAACGGACATCTTAACAACACAAAAAATGGTATCAAAAGAGATGCAATTCAAATAATGAAAATGATGGGTTAGACATGTGGTCTGCAACAATCAAAAATCAAAATGGAGTCTAGCACGTGGCCCACGTGACCCAGAGACTATGCTAGTCTCAAACCAGAAATGATAAGGGAAAAATATTTACACACAATCCCACCGCACACAGTCCGAATAGTGTAAAAGCCAGGTTCCCTATAAAGTTAAAATTAGTCTAAGCTAAGAATTGGGGGAAAACTAAATGGCCATTGATGTAGTACCTGCACTCCTTTGAGATTAGTCCTATGCCCGTGGTAGCTGTTGACCTGGTTGTCGCACTAATTGGCACGTTGCACTCTTGCCTGGCTCACCCCAAGAATTCTCACTTTGGCTGCAACTAGGTACACCAGGTTCCTCTTCTTCTCAATCTCTCCGACCGGCAGCAATCTTTTGCGAGTCGAGTTTTGGGAGAGAGGGGGATAGGGGTGAGCCAGAAGTGCACGGATTAACTACTGACCGGGCCGGTCAGTCGGTCACAACAGCTTCTTGATGAATGGGGTCGACGCTAAGGTCGAAGAGATCACCTGGCTTCACCTTTCCAGACAGGTGAGGAGCTTGATGCGCACGGTAATCCATTGGGGGTGCCATATCGGGACTTCAGGACAGGGCAATATATTGTTGCAAGGAGTGCAGAGGAGGCAGGATTTTGTACTAAATACTTTAGAGAAATCTTGCTGTTCTAAGGGAGTTTATATATACAATAATCCTACCTATACTGGCTTGCTAAAAGTTAATATTTAAAATGATTAATTAGCAATGGACTGGTGCGATGGGCATACATCTTAAAATTAACAAACCTTAATTGGTATTGAGAAATATTAGATGCATTAATTTAGCATTATTGGAATTTGTATAAAAAATGCAGTTTAGGAATTTAATCTCGACCCACGTAGTTTAAGGAAAGAACCAACATACGCCGGGGTTACACTAAGGCCCTCTGTGGCGTATTTACGCTATGACGTCACGAGCATGGCGTGCGCCACTGTCAACAAGTTTAGAGGAGTCCTCCCTATGTTTCGTTAAAGAAAATTGAATGTAGAAGAGAATATTTAAGGGGTAGCTGTAGTATTAGTAGAAGAGAGCTAAAAATACGATTAAAAGAAGAAGAGTGAAGAAAATTCTTCACAATATATATATATATATATATATATATATATATATATATATATATATATATATATATATATATATATATGGTAAAGTTTTAGATTCAACCAAATTGGGAAATGTATTATATTAATATATTTTCCTAGTAAAGCACGTGATAACAAAAAACTTTCTCTCAATACATTATTGACGCTGATGTCTACTTACAGAGATAATTATTCAGTTATTGTAGGTCTGCATTTTATTTCTAAGTGTTCTGTATACCTTTACGCTGCCACGGGACCTAGCTCTTGTTCGTTTGTATGTCTGTTTTCATCTTACTTGGCTCCGCCCCATTGCGTAATGTGACAATATTTTCTTGAATGCGCATTTGCTCCTCCCACTAATGTCGCTCCTCCAATCTAAATACTACTGGGTTCTTTTCAAGGGTTATTATTGGACGATTTATTGGTCTCTCAGTCTTGTTTCAAGGATCTGTTTTTCGTGCAATATAACATTGTAAACGATAGTATTTTGTTTTTTTCCCTATTTCATTATGGGAGAAACCCGTGATTGTCGTTTGTTTTCGGTTTTCAAAAGTTCCGGTTTCTATATTTTCAGCACACGTCACTTAACTGTCATGGATCCTCTGGTACGGTTGTGTGAAATATGTCGTTATTCCTATTTTGATGTGATCGGCCGATTTCATGGGAATTATAATGGAACTCCTGAAGTACTGAATCGTTTTCTAAGGGAGCATTCCGTATTACCTTTAAGTGTCCAGTGTGGTAAATGTGATTCGCCTTTTAATCAGAGGCTGAACGTATTCCAGTACTTGATGATTCAGAAGAGGGTCAACCACAACCTTCCACATCTTCATCGTCATCTTCCGTTTAAGGTAAGAAGTGATTTAACAAAATATATATATTCAAATTTACCCCTGGTTGAAGGGGGGGTCGCAGGGGGGGCGAAGCCCCCCCCCCGGTAGGGGTACAGGGCCCCTAGGTTAGGTTAGGTGGGTTTGTTAGGTTCTGTGGTGCCCTGAAAATTATTGTGGCCTTAAGGGGGGGTCGCAGGGGGGCTAAGCCCCCCCCCCCCCCCCCCCGGTAGGGGTACAGGGCCCCTAGGTTAGGTTAGGTGGGTTTGTTAGGTTCTGTGGTGCCCTGAAAATTACTGTGGCCTTAAGGGGGGGTCGCAGGGGGGGCGAAGCCCCCCCCCCCCGGTAGGGGTACAGGGCCCCTAGGTTAGGTTAGGTGAGTTTGTTAGGTTCTGTGGTGCCTTGAAAATTACTGTGGCCATAAGGGGGGGTCGCAGGGGGGTACAGGGCCCCTAGGTTAGGTTAGGTGAGTTTGTTAGGTTCTGTGGTGCCCTGAAAATTACTGTGGCTTTAAGGGGGGGTAGCTGGGGGGCCCTACCCCCCTCCCCCCGGTAGGCCTAGTTAGGGGTATGGTGGAGGGGTGCTGGAACATTAATTATTCATTTATTGCAAATATCATTCAATGCCCCAACACCCTCCCCCCCCTTCCCCCACCCAAAACCCCGGTTCCCAAAGGGTGTCCCCCATAATTGGTGGGATGAACTAGGGTATACATAGTAAATCTCTAAATCGGTTGGTTTGCAGTCAAAATAAACGTTAAATTCATTGAAACTACACTATTTCTGATGCAACAAATATATTTTTATTGCATTTTTCCAAATTTGGCTGAAACTAAAAATTTACCATATATATATATATATATATATATATATATATATATATATATATATATATATATATATATATATATATATATATATATATATATATATATATATATATATATATATATATATATATATATATATATATATATATATATATATATATATATATATCACCTCCTCATATGCCTATTGACGCAAAAGGCTTCGGTTAGATTTCACCAGTCGTCTCTGTCTTGACCTTTTTAATCAAATAATTCTCCATTCATCATATCCTACATCAAGCTTCAGTCCTCAGCCATGTAGTTATGAATCTTCCAATTCTTCTGGTATCTTGTGTAGCCCAGTTAAATATTTGGTGAACTAATCTCTTGAGGAGTGCAAAAAGCATACCCAAACCATCTCGATCTACCCCTCACCATGATCTCATCCACATATGGCACTCGAGTAATTTCCTTATAGTTTAATGTCTCACCCTGTCCTGCAATTTGACTCCCAATATTCTTCTGAGGGCTTTGTTCTCAAATCTACTGAATCGGTTAAAGATTGTTTCATTGTCATACCATGACTCGTGTCCATACAGTGACACCGATCTCTTTATAATTATATATAGCCGGATTTTTATATGTAATTTCTGGTAATTTTATTTCCAAATTTTACTTAACCTATAGTCGACCCAAACGAAAGTGGCGGGTGAGAGAAGCTCTTTTCTCAATGCATCGTATCTACATCAAAATATTTCGGACAGCATACCTTCAAGACCCCCCTCTGAAGATATGAAGAAGAATCTGACCTGCGGAATAACTTATTTAGCGTGTTAGACTAATCCTGCTTTTTTTATCGAGACGAGTTTGACAATTAACTCTTAACCTTTTAACTCCTGGTCATTTCCATCTTTACAGTTGTAGGTCTCAGTTTACTAGAATTATTTGCAATCACAGTATTATGTACAATTTGCTTCCCTCATGACAACCAAGTTCGTTCTCTCTCTCTCTCTCTCTCTCTCTCTCTCTCTCTCTCTCTCTCTCTCTCTCTCTCTCTCTCTCACACACACACACACACACACACACACACACACACACACACACATATATATATATATATATATATATATATATATATATATATATATATATATATATATATATATATATATATATATATATATATATATATATATATATATATATATATATATATATATATATATATATATATATATATATATATATATATATATATATATATATATATAATGCATGTGTGTGGGCATGAAAACTTCTTAATAGAAGAATCTAATGTAAACTATGCTATCATTGCGATGCTATGTAGATTTTCACGTTTTATATTCCTATATTTCAGGCCATAATAAGAAAGGGTAGTTAAATGATATGCAGAATATGAAGAAATATGTATTTTATTATAAATGGAAAATGGGTTCGGTGTGTATAGTAAATAGAGTATATGGAAATCATTTTCATAGGCAGCCTCAATATGATAAAAAAAGATAACTGGTGATATCTAAATATCATTTTTGGGCTCAAGCCATGTCGTCCTGATGGAAGGTTCCTTCAGTAGCTTCCTTTGGATATATATGACTACCTTAATATTCCCAGAGAATTAAACTAAAGGTTTTCACAGAATTCTAACTTCTGGAGCGAGTACTCTAAGGGTTATCCCTTTAGAATATCGTATATCAACAGGGGACGCATGCATTAACACGTCACATGGCCATCTGCACCCCACCTAGCGTTTACGCTTCGAGGGGGAATGTGGCGAGGTAACTGAGGTGCCGTTCCAAAGTTACCCTACCTTCGTCACTGTTACGATACTCGCAACATAAACAAACCGGCGCCATACTTGTGTGACGTCACGTCCGCCCTCACCATTCCGTTCATGGTAGCTCTCCTAGCCTTTTGTTTGTTCCCAGTGATCGGAGTATTTCTTGTGCATCCTTCAACATGTCTCAGCCTTCTGCTTCACCTTCTTCTGGAAAGTTGAGTACCAGGTTCTTGTATTGTTTAAATAAGCTCTGGCCGTCGAGTAACGATTTTTTTACGCTAAAATCTTGTGTTTTGTGGCCGAGCTGTGCCTTACCCGGAGGCGCCATTTTACGGCGCTGCCTTTCGCTTTGCATGCGTTATTTAGATAGCCAGAACAGCCTTACCCGGCCTTATAACTAAGTTAAATCTTTAGTTATTTAGTCTTCATTATTAGGAATAAGTTATATTATGCCGATAGTAGTCTTCGGCGCTCTTAGTTAGCCGACCTCATACTAGCCTTTCAGCCTAGCATAGGCCGCAGCCTAGTGTTCATGTTTACTTCTGCATGATATAATAAGTATTCTTTTTGGGCTCAAGCCATGGCGTCCTGATGGAAGGTTCCTGTTTGGTAGCTTCCTTGGGTATAAGACTACTAAGATATTCCCAGAGAATTTAACCACAGGTTATCACAGAATTCTAACTTCTGGAGCGAGTATCTCAAAGGTTTCCCTTTAAGACATCGTAATACAACAGGGGACACGCATGTCTGGTCGTGCCACATAGCTATCTCCACCCCGAACAGAGTTAACGCTTCGGTGTGTAAGGGTTGAGAATAGCTGGGAGCCGTTCCACAGCTAATCTCACTCGTGGCTACTACTGATACTCGAGACGTAAACAAACGGACGCCATTGCTCTAATGACGTCACGCGCGTCTTTATCCTTTGTTTAGTAGCTGCCCTACTGAGACGGATTTTCCCTTGTGTGAACTTTATCGTTTTGCATCTTCGCTATGTCGTTACCTTCAGCCTCGCCTTCTTCTGGAAAGTTGAGTACAAGGTTCCAGTATTGTTTAATTAAGCTCTGGCCGTAAAGTAAATATTATTTTGCGAAATAATTGATGTTTTGTGGCAGAGCTGTGCCTCTACCGGACCCGCCATTTTATGGCGTCGTTGTTGTTTTGCATGTCTTATTTAGTTAGCCACAACAACGCTTCCGGCCTTATATACTAATCGAATACATTAGTTTATTTAGTCTTCATAGCTAGGAACTTTTATATCGTGTTTAGACGCTTTTTATCGGTCATCGATTGACCTCATACCAGTCGGCTACTATAGCCCCCAGGCCAGGAGCCTATATACAAGTGTTCATGCATGATTTATCAGTGATCCTAGACTAAGTTATGAAGATAGTGGCATTATTATTTTACAATACTTTTGACTAGTGATGCAAATGTTTTCGCCTTCAGGGACCATATAGGGGATAGGCTAGTCAGTGATTCTTACTAGCCTAACCTAACCTTAGGACCCCTATATGCTTCCTTCATCCCCCTGCCTTGGCATTCCCTCTAATTAGCCTTGATCCCTTTTCTGAGTAAAGGGATTTATTGTCTAATAGAGTATTATATCGCCTCTCAGTCCTCCCTAAAGGAATGAACCCCCTTTAGGATTGCGTCTGAGAGTGAGGTTAGGCTAGCCTACCTCTATGGCTAGGATAGTCTGCGACTTTCCTGCGATAGCGATACGTCTTCCTCCTTGCCTAGTTCAGGACTTTTAGCCCTGATCTAGGTCGGGTTAGGAAGGTTTCTCTGTTCCATGCTGAAACTGTACTCTTGCACCGTTTTAGCCGATCAGCCTAATCTTAGGTTAGGGAGTGTCCTCCCTTCCCTTTGTGGCCGCTCTGGTACAGAAACCCTTCCTGGGAAGACCCCTCTCTTCTCCCTCCCCACCTATCTCTTGTATAGCCTAGCCTATGCTTAGGTTAGTTTATACTCATCTGTCCCCTGTCCTACAACTCCTCCTGAGGGTGGAAGAGTAGGGCTACCCGAGCTTCCTTGTGCAGTCCGCTCTGGTACATATACCTTCATAGTGTCCTATAAGGTTAGTTCCTAGTGTAACTCTGCATAAGGGAGTCTCCCCCCCCCCCCTCTTGGGTGTTCCCTAGTCCTCCCTTGGGCTACCTGCTCCCGGTCCCTAGTGACCCCTGCATATGGATGATAGAGCCTGTCTCTATCATGGGTACACCCCCTCAGGGAGGGGGAGGGATGTCTGGAACCCTGAAGGTACTTCCTGCATCCTTCCCCCCCTCCCCCTGTCTCTCTATCTATCCGGGTGCCGGTCTCTTGCCGCCTCTTATGCCGGCAATACCTGCCTCTTGGTGACTTCCCTACCCTTGCCGCCAGCCCCCCGTGTTCCGAGGGACTGCCGGCTGCCGCCGGCTACTACCGGCGGCTCTCCTACTCCTATCTAATCGTCCGCTTGCCGGTCGATCTCCGGAGTGCCGGCATATACTGCCGGCAACCCGATACTACCTGTACCATCCTTACCCCAGTCACCAATCCGGCATCCTCCGGCTGCCGGAGCCGCCGCTCCCTGCCGGCGTGCCGCCGTTGTGCCGGCGGCCGCCATCCTGGTTTCTAACTGACTTTACAAATTGTCTGTTCTAGTGCCAGAATCTATGCTGGAGCGAGCTCCGGCATGCCGGCGGCTTGCCGGATACCCCGGAGGCGTCAAGAATACTTGCACCCCCTCTCTGTAGCTATCATAAGACTAAGATAGCCCTACCTGGCAAATAGATAAGCTGCTTTGCTTCTAAGATCAGTACCTAGTACTGCTCTATTAGTGATCATGCTGTCTCTTTGCATTCTTCTATTTCCAGCATGCTATGTGCATCTTAGCACGGCTGGTTGCCAGAAGCAGTTACCCTTAATGAGACCTTCTGGCTCTTTTCTGGGAACCGAATGAATTCGATCCCAACCTTGTCCTTGGCTTTCCATGGAGTTCCAATATAATGGGAATCCTAAGAAACTATATCCAATGATCTCGGTCATTTGGATTATCCCAGGACCAAGCCTATGGTAACCAGCCGGGCGAGATGCATGGAGCGTGTTCTCCTTTACTGTTTCACTCTCTATGCATCACACCTTCTGTAAGTTAAAATTAATGATTAATATTAACTTAATTTAAGAGCCATTCCTATGACTCCCCCATACTCATTTTCTCTTTCTTCCACAGGAGGAGCAGATGAAGTGCGATTTCGCATACTGTGCCGTGAAACGCTCCCAGTTTTACGGACATACGGCGTGCAGGACTCACGCCCCTTGCTCAGACAAGAAAGGGGATTGGAAGTTCTGGAATCCACTGGAATGTACGGTCTGCCAGGCCTACCTAGTTGAGGCCTTCCATAACCCTCCCTCAGCGGAGGTTAGAGACATTGCTCGTGAGAAACTGCGCAAGTGGGTGCGTGGTTTTCAGAGGAATGCCACTGGACCGTACCTGGCCACCGAAGAACTGAGGTCCCTGTTGTTCCCTAAGGCCTCCCCTGACTCAGTGGTTCCAAAGGAAGCAATCCCCACTGTCCAAATTACGGTGGAACCTGATGTGGTCATGGCTCAGTCCATGCACGAGTGTCGCCTAGATTCCGAAGAGGATGAACAGATCTCTGACGTCTCGGAAGACACGGAGAAGACGCTTATGGCTCAAGGAGCCGAAGAGGACGAAGACAAGGTGGAATACACCGAGTCGGAGATTGGAGCTACTCCCTCGTCCATCCCTCCGCCTACTCCTACACCGACGGATGTGTCCATTCCGTCTACCTCCTCGACCCCGGATCCTTCCTCTTCTACACAAGAACTGATCCGACTGATTAGAGCTGTCATGGACGACAGACTGAAGGAGAACCAGGAGTCCATCAGGTCTATGATTGGATCCAGAGAACCGAAGAAGATCTCGGTTAAGGATCTCCCAGCTTGCTCTCATGCCAACCCGTGGAGGTATGCAGAGCATATGGTTATTGCGACCGGCAGGATCTTTGTTAGTGACAAAATCGGCACGGTCCCGTTGGAAGATGTGGAATTCTTCCCAAGCTTCGAGGCCTACCCGGACTGTTACGTCCGGCTTCGTTCCGAACCTGCCTCGAAGGAGGAGACCGAACCTAAGGAAGAGATAGTGTTCGATCTCGCAAAGGCCCAGGCTATGCTAGCCTCCGCATTTAAGAGCAGGGGCTTTACCTGCTCTAAGCTTCCTGCCTTGAGCAAGAAGCATCCTACTTATGTCGCTCCCGACACTGCGATTCTTCCATTTTTGGAAAAGGCCTTGGCTGCATGCCTTAAAGCGGCGGAAGAAGGGAAACCCTGCCCTGCACTGGAGGAGTGCAGACCCTTCTCCATCGTAACGCCCCCTGACACTAGACAATGGAAAGATGTCCAACATACTTTCGTTGTGGGTAGGCTCGATCCTGACGTTGCCGGACGTCAGTTTAATGAAGACCTCCCTAAGCTCAATGATCACCTCCTTCGCCGGGAACAAGACACGAAGGAGAGGCTTGCAGCGTCTCTTTCTCATCAAGTCCAACTTGAAGTTATGGCCTGTGACACAGCAGTACCCGATCACTACATGGTACTGGCCAAATCCCACTTACTCACGGTAATGAAGGACTTGTACCATTTCATAAAGGCTCGTAGAGCCTGTCGTGAATTCGTGTTTGTCGGTGCCACCGTGAAACACGAACCCCGGAGGCTGATTTCCTCCAACATCTGGGGAAAGCACCTGTTTCCTTCGGACCTTGTCAAGGAAATAACGGACAGAGCCGCCACGGAGAATAGGAACCTTCTCCACAAGTGGGGCATGTCCAGGAAAAGGAAAACCTCTCAGGACGATGGACCTCAGCCTAAGAGGAAACCTCAGAAACCGAAACCCCAGCAACGTCAACAAAGACGTCAGTTTCCGGGACCCGCTACCTCCCAAGTGGTTGCCCAACCACAACAGACCTTTCAATTGGTCCCCCAACCGGTGTTGTCACAGTCACCGGTCTTCACCCCTGCCTTTGAGCAGCCATCCACTACCTTTCATGCCAGAGGTAGAGGCTCGTCCAGGGGTGCAAGCAGAGACGCCTCTCGTCGTCCCTCCAGAGGTAGAGGAGGAAAGGGAGCTAGCGGCCGAGGCAACAAGTCCTCGGGACACCAGAAGCAATGAAGTGCTTCCGGTGGGAGGAAGACTCCGCCAATTCCAGGATCGTTGGACCTTCGATCCTTGGGCACACAGCATCATCAAGAACGGTCTAGGCTGGAGTTGGGTGCAACCACCCCCAATCTTCCAGCGGTTCTTCCAACAATCGACCCCCATTCTGGAAGAATATGTTCTAGACCTCTTGAACAAGAAGGTGATAAGGAAGGTAAAGTCCACCAGGTTCCAAGGGAGACTGTTTTGCGTTCCCAAGAAGGACTCAGACAAGCTCAGAGTCATTCTGGACTTATCCCCCCTCAACAAGTTCATAGAGAACAACAAATTCAAGATGCTGACGCTTCAACAAATAAGGACCCTTCTGCCTCAAGGTTCCTACACGGTCTCTATAGACCTGGCGGATGCCTATTGGCACATTCCAATGAACCATCACGCTTCCTCCTACCTAGGATTTCGACTCCAAAGGAAAAGCTACGCCTTCCGGGCCATGCCATTCGGCCTCAATGTGGCCCCTCGGATCTTCACAAAGCTGGCAGACGCCATAGTACAACAGCTCCGCCTAAGAAACGTCCAGGTGATGGCCTACCTCGACGACTGGCTAGTCTGGGCTCCATCGCCCGAAGAGTGTACAAAGTCTTGCGACGAAGTTACCCAGTACCTAGAACACCTGGGATTCAAGATCAACGAGAAGAAATCTCGCCTCTCTCCGGCTCAGAAGTTTCAGTGGCTGGGAATCCACTGGAATCTTCAGTCACACCGCCTTTCCATCCCCCAGAAGAAAAGGAAGGAAATAGCAGGGTCTGTCAAGCGACTACTGAAATCCAAACGCATTTCAAGACGACAGCAGGAACGAGTTCTAGGCTCTCTACAATTCGCCTCAGTGACAAACCCAGTGCTTCGTGCACAGCTAAAGGATGCCGCGGGAGTCTGGAGACGATCGGCATCCATCGCTCGAAGAGACCTCAAGAGACGGCTTCCAAACAGACTTCGACGCCTCCTAAAGCCGTGGTCGGAAGCAATGGCCCTGAAAAGGTCCATTCCTCTCCAACACCCTCCTCCTTCACTCAACATCCACACGGATGCCTCACTGGAGGGCTGGGGAGGTCACTCCCACCTGAAACAAGCTCAAGGGACCTGGTCTCCACTATTCAAGACGTTCCACATAAACATCTTGGAGGCCATGGCGGTCCTTCTTACTCTGAAGAAGCTATCCCCGCCGCCCTCGATCCACATCCGTCTAACCCTAGACAACTCGGTGGTAGTTCGTTGTCTCAATCGCCAAGGCTCAAGATCGCCCCAGATAAATCAGGTGCTTCTCCCAATCTTCCGTCTGGCGGAGAAGAAGAAGTGGCACCTGTCTGCAGTTCACCTACAAGGATTCCGCAACGTGACAGCGGATGCTCTATCTCGGACAAACCCGATAGAGTCGGAATGGTCTCTAGACGCAAGATCATTCTCCTTCATCTCTCATCAAGTCCCAGAACTTCAGATAGATCTCTTTGCAACGAGCGACAACAATCAACTTCCTCTGTACGTAGCCCCGTACGAGGACCCCAAAGCAGAAGCGGTGGACGCCATGTCACTGGACTGGAACAGATGGTCCAAGATATACCTGTTCCCTCCCACCAACCTTCTGTTGAAAGTCCTCTCCAAACTGAGAACCTTCAAAGGGACAGCGGCCCTAGTGGCTCCCAAGTGGCCCCGGAGCAACTGGTACCCCCTGGTCCTGGAGCTGCAGCCCAAGCTGATCCCTCTCCCGGGCCCAGTTCTCTCTCAACAAGTACAGAAGTCGACTGTCTTCGCTTCATCATCGAAAATCAAGGACCTTCATCTCATGATTTTCTCTCCCTTGCCGCAAAGAAGAGGTTTGGGATCTCGAAGAAAAGTCTAGACTTCCTAGAGGAATACAAGACCGAATCCACGAGACGGCAATATGAATCATCCTGGAGGAAATGGGTCTCCTTTGTTAAAGCAAAAAATCCTAAAGAAATCACCATTGATTTCTGTATGTCCTTCTTCATTCACCTTCATGGACAAGGATTAGCAGCCAATACGATTTCGACCTGCAAATCGGCTTTGACTAGACCAATTCTATATGCTTTCCAAATTGATCTGTCCAGCGACATCTTTAACAAACTGCCGAAAGCATGTGCTCGCCTACGCCCAGCACCCCCTCCGAAACCGATCTCCTGGTCACTAGACAAGGTGCTCCATTTCGCCTCCAACTTGGACAATGATTCATGCCCCCTCAAGGATCTGACTCAGAAAGTTATATTTTTATTTGCTCTCGCCTCGGGAGCTCGAGTCAGCGAAATAGTGGCATTATCAAGAGAAGAGGGACACATCCTGTTTGCTGATTCAGGAGAAGTGACCCTCTCCCCTGATCCGACGTTTCTCGCCAAAAATGAATTACCCACCAAAAGATGGGGCCCTTGGAGAATATGCCCCCTGAAGGAGGATGTCTCTCTATGTCCAGTAGAGAGCCTCAAGGTCTATCTTCGCAGAACTTCAAACTTTGGTGGAGGCCAACTCTTCAAAGGAGAAACATCGGGCAGCGACCTGTCACTGAAACAATTAAGAGCGAAAATCACCTACTTCATTCGCAGAGCGGATCCGAACAGTACACCCGCTGGTCATGATCCTAGAAAAGTGGCATCTTCTCTGAACTTCTTTCAGAGCATGGACTTTGAGAGCCTTAAAAACTTTACGGGCTGGAAGTCCTCGCGAGTTTTCTTTAAACATTATGCGAAACAAGTGCACGAAATCAAACATTTTGTGGTAGCCGCAGGTAGTGTTATGAAACCTGCACCTAACTCTGCGTAGAACAGTGAGTTACTTGGGACTCTAACTCTTCGGGTGCCTATGTTGACCCTCGAGTGATTCATAGTGATGTCTAAAAACACTTAGTGCTTTTATAACTGTTCTTATCCCAGGTGAAATGTCATAGTGTTACACAAGTGCCGCATGCCTTGAGCATGATGTGTTATTTAAAGACTTGCGTTCCTCGAGAACGAGTACCTACTAATCCTGAAATTCCCTTTCAGATTCAAGAGCAAGCCTTTATTTCTATGTACATTATTATTACTGTAAATGAACTTTACTTTTGCTGTAAATTATTTAATTTCTGCATTGTGAAATAAAATTTCTATTTTATTACTTATGCGTCTCTTTCAGCTCCTACTTACTATGAAATACATACTGTCATAGTTTTATTTACTCCTCCTTTCTTATGGTCATGAAGAATTTAAGATGTCCATTCCTAAATTATATTCACCTTGCCTCAGTAAGGTTCCTACACGAATACTTACTTCTGATAATCAGGAGATGAACTCTACACACAGTGCCCAACCACCACTGGCCTACTTCAGAATGTTCCTATACAAATATCAAACATTCTGCTTCATCTCTAAGCTCTTAAAAAGTTCTTCTGTCAAGATGAATAGCCCTTCAATACCACTTTGACGTCGGCATAGCCCATGGGAACTTCCTACCAATGGGGGGCAGGATATTTCGTTCCTATGGTTCTTACCTAAGATTACTTTGCTGTTTTGTCAATGCCTAGGCACTTAACTCTGGGGGAAAATCTACCACGATACATTGATTCTCTGGTACTCTTCCATCAGGACGCCATGGCTTGAGCCCAAAAAACGGATTTTGAGCGAAGCGAAAAATCTATTTTTGGGTGAGATAGCCATGGCGTCCTGATGGACCCTCCCTACTACTTCGTTCAGTTTGCTCCCACCCTACACAATTGTATCATGGTGATGGGCAGCAACTGGCGCCAGGATAAAGACGCGCGTGACGTCATTAGAGCAATGGCGTCCGTTTGTTTACGTCTCGAGTATCAGTAGTAGCCACGAGTGAGATTAGCTGTGGAACGGCTCCCAGCTATTCTCAACCCTTACACACCGAAGCGTTAACTCTGTTCGGGGTGGAAATAGCTATGTGGCACGACCAGACATGCGTGTCCCCTGTTGTATTACGATGTCTTAAAGGGAAACCTTTGAGATACTCGCTCCAGAAGTTAGAATTCTGTGATAACCTGTGGTTAAATTCTCTGGGAATATCTTAGTAGTCTTATACCCAAGGAAGCTACCAAACAGGAACCTTCCATCAGGACGCCATGGCTATCTCACCCAAAAATAGATTTTTCGCTTCGCTCAAAATCCGTTTAGTGTTTATGTTAATGAAGATATAGGAATTTTTAAACATATACAAGATTCAGTGTTGCACATATTTTCGTCTTCGAGGGACCATACAAGGGACGGTGCCTGGTCCAGCCAGGCCACACCTAACCCAACGCTGGGACCCTTGTATGCTTCCTTATCTCCCTTACCTTAGGGTAACCTCCCTCTGGGTAGCCTTGCTATTCCTAGCCCCTTACCCAAAATATTTCGGGTAGGTTAGGCTAGATCGTTCTTCCCTCTTCCGTACCATAATAAATGGAGGGACCTCAGACAGAACCCCAGAGTACCTATCGTTCATCCCAGTCCACCCCTAAGGAACGCCTTTCCCTTGGGGTATCGACTGAGACTGAAGGTGGGGGGCCTAGCCCTTCCCCCTAGATTGCTCTTGGTTGGGACTCGTCCCTTCCTCCTGTAGCCTAGCGGTATGCATCCCTAGCCTTACCTAATCTAGGAGGAGATCTCCTGGTTTAGGTTAGGCCTTGGGGGTTTCTGTTTTATTATAGTTTAGGACAGTACACCAGTTCTGTTCCTACTCTGAGCTAACCTACCCTAGGGTTGGAGAGTGCTTCTCTCCTACCTGGGTAGTATAGAAAACAGATTCCCCCCACCCTTTGGGAGCTTTAGGGTTGCGATCCCTTCTGCCCCCTCACCCCCTCACCCCTCCCCCTACCCCACTTTATCCTTTGTGTCAGCTTGCCTTCACACCCCTGTCCGCAGTCCTACAATTCTCCCTCAGGGAGAATTGTAGGTTATGCTGCGCTCTCCTGCCTGGATGGCAGCTCTGCTACACTTCCCCCTCATAGTCGAACTATGGGGTTGTGTTAGCGGCCACCCTGCCAGCAGAAGATCACCCCCCCCCCCCCCTGTTTAGAGTGTTCTCTGATCCTCCCTTGGATTACCATAAGCACACAGCCGTCTGCCAGCTCCCTGCCGTCGGATGATAGGTTGTTCCCCTCCCCCCCCCCTATCATGAGTACACTCTTTCCGGAGGAAAGCCGGTTGGGTATCGAACTTTACCCTTCCTCCTTCCCTCCTTATCTTTCTCTCTTCTATCATGGTGCCGGTCCACTTCCGCCTCCGCCGCCGGCACGCCAGGTGACTCCCTACTGCATAGGACGTTCCTATCTGAGGATTACCTAAGGCAACAACCTGCCGGCTGCCGGGGGCCGCCACCCCTTGCCGCCGCTAGCCGCCAGCACCCCAGGTGACCTTCCTACTTCATAGGACTCCCTGTCTGAGGACCAACTATGGCGTCAGCCTGCCGGCTGCCGGGGGCCCCCGCCGCTGCCGGCGACCGCTACCCCTTGCCGCCGCCGTCGGGGGCCGCCGCCGCGGCTGTCGGCTTCTCAGACACTTTCCATCTTATGTACCCAGATAGGTTCACCATCGCCGACAGCCTGCCGGCTGCCGGAGGCCTCCGCCGTGCCGGCGACCTGCCGCCGTGCCGGCGACCTGCCGCCGTGCCGGCGGTCGCCCCTATAAGTGTTTCCTACCTTTCTGCTGCTCAGTGTGTAGCCTTGATGGATTCACCCCGCCGGACCAGGCCTCCGGCTTGCCGCCGGCTTACCGGCAACGCTCCGCGGCTTCCAAGGACGAGCACCCCTTCCCCCCGGCTGCCGGCCCCGTGCCGGCAGTCGACCTATACATCCATATAGCCAGAATGATCTTCTTTGCTGTTTCATACCCAGAAGACAGTGTCTGAGCTGTATGAGTGTACAATACAATGGTTCCAGCATACTCTGTGCTTCTCAGTGCAGTCTCTTACCGGGACATTCCCAAATATTAAGGGGTTTATCCTATTTTCCCCTCCTTTATCTAGGTTCTGAACGATTTCAGATCTTCTCTACTCTGTAGACAATTCCCTTATAAGGAAGCCTAGTCTGGCTTCCCCATGAGGATACTATTCCCTCTCCTATAACCTCAGGTTCTAAGAAATTGCCAGCAGAAAAGGTCACGGTACCTCGCTGGACGGGATTCACAAGTATGTGTCTTCCTACTTCTTTTCTAGCTCACCTATCCAGAGGTCACATAACACAATTCTAAGTTTAAGAATTAGATTAAGGAATCTTAATTTAAGAGTAATGTAAGTCATGACTCTATTTTCCATGTACTCATGTTCTCTTTCTTTTACAGGAGGAGTACCTGAAGTGTGAGAGCCCCTTCTGCTCGGTTCGCTGCCCAGACTTTTACGGACATGGTGCGTGTCGGACCCACGCCCCCTGTACTGCAAAGAAGGGCAACCTCAATTACTGGGATCCAGTGTCCTGCCCAGTCTGCAAAGGCTTCCTCGACGAGGGGTTCGACAACCCCCCATCCTTAGAAGCCAGGGACAATGCTCGAGAGAAACTGCGCAGGTGGGTGCGCGGTTTCCAGAAAAACGCTGCTGGGCCATATCTCCCCAACAAGAAGATGAGGGCCATCCTTTTCCCAAAAGCGTCGGCAGATTCTGTGATCCCCAGGATTAGATCCCCTTGGTTCAAGTGACCGTAGAACCAGACATCGAGACTACGCTTAGCAAGTGTAGTCTAGACGAGGTGGAGAAGATGTCGGACGTGTCCGACAACACCGAGAGGACCCTCATGGGCGAGGATCCGGAGGAAGAAGAGGATCAGGTGGAATACCCTGATTCGGAGGGCGAGGTCGCCCCTCCACCTCCGGCAGCTCCCGTAGTGGTCGAGGAGCCAGTCCCCTCTACCTCCGCCGCACCGCAGTCCCTGCTGCCTGCCACCAAAGATGCCATCCGGTTATTGGTGGCCTTAATGGACGAGAAGCTTAGCAAGCATTCCGCCCAGATTACAAGCCGTTTCATGGAATTGAGGCAACCGAAGAAGATCTCGGTTAAGGACCTTCCTTCCTGCTCGGAGTCTAACCCCTGGAGGTACGCCGAGCATATGCCAATCACAACTGGTAAAACATTCATCAATGACAAGCTAGGGTCTATCCTCCTGGAAGAAGTGGAATTCTTCCCTAATTTCGAGGCTTACCCGGACTGTTACGTACGACTTAGGTCCGAACCGGCCTCCAAAGAGGAGACTGAGCCCAAAGAGGTGATCGTTTTCGATCACTCAAAGGCCCAAGCTTTACTGGCAGAATGCCTGAAGAGCCGCGGTTTTACTAACTCGAAAATGCCGGCTCTGAGCAAGAAGCACCCGTCCTTTCTTGCTCCCCCTTCCTCATCCTTCCCCTTCGTGGAAAAAGCCTTTTATGCGGTCATGAAGGCGGTGGAGGAAGGAAAACCCTGTCCTACCCTGGAGGAGTGTAGGCCTCTCTCCCTCGCCCTTTCCCCCGACGACAAGTTCTGGAAAGATATCCAGTTCACCTTCACGGTTGGGAAGCTGGACCCTGACGTAGCTGGACGTCAGTTCAACGAGGACCTCCCGAAACTGAATGACCACCTTCTTCGTCGGGAGCAATAGACCAAGGAGAGACTGGCTGCCTCCCTGTCTCACCAGATTCAGCTCGAGGTCATGGCCGGGGACGTTAGAGTCCCAGTCCTCTATATGGTTCTTTCCAAAACCCACCTAGTGACTGTGATGAAGGACCTGTACAGCTTCATCAGGGCCAGAAGAACCTGCAGAGAGTTCGTGTTTGCCAACGCGGCAGTAAAACACGAACCCCGGAAACTCATCTCCTCCAACATCTGGGGTAAGCATCTCTTTCCCTCTGCTCTGGTGAAAGAGATCGTCGATAAAGCCGCCTCTGAGAATCGGAACCTTCTCAACAAATGGGGCATGTCACGAAAGAGGAAATCCTCTCAGGACGAAGGCCCTCAGCCTAAGAGGAAATCCTCCAAGCCTAGACCTAGCAGCGTCAACAAAAACGCCAGTTTCCGTCTCCCGCTACTCCTCAAGTGGTACCTCAACCGCAACAGACCTTTCAGTTGGTCCCCCAACCGGTGGTGTCCCAATCACTGGTCTTTACCCCTGCCTACGAGCGTCAGTCAACTACCTTTCGTCCCAGAGGTAGAGGCTCAGGCAGAGACTCCTCTCGCCGCCCCTTCCAGGGGCAGAGGAGGAAGGGGAGCTAGCGGCCGAGGTGGCAAGACCTCGGGAAACCAGAAGCAATGAAGTGCTTCCGGTGGGAGGAAGACTCCGCCACTTTCAGGATCGCTGGTCCTTCGATCCTTGGGCACACAGCATCATCAAGAAGGGACTGGGTTGGAGCTGGACACAACCACTCCCAACTTTCCACCAATTCTTCCAACAATCAACCCCCCTCTTGGAAGAATATGTCCTGGAACTCTTGAACAAGAAGGTGATCAAGAGGGTCAAGTCCAACAGGTTCCAGGGAAGACTGTTTTGTGTTCCCAATAAGGACTCAAACAAACTCAGAGTCATTCTCGACTTGTCCCCCCTCAACAAGTTCATTGCGAACAACAAATTCAAGATGCTGACTCTTCAACAAATAAGAGCCCTACTGCCTCACAAGGCCTACATGGTCTCAATAGACCTGGCGGATGCCTACTGGCACATCCCAATGAACCACCACGCTTCCTCCTACCTAGGATTCCGGCTCCATCGAAGAAGCTACGCCTTCAGAGCCATGCCCTTCGGGCTCAACGTGGCTCCGAGAATTATCACTAAGCTAGCAGACACGATCGTCCACCAGCTACGCCTTCAGGGCGTCCAAGTGATGGCCTACCTCGACGACTGGCTGGTCTGGTCGACTTCGCCAGTAAAGTGTTTGAAAGCTTGCAGCAAAGTAACCCAGTTCCTGGAACATCTGGGTTTCAAAATAAACACCAAGATTGTCTCGCCTCGCTCCAGCTCAGAAGTTCCAATGGTTAGGAATCCATTGGGATCTTCAGTCACACCGCCTTTCCATTCCACTAAAGAAAAGGAAAGAAATAGCAAGGTCTGTCAGAAGACTTCTCAAATCCAAACGGATCTCAAGACGACAGCAAGAGCAAGTTCTCAGCTCACTACAGTTCGCCTCAGTGGCAAACCCAGATGTCTCAATCGTCAGGGCTCGAGATCGCCCCACCTAAATCAGGTGCTATTACCCATCTTCCACCTAGCGGACAGGAAGAAGTGGCACCTGTCTGCAGTTCACCTACAAGGATTCCGCAACGTGACGGCGGACGCTCTATCGAGGACAAACCCCATAGAGTCGGAATGGTCCCTAGACGCAAGATCATTCTCCTTCATCTCCCGTCAAGTCCCGGAACTACAGATCGACCTCTTCGTGACGAGCAACAACAAGTAACTTCCTCGATATGTGGCCCCTTACGAGGACCCCAAAGCGGAAGCAGTGGACACCATGTCCCTGGACTGGAACAGATGGTCCAAGATTTACCTGTTCCCTCCACCCAACCTTCTGCTGAAAGTCCTCTCCAAACTGAGAACCATCAAAGGGACAGCAGCCTTAGTGGTTCCCAAGTGGCCCCGGAGCAACTGGTTCCCCCTAGTCCTGGAGCTACAGCCCAAGCTGATCCCTCTGCCGGGCCCAGTTCTCTCCCAACAGGTGCAGAAGTCGACTGTCTTCGCTTCATCAAAGAAAGTCAAGGATCTTCATCTCATGATTTTCTCTACCTAGCCGTGAAGAAAAGGTTTGGGATCTCGAAGAAAAGTTTAGACTTCCTAGAGGAATATAAAACAAAGTGTACCAGAAGGCAATATGAATCATCCTGGAAGAAGTGGGTATCCTTCGTCAAGGCAAAAAATCCTACGGAAATCTCCATAGATTTTTGCATGTCCTTTATTCACCTTCATGAACAAGGCTTGGCAGCCAATACGATTTCCACTTGCAAATCAGCCTTGACCAGACCACTTCTATACGCCTTCCAAATAGATTTATCCAACAAAATCTTCAATAAACTCCCGAATGCGTGTGCTAGACTCCGTCCAGCACCTCCACCGAAACCCATCACCTGGTCCCTGGATAAGGTGCTTCATTTTGCCTCTAGCCTGGACAATGATTCTTGCCCTCTGAAAGACTTGACTCAGAAAGTATCTTTCCTTTTTGCTCTCGCCTCGGGAGCCAGAGTCAGTGAAATAGTGACATTATCAAGAGAAGAGGGCCAGATACAGTTCGCCAACACGGGGGAACTTACCCTCTTCCCCGACCCCACGTTTCTCGCTAAAAATGAACTTCCCACCAAAAGATGGGGCCCTTGGAGAATCTGCCCCCTGAAGGAAGATGTCTCTCTATGCCCAGTGGAGAGTCTTAAGGTCTATCTTCGAAGAACTTCTGACTTTGGTGGAGGACAGCTTTTCAATTCAAAGGAGAAACGTCGGGCAGCGACCTGTCACTAAAACAAGTACACCCGCAGGTCACGATCCCAGGAAAGTCGCCTCTTCCCTAAATTTCTTCCAAAGAATGGACTTTGAAAGCCTCCGATCCTTCACAGGCTGGAACTCCCCTAGAGTGTTCTTCAAACACTATTCGAAGCAGGTGCAAGAAGTCAAGCGATTCGTGGTGGCAGCAGGTAGCGTGATGAAACCTGCTGTTTAGTGCTGCGTAGGACAGTGAGTTTTTTGGGACTTTAACTCAAACGGGTGCCTGTGTTGACCCTAGTGTGATACATAGTGATTTCAAGGGACACTTAGTGTCACTAATGGACTGTCCTTTACCAAGGTGAAACGACATAGATTCGTACACGTGTGCCACATGTTCTCGGACATGAAATGTATTTTGATTTAAAAGACTGGCGTTCCTCAGGAACTAGTGATTACAGAAAAGATTGTTTCCCTTTCAGATTCTTGCATCACCATCTTTTACCATATCTATGTCTATTATTGTATTTTATTATTGTACATAAATTTTCATATTTCCATGCAAATTTCAAATAAATATTTATTTTATTTACCATATGCGTCTCTTTTCGCTCCTATTTATATATGAAAATATATTGCTGTTCTTGTTTTATTGAACCTACTCTAGAGTTTATTATGATTAGTATACCTACTATCTTATATATACTCACCTAATGGTATAAATTTGTTCCTACACAAATATATACCCTTCTGATCTGTCTTGAGACCGGCACGATTTCTTATCCAGGTGAGTCTTTCCTCGTCAGATTATTTCGAGATGTTCCTCTTGTCATAATAGGACCTTCCTCGCCAGGGGGGCGGGACGCCAGGTCATTGTAATGCCTCTGGTAGTGACATTTAACGGAGATGTCACAGTCTCTTTGGTCACCAGACCACGGGAATGTTTATTCGGAGTACCAGGCACTTGAATTGGGAACAAATCCACGATACATTAATTCTCTAGTACACTTCCATCAGGACGACATGGCTTGAGCCCAAAAAACGGATTTTGAGTGAAGCGAAAAATCTATTTTTGGGTGAGATGGCCATGTCGTCCTGATGGACCCGCCCAACTGTTCCAGTTCAGCCTGCTAGGCCCCTCCCTGCTGTATTGTATCGTGGAGGCTGGTAGTGAGCTAGAACGGAATGGTGAGGGCGGACGTGACGTCACACAAGTATGGCGCCAGTTTGTTTACGTTGCGAGTATCGTAACAGTGATGAAAGTAGGGTAACTTTAGAACGGCACCTCAGTTACCTCGCCACATTCCCCCTCGAAGCGTAAACGCTAAGTGAAGTGCAGATGACCATGTGACGTGTTAATGCAAGCGTCCCCTGTTGATATACGATATTCTAAAGGAATAACCCTTAGAGTACTCGCTCCAGAAGTTAGAATTCTGTGAAAACCTTTAGTTTAATTCTTTGGGAATATTATGGTAGTCATATATATCCAAAGGAAGCTACTGAAGGAACTTTCCATCAGGACGACATGGCCATCTCACCCAAAAATAGATTTTTCGCTTCACTCAAAATCACGGGCCATTATCTATCACATATTCCTTTTCTATTCGAGAAAAACTTAACTTCACCATTTCAAGAAGCTCATTATTTCGTAAATCATCTGTCGGAGTTTCTCCTTTTTTGATCAGCCACTCCTTTATAATGTGTTTCCTATCCGAAATTGTCGGTGTTTTATCAATGATTACCGAATGGTAGGATGCATTATCCATTACGATAACAGATGAGGGCAGGATGTTTGGTAGCAATTGCGATTGAAACCACTCTTCAAATACCTTGCTATTCATCTGATTATGGTAATCACCATCGTTGATTGCCTTGAAAATTAATTTTGCATTATGCACAAACCCTTCCTTTGTACCGGCGTGCACAACTATCAGTCTAGCCCATTTGCCGGAAGGGGGATTAACCCCTATTGCTTTTTTCTCTCTTTTGTTGTCCAGCATTTAGTAACAGTATACTTCTGATTTAGCCACGTCTCATCCAGGTACACGATAGGCTGATTCTCGTTTTCGTATACCTTCCTCATAACACGCAAAAGCTTATTCCTTGCAGCTGACACATCACTTCGTTCTAATAAAAATTTTCTACCATTCACTTTCCCATAATGAAATCCGATTTCATGCAAGATTTTTCTAAGAGATTCACGACAACCCTTAAATTTAATGTCTTTGCGGGCTTCTTGCAAAACAGTAGTTATGGTGGGTAGCTCTTTTATAACATAGAACCTTAAAACTATTCGACGTAATGCATCCTTGTCAAAATCATCCAGATCGATCACTGATCAAGGACGAATTTTTTTCTTATCTTTGAACATACGTTGTCCAAATTCTTTTCCGAAATCATTTCCTTCCCTAGTGATTCTCGTCAACAGTCCTTTTTGGAACTGCTGTTGCCTTACTCGTACGATCACAAGCTTTTGCCACGTCAATCAAAGGAGCATTGTTTTTCTTTTCTTTAGTAAAATATCTGTGAACATTATCAACGATTTCCTTGGCTGAAGAAGAGAGAAAGCGCTTTGTAGAATTTGCCATTGTAAGTACTGTCGATTGACTGTCTACTACTTATCTAAATCACTGCTTTATATACGGAGAGATGAAGTACCAATTATAAACAAGGTTTGTTTGAAGTGACATTTATGGTTTTTGATGACACGATTGGAGTCCTAATCTTCTAAGCTGTAAATTCATTCCTCAAGGGCTTAAGATATATGAAAGGATAGATTGTGGGATTTGAATTTTGACCTAAGCTCTGGCCTGTTTTCCGATAATCCGGTGTTATTCTTTTATCTAAAATCTGACTTTTCTGGAATTATCAAGAAGCTGACAGCTGTTGGATCCCCTTCTCCTGTATGACTACTATGTCTTTGTATATATATTTTCATTGTTGATTCTAATGATGTCCCAAATGGATGAAACTACTAACTCCAATCAAGTCTTAATTTTCCCTTCCTGGCTATACTACATATTTATGCTCATCACGTGTCAGCTTTTGTGATATATATATATATATATATATATATATATATATATATATATATATATATATATATATATATATATATATATATATATATATATGTATGTATGTATGTATATATATATATATATATATATATATATATATATATATATATATATATATATATATATATATATATATATATATATATATATATATATATATATATGCGATGATTCCTCTGATTTTTTTCTTGTAATAAAGCTTCACAATAAATCTTCTTATTAATTGTCTAGTATTTTTACCTTTACTTACTATTTCTTAATTATATTTTAGTCCATTCTTAGTTAATACTTAATGAGCTTCTCAGGAACTAAACTAAGAAAAGTTATGTGGGTGAGGGATACTCGTTGCCAAATTTTTCATTTACTAGACAAAAAAAGGCTGAACAGTCACGAACAATGCAGTTTAAAAAAAGAATGGGTTTTACATAAATCTGTAGCGTTGAATTCAGAAGTCTTGACACTGGCTGAAGAGTTAGATATTTCCTTGTTTTAATTGGGCCTATACATCAATCGTAGGCCATCTGCCGTCGCTGAAGTTGGAGTCTCCGTCAGGTGTTGGGAAGGCTAGCGCGATGTTCTAATCGTCGCGGTCACTCTGGGACATCATGCTAAGCACACACAGTCTATCAGGTGCGGGCGTAATAGTTCTGTTCGTCGTCCTTCGTTTCAAGGGATAAATGGTTCCGCTTAATTCCTCGGCTGCTAAACGGTCCTGAATATACGCCATTCTTCAGGTATTGTATGTGCAGCTACAACTCGTGGTTCGCCTCGAGTCCGGCAAGTTAAATTAGGCCCTTGGACCTAGTATACTGAGTGACTTTCTAGGAAGAAGAAGAGAGAGATCACGTTCGTTCGTTCGTTCGTTCGTTCGTTCATGGAGTATTACAGCCAACTCTTCTTGTTGGCATGGGCCTTTCCCTTGGTCGGCCCGTAGGTAACCTGTATAAATATAAGGTGAGTTATCACATTAATGGAAATTTGAAAGGTTTTTAGTGGTAGAGAAAGTTGTGGACAGGGTAAGGATGATAGTGGTAGAGGGCCATCATTTCACGGAAGTGGTAGTTTGAAAGTTGGGGGTGTAAGGCCTTTGAATGGTAGAGAAAAGGATGCAGGTGGGGTTATCCAACCCTTTACTCCCTAAGGTCCCTGCAGAGAGATTTTAGTGGTAGGTTAGTTTAGAAGGTACAGAGGATGATGTGAATAGGGCCTTACAATGAGGGGATGAGATAGTGTGATGAGAATTTGAGGTCTTTACCTTGGTGGAGGTAGTCTTGAAAGCAACTGCGTGTGTGTGCCTATGCTTTCGACAATTGCCTTTGCCAGTGTGGCCACCACTTTCCCGGCCTGTGGTGAGTTGGTGTCTACTAGTAGATCACCCCGCAGCTGTGCTGTTCCTCTGCATTCTAGTAAATAGTGCAAGAGGGCGTGTTGTGGTGTGACATCACAGTGATCACACGGTCTCTGGATGTTGTCTCTGATTTCCCAATTTGCCTTGTATCCCAGCCGGAGCCTGTGTATACATACGACCTGTTTCCTTGGGTATATCTGTCTATGGGTGGAGGTTCTAGCTCCGTGGCCCATTTGTTCCATGTGGCAGAGGGAGAGCCATTCTCTATCCTCATGTGTAGTTCCTTGATTAGGTTGTCCTTGAGCTGTGTCTTTATTTTGTTTTTGATTTGTTGCAGTGCAGGCTGTATGTGCACCTGTACATTATGAATGTGTCTGGTGCTTTTGACTAGCTCATCAGCCTTTTCATTCCCTGGTATCCCGATGTGACTGGGGATCCAGTTTAGTGTTACTAGTCTGTTTCTTTCATTGTGCTGATATAGGAGGGATTTAATATCAGCTTTCAGGGACTTGTTTTCTTTGTTTTTGACCTGTTGTAGGGCTTGCATTGAGGATCGTGAATCAGTATGAATGACTACTGGTCCTTCCTCATTTTCAATAGAGTATTTTAGTGCTTGTTGTATTGTAACAAGCTCTGTCTGCAGGGTGGAGACATTATTTGATGTTCTCCAGCATGCTGTGAATTTGCAGGAGTGAACTGCAGCTCCCGCTGTTTGGGTTCCAGGATCCACTGTACCATCTGTATAGTAGATCTGTGCCCCTATTGTCTCTGCAGAGTGTATTGCTGCTTCTGCTGCGTTTCTAAGTTCCTCTATTGTGCAGTTTTCTTTTGCCCTTGGGAGCTTGGTGTAGTTGAATTTATTTACTTGCTTTTTCCATGGTGGAATGTGTTGTATACCCTGTGCTGTGTCTGGGTTTAGCTGTAGGAGTATTTCAGTTAGGCTAAGGCTCTTTATGTTGTTACTATGGTCTTTGCCATAAGAGCTTGGGGTTTGAACTTCAGGATGTTTTAACAGTTCCTCTCTTACTCTCTTTTTGGTGATTGAGTCTCTGTTTGACAGGAACATCTTTGCAACCGTGCTTGCATTTCTTAGTGCAATTCTATCCTCAAGGGTTGGTAGTCCAGTTTCCATCCTTAGGTTGCACAGTCTTGTCCATATTGGGGCGCCTAACATGAGCCTCATGGCATTGTTTTGAATTACTTCTACTGTGGCTTTTTGTATATCCATTAGCCCAGTGAGTGTTGGGGAAGCATATTCCACTAGCGCTCTGGTACAGGCTAGATAATATTTCTTTTGGACATGCTCATTTGCTCCATCATTGAGTTTGCACATATACCTCATGGCTGCCATTCTGGCATTTGTCCTTTCCTCGAGATATTTTATTTCATCCCTGAAGGTGGGTTGTTTGTCTATTATTACTCCCAGGTATGTGTATTTGTCCACCCATTCTAGGGGCTCCATTCCTATTGGGAGTGGCTGCAAGGGGTTTGGGGCTTTAATTGACATAGCCTTTGTTTTGTCAATGTTTATTTTTAGTCCAAGCTCATTGGATTTGTGGCTGATGGCATTGAGTGCTCTTTGCATTTTTATCGTCCTGACTGACCCTCGAGCTATTACACATACATCATCTGCATAGATAAATATGTCTACTCCTTCAGGAAGCTGGAGTGAGGCTATATTTTCCATGAGGATGTTGAATAGGAGGGGGCTAAGAATTCCTCCTTGCGGTGTGCCATTTTCCAATACGTGATAGGTAGAGATTACTCCTAGGAATTTGACTCTAGCTTGCCTTCCTAGCACATAGTTTTTAGTCCATGCTAGTAGGTGACCTTTGACTCCTTTTTTGGCCACTGATTGCAGCATTACTGCCGGGCTTGCTAGCTCGAAAGCTTTTTCAAAGTCTATGAAGACTATTGTTGCCTTGTTTTGATTTATGCAGCTTAATACATCAGTGATGCATTCAGAAGTACCAATTCCCTCCTGATATGCATATAGCTGCTTGTTTAGGGGGTCAATTTTGTATTTCATCCTGTTTAGGACCATTTTTTCTCCTGTTTTTTTCCATACAGGATACTACAGCTATTGGTCTAGGATTTCCTGGATCCTTTGGCTTTGGGATTGGTTGCGTGTCATGCTGTCTCCAGGCTTGAGGCCTTGTGTGCTCAAGGTGTGTATTGTTTAACAACCTCAGGAATGCGGTTTCTCCTGCTGGACCCATGTGCTTGATCATTGTGTAGGTGATCTTGTCTGCTCCTGGTGCAGTATCCTTCCCTGTTTTTGTACTGCTCGTAGTTCCTCAACTGTGTATGGGGTGTCTTTATCATCCTGCTGTAGGCAGGCTGTGTTGATCTCTTCCCACCTGGCTGGCGCCAGTTGCTCTTGTAGCATTCTGGTTTCAGGGCAAAGATTAGCTGACAGTGTCCTGTTTGCAAAGGTTGTTGCAATTCTTTCTGCCTCCTCTTATGGGTGTGGGTGTATGGCAACTGGAGTCTTCCTCTTATTTCTGGCTACTTTGTGTAGCCATTTCCATATCTCAGATAGAGTAGTGTACCCTGACAGGCTTGAACACCAATCCATCCATTTTTCAATTCTTATTTCATGGATTCTTAGATGTGTTTCAGTTTTGACTGTTTGCAGTAGCTTTCTGTTTTCTACTGTGGACCTTCTTCTGTATATTTTTGTGACTCTGTTTAGACTGGTTTTCAACCTTCTGACTTCTGGGCAGTAGTACCAGGAGTCCTTATATGTATAGTTACCTCCCATTGCCTTTAGGGGCATAGCTCTGTTGGCTGCATTGTGAAAAGCATCAACTAGGTCTTTTTCTAGCTGATCTATGTCCTCTGGAGGAATGTAGCTTGCTGCCCATTCCTCTATGGCTAGTCGAAAGCAGACCCAGTCTGCTAGGTCCTGATTCCATCTTGGTGGAGGTGGTGGAATAGGAGGTAGTTGTTGCATCTCCAATTCTGTTACTGTGGCAAAGTGATCACTAATCAGGGTTGAGTATACTTGCCACTTGGTTAAGTGTCTTATTGCTGTTGTAACAAAGGTCAGATCCAGTCTCCCTCTTCTTAAGTGTGTAGGATGCCCTGTGTTTAGGAGGGCGACTCCTTCAAATTCCTCCAGGGTGAAGGCTATGTGCTCCCCAGAGGGATTTGTCCTTGATGGGGATGATAAAATAGGGTGATGTACATTAAAATCCCCACAAATAATTGTTGGTGTTCTTTCTGCATGAGCAAAGAGTCGTGTCAGCTGTAGCTCTCCTGTGTTCTCCCTGTTTACTTTCCTGTATATGTTGTATATGTCAATTTTTTGATTCAGTAATGTTATTGTTACTGCTAGTGTCTCTACATTGGTACCACAAGGAATAGGGTTGTGTAACCTTGTTGTTGGTATGCTAGTTTTAACTAGTGTAGCTAGGCCTCTGTCTGTGCCTATCTGTGGTGTGGTGTAGGCATTGTATCCTGTTATTTTAAGTTTCCTTCCTGCTGTTAAATTGGTTTCTTGTAGCAGGATTACATCTATATCATCGGTTTTGCATACTGCAATCAGGGAGGACATTTTTTATCTTACTCCGGCTGAGTTCCAATCAAGAACTCTTACTCCTGGATATAAGTTGAAGAGAATTGTCTCGGGTCCCTTGGGGCAAAGGCAATAGCCTTGACCTCAGCGGATGAAGTGGATGAGGTGGATGGGGTGAGAGTAGATGAAGGGGTGGTGGATGGGATGAGTGGGATGATGGGGGTGGGATCTGGTGTAGCGGATGTGGAAGATACAGGTGATTGAGGTGATGGGATGGTAGGTGTGGTGGTTGAAGAATGAGAGGTGATCTGGATAGCAGGAGAGGGGGGTTGGGGGGACTTTGGTTTGGAGACAAAGTCCATCAGTAATTTCTCAATGCTGGTTGCAATAGCTTCCACATTGATTTTTCCAGTCACGGCCAGTGTGACTAAATCAGTAAGTTTAACCCTTAAGACCGTGGTCTTAATGAAGATGGTTCTGAGTTGCAGGCTTTGGAGCTCTAGACGAGGATCTGGCTCTACAGTGCTTGCTTAGCTCCTTCTGAGTGTAAAACCTCCTCCTAGGTAGATGTTTGGGGGCTGCTCTTCCTCTAGATTGGTCTCTTTTTTCCCTGGGGAGGGCAGCAAATACCCTTGCTACCCTATCAGGGCATCCCAAGGCCATTGTGGTGTGTCCTTTTTTGCAGTTAGGACATTTGGCTACTGTCGGTATGCCTGCAGCTTTCTTATCTATGCACTCCTGTGTGGGGTGTCTTTGGCTGCAGACCGTGCAGGTTGGGACCTTTGCCTGGCATTGGTCCTTATGATGCCCAAATTTCTGGCAATTGTAGCATCTTAGGGGATCAGGGTAGTACTTCTTGACCCAGAAGTTTCCAAAGATGCCCAGGTCGACTTTTTTTGGGTGAGGCCCTTTGAAGGTGACTAGGATGGCCTTGGTAAGGAAGCCAGCCTTATTTTTCATCCTTTCTGCCGCAGTAATGGTGGGCAGTTTCAACAGACGGCTCTCCATCATATCAGTTGGGTAGCCTACCACAACTGCTTTTTTAATCTTTTCTTCCTCTTTAAGCTCTTGCAGCCTAATGTCAGAGGTGCTCCTAAGAGTGATCAGGGCTCTTGCATCCCTGGTGGAGATGGTACACTGGCCCTGCCTGTTAGGTTTGGCAACCATTTGAATGTTCTTGTGTTTTAGTTCAAAGGCTGCAATAGCCTTAAATGCCTCCGATGAGTTTCCAGCCAGGACTCTGAAGAAATAGGTCTTATTCTCTCGAGCTGGCTGGTGGCTGTTCCCAACAGTAGGGTTGTTATCCTGATCAGCAGGCCTGGTGTCCATCTTGGGGTTGTTCCTTCTGGCTTGCTTTTTTCGTCTGTTAACTTCAGTCCAGGTTTGGCCTTCTTGTTCATCTGAATCCGTGTCCAGTTGGTTCCTTTTTCGGTTCTGAGGGTCGGTCAGGCAAGGGGTCAGGTCAGGGTGCATCTCTACTTCGCCAGAAGCCATGGCTTCTAACTCAATCTCTAGCAGTTCATTTACCGATCTCCAGGACAAGTCCTTGGTGGGAAGGAAGGTGAAGAGTTGATCAAAGATAGACAGTGTGTCTGGTGGGGTTGTCCAACCCTTTAAGCCCTAAGGCCCCAGACAAAGTTATAGTTATAGGTAGAAAAACGAAACACAGAATCTGAAATGGAATTATTATTAATGAGGGGAAATCCTAAACTATCCTATTGATAGAGCAGTGCAGAAACTAACTCTGTTTAGCTAGATACTAACCTGCACAAATAGCAGCTGGGGAGCCTCCTTACTGCATTCCAGCATCAAGATGGCCCAGCAGTCTACTCCTGCAGGTAGGGAGGTTTTGGGAATACAAAAACACAGTACACTCCTAACTTTTTATTGGAGCTAAGTCCTAACACCTATCTTGAAAGTCTGGCTTATTTATGCCAGTTAGCAAGGATCTATTCCTATTTCCTAAAGTCTAAAACCTTGGCTTATAGGCGCCAAGCCTATCAGTCCTGTGCCACTTGCCACAAACGGCGAGAGTGGGAAGTTTTGATCCTTGGGCCTTGTTTCAACTGGAGTTTTAAGACCACAACAGCTACCAGATTCTCCACAGGAGGATCTGTTAGTAAGGGAAGGTTATGTAGAGGATGGCAAAGTCTAACTTGTCAAAGACAATCTCTTATAGAAGGGGGCTGATAACAGCCAATTCAGGGGCAAGGCCCTTTTCAGTACAGCAGACAGCAGTCGGCAAAAATCGTCGAGAAATCGGCGAAAATCGCCGCCGAATTCGGCGAAAATCGGCGAAATCGGCGGCGGCGATCTCTCCAGGCAGCTGAAAATATCAGCTAAGTGAAGAGGGAGGCAGGCACCAGCAGCAGGCAGGGAGGGAGGCAGTAGTCAGCAGTCCAGGCAGCAAGCAGCAGCAGCAGCAGACAGGTCCTCTCTCAGTGGGAGCTGAGTGAGAAGTTGAGAACAGAGAGAGATCACGTTCGTTCGTTCGTTCGTGGAGTATTATAGCCAACTCTTCTTGTTGGCCCTTTCCCTTGGTCGGACGTGAGATCATTTCTCACTGTTGCTTATATATCGTCGTCCTGGGCGTGTCAAGCTGTCCTTAATCACGTGACGATTTCTTGGTTTTCGCGCCTCCTTTCGTCTTGGTCCCATCATCCCATGAGTCATTCGGAGAAGGGAACAGGACGCCGGGGGGATGTCTATCGAAAATATCACAAGAGTCAGCGCAATTCTATGAAAACAACCTCCTAACTCCTCGTTCGCACTTATGTCTCTCTACAATTCTTTCTATATTTTTTTCAATTACTACTAACTGCATTTGTCTCTCTATTTCTTATTAACTAAAAAAAGTCATGAATAAATGCATCAATAATATACATAAACCTTCTGCATATGCAAATAAACCATTTGTCTGACACACACATTATATATATATATATATATATATATATATATATATATATATATATATATATATATATATATATATATATATATATATATATATATATATATATATATATATATATATATATATATATATATATATATATATATTGTATATACACATATATATATTATGTATATATATGTATATATATATACAGTATATATATATATATATATATATATATATATATATATATATATATATATATATATATATATAATTAAAGATTGAGAAAGAACCCTATGAAGAAGACTGATGGAACGAGGCCTCTCCCCTCTAAGATCTTAATCCATCTTCTGTTTCAGGAATTCTTTAATCCACCCCGTCCAGGTAAAATGACCGAAATCGACAGATCTCCACACGATATATTGTGTCTCACCCGCAACTATCGTTTGGTTTTACTATAGCCATTGATTGGTTTGGTTTTTTTCAATCTTTCATTGAACTCAAATTGTAAAGATTCTATATTAGAGATCATAGTTCCAAAATACTTAAATAATTCTACCTCATTAATCCCCCTGCCAATGATATTTCGTTTTCCATTGCCTATTCCATTCAAATCATCTCTTTCTTTCTTCTATTAATCTTGAATCCAACCTCATGTGATATTTCATGCATTCTGGTAAGCAAGCATTGCTAATCCTGTGGTGTTCTGCTTATAAGGACAGTGTCATCATCGTACTCTAGGTCAGTTAATTTCCTATTACCAATCCAGTCCAATCCTTCTCCACCATCTGCAACTGTTCTATGCATTACAAAATCCATGAGGAGGATAAACAACATAGGTGACAATACATTCCCTTGGAATAATCCGCTGTTCACTGGAAATTCATTTGTTAGGACTCCATCAACTTTGCATTTGCATCATGTTCTAATTTAACTTTTACTTTCAATTTGAGCTTGTATACTGAACCCACAACACAACTATCTTTATACCAAGAGAAATTATGTTTTGGTGCTTGAGGAAGAGGAAAGACCCAGAGACGTTGGTTAAAATGGTAGAGATGATTTACAAAAGTAATAACAACTGTTGGAGAAACAGAAACCTTTGAAGTTAGTGCTGGATTACACCAGAGGTCAACATTAAGCCCATTTTTAATTGTGCTGGTTAAGGTTCTGTTAAGTGGAAATCAGAAATGGAGAGTCATAGGAGGTACTATATGCAGATGATATGATGATTACTGCTGAAAATGAGGAAATATGTAGAAAAGAGTAGTAGAGTGGCAAGAAACTTTGGAGAGCAGTGCCTTTAGGGTTAATGTTAATAAAACTAAGGTTATGGTGAGCAGTAAGGAAGGTCGGGGCATGATAGTCATGCATGAAAGCAGAAACTCTGTTATAAAACCGTTGGAACACTTTACATACTTGAGATCTACTTTAAGTCAGGAGAGTGACAGGAAAAAATACCCCAGAGGTAAAAATCGCCCGGAGGAATTAATCCCCCATGAAAAATACCCGTTAAAGAAAAAAGAACCAATATTATGAAAACATTTAAGAAAAATCGTTGTTACTGGAGAGTAAAATATATTTAGCCAGGAAATGATAAATAGCCCAGTATAAAAATAAAACTAATCAATTATTCAAGAAGAATAAAATAAATTTAAATAACTAATGAGTTTCATATTATGAAAACAGTGAAAAAATTAATCCTCATTATAATATAATGAAAAAAAAAATCAATCAAAAATCTATAATAAAAAAGAATATAAAAACACTGAGGAAAATCAAATTCAATAATGAGGTAAAGCATAATGTACTCAACCATAGCTAAAAAGGCTAAATATCTAAAAAATAATAATTTTTTTTTTTCATTTTAATTAATGATACCGTAACAGTCTGCTGTTTAAAATCTAAGATTAAAAGCTATCCCTTTTAAAGTCTAAATTAGGCCGATTTTCTACGTCTTCTATATCCAGCAAGGACTTGTGTGACATATACTGTACTTCTTGTAATGCCGGTTCTTTTCGAATGTCCAAATGCTATAGGAGAAGGAGGGGAAGATCAAGAGGGACAACTCAACGCCAGGACAACTATAAATCTATAAAACACACACACACACAAACACACACACATACACACACACAAACACACACACACACACACACACATATATATATATATATATATATATATATATATATATATATATATATATATATATATATATATATATATATATATATATATATATATATATATATATATGGTTTACTTGTCTCTTTTTAATGAACAATGGAATAACTTCTTTAATCCAAACTCTTGGGTCATTTTGAAAGCACACCTGGGTTGACAGTTTTAATCTATGGGTGAGCCAAGAAAAGGAAAAAAGGGTCAGCTAATAAGTCATTCACCCGGATTTGAACGGTCTAAGAATATAATCCTTTAATTTGATACTCTCTTTAAATGGTTTCCTTCACTATTTTTGTTTTCAACCACGTGGTGACAACAAAGTTGAAACTCTTTGACATAGCAGAGAAAAATTGTTATAAAAAGATTATCATATTAACAGAAATAATCTTAATTTTGATTTCAAATAAACTCATTTCTCAATTCGGATCAACTGAAGATTGGGGACCCCAACACTCGCTGGGGTCGCTTATCTTCAGGTGGAAAAAATTAGGGTCTTTTTTCTTCAGGTGAGGAATTTAAATTTAAGAATGGGATTAACAAGCTAACTAACCATTTTAGAAATTAATTATTATTAGTGTAACGACATGAGTGAGACTAACCAATAAAAGTGCTAACAAACATATTTAAGGTAGCAAATAGATTTTTTTTTAATTGACGGTATTTAAAAAAAAATTCTTATTTTTCTTTAATGGCTAAGAGACTAAACTGTCTTCTATACAAGATAATTATGTGTAAAAATTCCAATTTAAAGAGTATATTAAATTTAAAAGCAAAGTTTCTATTTGTAAGGACTCATTCTTTGCTAAATCTAAATTTCCACTACATAAGTGGATTCAGGATAATATTCTAAACATTTAAAAAAAATACATATGATTGATATTTATGTATACATTTTTTAGGGAAATCTGCATGAAGTATTTTGAGGCAAACCCTGATAAACTTGGTGGTAATGGCCTAATTGCGCAAATTGACGAGTCTTGCTTTGCACGCAAAAACAAATCTCACAGAGAAAGTGCACTAAATCGGCCAATATGAGTATTTGGAATGGTTGACTCTAGCATTAAGTGTTGAATATATGGTGATCGTTGAAACACGTGTTGCTGCAACTCTACATCCAATCATAGAAAAAAATGATGAGTGGAAAGCTTATTCAAAAATTCAAACACATCTAAGATTTCAGCAACAGACCGTAAATCACTCCCGTAACTTTATTGATTTAGAAACAGACCATCGAAAGTTATTGGAACAAGCATAAATTAAGGATTAAGACAACGCGTGGATGCAAGAGATAATTTTCAAATTCATATTTACAGCAATATATGTGGTTTGAAAGGCATGTTAATGGCAGGTTCAATTTTTTTTTTTTTTTTTTTTTTTTTGTACTGAAATTGCAAGATAATGCGCTTTTAATTGAATATGGATTGTTTGTAAAAATTTGTTCTTTTTAACATATATTAAGTAAAGTAGCTTTAATGAAAATATATTTTTTCCTTTTTTTTTCTATAGTATTATAAGCCAAAATAGATCACCTGGAGGCGTCAATAAGCTAGGGTCGCTTATATTCAGGTGAAGAAAATAAGGGTCTCTCTTCTTCAGGTGAGTGTAGTTGGGGTCCTTTATCTTCAGGAGAACTATTTGGGGTCGCTTATCTTCAGGTGATCCCTCAATTCTTATTGATTAAAAGACAGGATTCTTTACAAAGTACTTAGTTAACTAAGTTTAATAAAGTATATTTATATTGATGATTGTATTGTTTTAGAATTGATTTAATTAATGGACAAAAAAATTGTACAACAAAGGTTCACTTATCAAACGTGGTTATGGTGACTCTTCGTCAGATGAAGTTAGTTCTATCACAAAAGATTCAATGAATTCGTTATGACAGACGTCATTTTTCATATCTTCCTTTATAATGTCATCAGTATGCTTAATAGCCTTGACTCTATTTTCCTTGCAAAACTGAAACAAAGCCGTTTTTTATATGTTGGTTGCATCTGTGATACGTTTGATTGCTTGGTCAATTACATTTTCCTATTCCCATATTAAAAAACTGATACACATTGTATGCCATTTTTCTTTCTTCTGGGCGAAGAATATGACGCGGGGAACTCTCATGGTGTTTACGGAAGGCTATTGAGCTAGACAAAGAATGCCGAAGCTAATCTTCAAGCATTTTTAGGATTTGGACTATATATATATATATATATATATATATATATATATATATATATATATATATATATATATATATATATATATGTGTGTGTGTGTGTGTGTGTGTGTGTGTGTGTGTGTGTGTGTGTGTGTGTGTGTGTTTATAGTTTTACAGTTGTCCTGGAGTTGAGTTGTCCCGGTGTTGAGTTGTCCCGGTGTCGAGTTGTCCTGGCGTTGAGTCGGCGGTGTTGAGTTGTCCTGCACCCGGTGGAAGAAGATGCCTTTGATCGAAGGCATTGGATAGTGCACATCGGGCAACCGACCCCTTACTGTAGGGTTAACGGTGGCAAAGAAATTCGACAACCTTCTTGTCGTTCTAACTGAGGCTCATCGTGCCATATCTACATATTAATAACTGAGTATCCCAGATATATGTATTCTTTAATTCCAACCTGACCCCTGTAATCTCCAGCTGTCAGAAATTTAAGCATTATTGAGGATTTATAGTCCATCAAATTTCAACTGAAAGGTTGTTTTTCTCTGTGGGTTAGTACACTGAGCCACTTCTCTCATAGCTTTAAATCATTTCTTCCCAAAGTCTTTACCCGATATCCATTTAGACACGCAGTTAATTAAAATGACGGTACACATCCTATACACACCTTTTTATTAACGGACTCTGAGCTCATTTGCAGCGTTTCCATGTCTTTTTGACAGAATCTCAACATTTTAACCCACACCTGGTTGGGTCTCATTAATCTGTGGGTGGTCGGAATAAAGATAAGGGATTCCGCTTGAATGGTCAATGTATATACTGTAATCCTGTAATTGATACTCTCCCCTTGAATTTTTCCTTCTTTGTTTTTGTTTTCAAATATTTGCCTTTTTTATCATTTCATCAGCATAATCTACTCCTACGCCTATTAACACAAAGGGCCTCGGTTAGATTTCGCTAGCCTTTTCTATCTTTAGCTTTTAATTCAATACTTCTCCATTCATCATCCCCTACTTCGAGCTTCATAGTCCTCAGCCATGTAGGCCTAGGTCTCCCAACTCTTCTAGTTCCTTGTGGAGTCCAGCTGAACGTTTGGTGAACTAATCTCTCTTGGGGGAGTGCGAAGAGCATGGCCAAACCATCTCCATTCACCCTCTCATCATGAGCTTATTTTTATTATTTATTTTCTTTTAATCATCTGTCTTTGTACTAGCACCAGTTCTTGCTCCTTGAAGAGGCCGTAGAACGTTGAGATAAAACAGTTAAAACCAAGTAGATATAAAAAAGGATATTTTAATTATCACTCCTTTAAATGGTTTCCACACACACACATATAAATATATATATATATATATATATATATGTATATATATATATATATATATATATTTATATATATATATATATAATTATATATATATATATATATATATGTGTGTGTGTGTGTGTGTGTGTGTGTGTATGTATTTATATAGATAAGGCTACCGTGTTTTCATATAAATAAACTGTACTGAAAGTAAAAAACAAGAATTTACCCGCCACCAGAAATGACCCTTTTTGGCAGGTGTCTAATGAGGTTGGAGCTCCGCCCAGTTAATACCTGACCTCAGCCCAGGTAGCTGGTAAGGGAGTGTCATTGTTCTCTAATTCTCTATATGTATGTTCGTACGTTTACTTTCCCTATAAAATGTAAAGAAACCTCTCTCAATAAATCAGTCCTCTGAAGAAGTATCACGAAACTAGTCAGGACTTACTCGTATATTTCGTATTTTCATTTTCCCTGTGGTTCTTCTGCATCTGAGCATCACGTTTTCCTGTGATTTTTACGCATACATACATAAATACATAACTAATGAGACTAAGAGAGAAAGTAAGTTTGTCTATTCTTTCTTTTGGGGACTTTATTCCTCGGGTATTTTTTCCCAGAGGGATTTTTCCACAAGGATTATTCCCTCAAGGGTAATTTTTACTTAGGGGGGATTTTTTCCTAGAATCAGTCAGGAGGGAGGATGTGAGTTTGAAATTGAGAGAAAAATAAAAGCAGCCTTGGGAAAGTGGAGGGAGGTAGCGGGAGTGGTATGCGATAATAAAATGGCAATCAAGCTAAAAGTCAAGATCTATAGCACAGTAATGAGGCAGGTTGATGTATTGATTGGAAACATGGTTTCTAAGACAAAAGGAGATAGTAAAGTTTGAGAGAAGAGAGATGAGAATACCGAGGTGGATTACAGGATTATCAATGCTTGAAAGACTGGAAAATGATAAGATAAGAAGAATGGCAGGTATAGTAAAGATTACTGAGATGATAAGAGTGTCATGATCAACTGAGATGGTGTGGCCCCATGTTGAGGAGGGATGGTGGGAGGGAGTGAGGAGGGTTTCGGAGGAACCAGTTATTGGCGGGGAGGGGGAAGATCAATAGGGAGACGGAGAACTAGATGGCAAAATAAGGTGAAGTATGATCTGGAGAGAAGAGGTTTGGTGGAAGAGGATACCTTTGAAAGAAGGCATTGGAGAGGGCGCACCGGGCAATCGAGGGGTTGTGGTGGCCGATGTGGTAATGTCCCTGACTGGTGAAAGCCAGACCAGGGTTCGAATCCTGCTCAAACTCGTTAGTTTCTTTTGGTCACTGCAACCTCACCATCCTTTTGAGCTAAGGATTGGAGGGTTTGGGGGAGCCTATAGTATTGGATATGGTGTTGGTGATAAAAGTTAAATACTGCCCTCAAACATACCTGGAATAATTATACAGTAGTTAGATGAGAATGATTCTTTTATCCCTGTATCTTCGCCGACTTGTCTTCTGAAACTTATCAAAATATGTTTAATCTTGCTCAGCTTACATTTCTGCTCTACAGTAACAACTTTAGACTCTCGAGTGAGAATATGTAAACAAAACTCTTACACTTACAAAAATAACAAATGAGCATCGCTCTCAAAAAGATCAGATCCTACTCAATACAAAAGTAAGAAGAATCACATCTTAACTTTAGGACAATAAATTAATGATTAAATCCTTCATAACATACGCTACTACACTTATACTCTATGTCCTAACATGTTCTATCAATGCAATACTGAGCAACATTACTTTTAACACATGTAGCGTATATAGTATTACAGTACAAAATACATAACAGTCTCCTCCCCCTTAACTTAACTTTATAAAAAACTTTACAAATCTAATCTCTCAGGGGTTTCCCTCTATTCATCCTATAGGGAAGTACTCTAACTTCATCCTGTACTGGTACATGAATAGATTCTGGATCTACATCTGATGTTTGAGCATCTTGATTAATTTTTTATTTAACTTCTTCTGAAAATTTTTTATCTCTAACATTCACATGATCTACAGGATTTTTATTTAACGGCTGTAATTGATCAACATGACGTTTTACGATATTTCCACCAACTTGAATATCATAATGTAAATTTCCTATCTCTTTTACAATTTTTCCTGGTACCCACTTTTCTGGAGTATTGTATGAACTTACCATGATATTAGAATAAGGGGAAAAATGTTTTACTTTTGGGAGATTTTCTAATTACTTATACCCTTTTTCTTCTAAACCATTTTGCAAACTTGGATACAACAAATCTAACTTACACCTAATCCTCTTCCCTATCAACAAATTTGATTGTGTCACACCTGTTGTGCTGTGCGGTGTTGTTCTATAAGACAATAAAACTTTGTCACATTGAGAGATATGTTATTTTTATGTACTTTTCTGCACTTCATGTTATGCTTAAATGTTTGAACAAATCTTTCGGCATCTCCATTCGTGGAAGGATGATACATTGCTAAAAATGGATGTTGAATACCATTTACTTCACAAATCTCTTTGAATTCCTGTGAGGTAAACTGTGGACCATTATCAGTTACAATTCTTTCAGGAATTCCGTGTCGAAAAATTTTTCATTAATTCTTGAATTGCGGTGTAAAATGTTGTCTTCATTGGAATTACTTCTGGCCACTTATAGTATGCATCTACAACTATCAAAAACAAATAACCTAAGAAAGGACCTACAAAATCTATGTGCACTCTTTGCCATGGATACTTGGGTAATTCCCACTGGTGCATTCTAGCAAATTGAGGATTGTTCTGTTGCATAAGTCAATAAATAAAATTTCTTACAAATAATTGAATATCTCCATAAACACCTGGCCACCAGACAAAAGTCCTGGCAATAGATTTTGATCTGACAATACCTTGGTGATCAGCATGCATTTCAGACAAAACTTTATTCCTAAGTTAACTAGGAATAATCAATCTTGACCCTTTCATTATACAACCTTGTGCTATACTCAATTCATTCCATATATCTTTATAGGCTTTACAATTTACCTCATTTCCACATAAGTTCCTACCTGTCATTAACTCTCTGAAACCTTACTACGTATTGGGTCTTTCTTGGTATTGTGTGTAATGGGTACATCATATACTGAAACTAGCAGTAGACTGTCATCATACTCTTCTGGTGCTTTGTCTACTGTAAATCTAGATAAAGCATCTGCATTACCCATCTTTGACGTAGGACGATATTCTATATTATAATTATATGCGGCTAACGTAATTGCCCAACCTTGTAGTCTTGCAGTTGCCAACGTAGGTAAACTTGCTTTTGGACCCAATATTGTTAATAGAGGTTTATAATCTGTAACAAGTGTGAACTTTTTCCTTCCGTAAAGATACATATAAAATTTCTTAACTCCATATACTAATGCTGAACATTCTTTTTCTATTTGAGAGTAATTCCTTTCTGCCTTATTCAATACTCTAGAAGTGAAAGCAATTGGCTTTTCTGTTCCATCTGTCATTACATGAGATAATACTGCACCTAAACTTATGGTCGATGCATCACAGACTAATTTAAAGGGGCCGGCCGACTAATGCCTAATTTTAATGACAGGACTTCGACATTCATACCACATAATAAGGTGACTTAGGACATCTCCAAACTGCATAGGATTTTTGCCTCTGACACCAGGGCGATTTATCCTGAAAATTAGCGTTTTTCAAATTTTATCTAATCCCTAGGTAATTATTACTAAGATCTGGGATTACTACCTCCAATATTGAGAGTTTTTTCTAAAAGTAATTTTATTGCCAGATATGATTTTTTTCATTATGTTAAAAAAGAACCCTATAAGTCAGGAAAAAAAATTAAGAGAAAAATTATGAAAAAAAAATTGGAAAAAGGGCTTCATTTCATTGTTTTATAATGTATTTGTAAGTTATATACTAAATTTCAATGTTAAATCTTTAAAACTAAGGGAGACTATTGAATTTGAAGGTCAATAGGTACAGTTTTGAGATACAGGCATTCAAAGTTTTTCTTTGTATTTTTACAAAGTCAATATTAATAAATCCCGATTATTATGAATTTTATGTTTTTTTTTTTGAGGGGGGGTTATTAATAAAAGGAAACAAAGTTATTTATCATAATTTACTACTAAATAAAGATCCTTTTGCTCAATATTTTGCTTCTTTTGGCTCCTATCAGGCAAGACGGCCTCTCCTCTATCCACAACAATCAAAGTCTCTCTCTCTCTCTCTCTCTCTCTCTCTCTGCACTACCGATATTACCCTCTTCTGAACTCTTAATAAAGCTAATTTTCTTCTTCCTTATGTTAGCAAGATGATGAAACTGTCTTTTCCCCTATGAAATGATAGAATTCTTGCCGAAAACAAGAAAAACAAACGTAATAATGAGTTAATGTCAGAGGGCGTTCAGATTTCTGTGTATTTTTACAAAGACAATATTAATAAATCCTGATCATTAAGAATTTTATGTTCCTTTGTGTATATTGACAAACTAAAACAAAGTTATTTATCTTAATTTACTCATAAACGAAGATCCTTTTGCTCAATACCTTGCTTCTTTTGCTCGTATCAGGCAAGGCCGTCGCTTCTCCATCCACCAAATTCTCTCTCTCTCTCTCTCTCTCTCTCTCTCTCTCTCTCTCTCTCTCTCTCTCTCTCTCTCTCTCTCTCTCTCTGCACTACCGATATTACTCTTTCTGAACTCTTAATAGAGCGAATTTTCTTCTTCTTCATGTTAGCAAGATGTTTAAATTGTCTTTTCCTCTTTGAAATGACAAAGTTCATACCAAAAACGAGAAAAACAAACGTAAAAATGAGTAAATGTCAGAGGTCAACCCCAGTAATGTATTCTCTCTCAGTTTGTGATAGGACTGAAGGGCCAGACCTAGGTGTTAAAATTTCCCTAAAATGACTGATTAAATTTCCCTGTTTGACAAACAATTTCCCTATATATATATATATATATATATATATATATATATATATATATATATATATATATATATATATATATATATATATATATATGTATGTATGTATGTATGTATATATATATATATATATATATATATATATATATATATATATATATATATATATATATATATATATATATATATACACATATATATATGTATATATATATATATATATATATATATATATATATATATATATATATATAGCAAAGAAAAGAAAATAATTGTATACATATATATATATATATATATATATATATATATATATATATATATATATATATATATATATATATATATACATAATGTGTATATACATATATATATATATATATATATATATATATATATATATATATATATATATATATATATATATATATATATATATATATATATACAGTATATGTATATATAAATATATATATATATATATATATATATATATATATATATATATGTATATATATATATATATATATATATATATATATATATATATATATATATATATATATATATATATATGCGTAGAATATAGAAATCCCCTTGTGATGGTATGGACATGAGTCATGGTATGACAATGAAACAATCTCCAATAGATTTAGTAGATTTGAGAATAAAGCCCTCAGAAGGATATTGGGAGTTGAAGGGCAGGACAGGATTAGAAATGAAGCTATAAGAAAGATTACTCGAGTACCATATGTGGATGAGATCATAATGAGGGGTATATGTAGATGGTTTGGGAATGCTTTTCTCACTCCCAAGAGAGTTTAGTTCACAAAACGCTTAACTGGGCTCCACAAGGCACTAGAAGAATTGGAAGACCCAGACCTACATGGCTTAGGACTATAAAGTGCAAAATAGGAGATGATGAATGGAGAAGTACTGAATTAAAAGCTCAAGACAAATACAACTGGCGAAATCTAACTGAGGCCCTTTGCGTCAATAGGCGTAGGAGGAGATGATGATATATATATATTTCAAATAAGCCATATATATTAATACATTAAAGTCGGGATTCTCTTAACGACCTCGGGATCAGAGCCCCAGGCGAAATCACTCAAAGACTATAGTATCTGACCGGCCAGGTTTCGAACCCTGGTCCAGAATACTTGTATGGCATTGACCATACCACTCGGCCACGAAATCTGAAAAACACGTTTTGAATATGCAAAACGTATCATTCATATATATATATATATATATATATATATATATATATATATATATATATATATATATATATATATATATATATATATATATATATATATATATATAGCTAAACTAGTAATTAATTACCTTATTGTTGATTTTTTTTGTATATATCATCGGTCATCAGTCTCTGTTGGGCATGTGTTATTACCATGTTTTCAGAAGACGAGGTTTCCAATGTTCTCTTAGCATGTAGCATTCAATTTAATGTCTCGGTGCTCAGTGAATTTTTCGTTTTGGTTTTCATCAAGTTCACTTGTAAAAAAAAAAACTCTCTCAACGCTTGCACTAGAATGAGGCAAGCATAATAGGTTTTTCATGAAATTGCCAATAAGTGGAAACAAAGGTGTTTCGTCACCTTTCTCGACATCTCATGATCTTCTGCGACTCGTGAAAATTATAAAGATGTCATTTTTCACAATTTCTTTTACATTAAAATGTATTAATTATAAAAATTTACAATAATAGAAGAAATACTGCATTTTCTTGTAGGGAATAATGTTTATGGTTTATTGAGTTACTTTAACTAATTACCCTGTAACTGAAAGTAAGAGTAATTTTGACAAAATATTTCGTGTACGCATTCTCAATTGCCATACGAAGCTCGGTGAATTTTTTTTCGTATTTTGTGTTTCCCTTCCTATAACCCCATATATTGGCATTCCGGCCGGCCCCTTAACTGGTAAATCCATTTGATAATGTAATAGAAATGTAAGTGAAGTTATTTCCGGCTTGATTCTTTCAAAAGACTCCTGACAATATTTTGTCCAATTCCATTCTACACCCTTATTCAGTAAGTTATACAATGGATGTGCAATTGTAGATAAATTCTGAATTAAATTTCCATAAAATGTTACCAAACCTGAAAATTATTATAATTCCTTAACATTTTCTGATAACTTTGTTGATTTCACTCATTTAATTTTCTCATTAGTCTTGTGAATACCTTTGCCATTAATTATAAAACCTGAGTATTCAACTGAATCAACTTCCAAAATACATTTGTTTTTATTAACTCGAATATTATGTTCCTTCAACTTCTTCAGAACTGCCCGTGATTTTTCTCTATGTTCTCTTTTATCTTTATCATAGACTATCATCTATGAAAATGAATACGCCTTGCATTCCTGAGAAAAAAATCTTATCCATAGTTTGTTGCCATATAGCTGGACTGCTTGCTACTCCATAAGGCAATCTCTTTGGCCTATACAAACCTGAGGATGCATTTACAGTACAGAGTTCTCGTGATCATCCATGGGAAGCTGTTGAAATGCTTGTCTAGGATATAACTTTGAAAATACAGTACATCCTGACATAGTTGCAAACACGTTTTTTGGATTTGGTTATGGATGTTGAGCTACCTGAGGCTGTGGATTCAACATTACCTTGTAATCCACATAACATAACCTGACCATTTTCCTTCACAATAAGAACTAATGGTGTAGCCCAGTCTGAGTATGTAACTTTTTCCCAAGAACCTTCACTTTCTAACCTTTTGATTTCTGTTTCAACTGCACTTTGAAATGCATATGGTACTGGTCTTGGAGCAAAATATCTAGGAGTACTATCTAATTTCAAAACAAAAATTGTCTTTACATTCTTTACTGTACCAACTTTATCTTCAAAATACTTCTTGAAACTCTTATAGAATAGTATCCAAAGATACTTCATTCTTGTATTCATTTTGTGTACCTGTAAGCTTCAAAATACTAGGCCAATCTAATTTCAAATAATGTAACCAATACAAATCTAGTAGTAAAGTTTGTCCTTTGCCTTTAACTACAGTTAATGGCATTCTGTCTAACTTCTGATCTTTATACTGTACTTTAACGTTCGAAGCACCTTTTACCTGAATATCAAAACCATTTTAACCTTTCAAAACTCTATTTGTACCTTCTAATAACAAATTAGTTATGGTTTTAGCTGTTTTCTCAGACATTGATAAATCAGGTGCTGTGTCAACTTGCATTACAATATGTTTACCATTCATGATCACTTCTACCAATATGTTTCTTTGCACCTTTGTTGACAGAATCAATGCAAAAAGCAAAATCAGTTTCTGACCTAACCTGATTATCATGAACATTTTCCGCATTATTCTACTGGCTTATAGTATCAACTGCTGCATTTATTTTCTTTGTGTACTGTTTAGGGAATCTACAAACATTTGAAAAATATCCCATCTTTCTACAATTCTGGCATGTTTGTCCTGTAGCAGGGCATTTCCTTTCTTCGTATGCAAAATGATCAGTTTTACTACACCTATAGCATTTGGGTTTTTCCTGTTACTTCTGTGTATAGGTCTGATTCTGATATTTGTGAGCATTAGAGTTCGGCAATTTCCTATGACAAGGCTTTGACGTATTCTTCCCTTGATTCTCATTGTCTTTCAACTTTGAGCCTATCTTGCTAATTTTAGAATTTTCCATTTTATTGCTTGTAGAATTACCTATTATATTACTTTGCCTATTTGATGTTTCTAGAGCTCTGCTCATAATCAATACCAGTATCTTCTCTAGTGTTAAATCTTTATCTTGCAATAATTTTTTTCTTAGCCCTTGTGATGTGCAATGGGCAATAACTTGATCGATGATAACATTTTCTAACTAGAAATTCACATGAAACAGGTAAATTTTCAAGTCTAGTCACAAATGCATCTAGGCTTTCTTGGCCTTTCTGATAAGCCTGTGCTGTAAATTGATACCTTTCAACAAATTCATTGATCTGATGGGCAAAATATGTGGCAAGAGCCTTAATCGTAGCTTCACTAGTGTCATCGGTAGGTTGTAGTGTCTTAAACACTTTCCGAACCTCTCTACCGGCTGTGTGCAGTAATAATACCTTCTTCTGTGCATCTTTCACACTACCTAAAGCTTCAATGTAAATCTTAAATTCCTTACACCACTGTTGCCATCGTATTGCAATAGAATTGGGATCAGCAACAATGCTGAACTTCTCTGGATGCTGAATGTCCAGGGGCCTTTAGACTTCTCACCTGAATTAGGTTAGGCAAATGAAATCTACAAAATTAACTCGTACTTACTAACAAAGTCAATTCTAACCTAATTTCTATGCTAATTGCACCTTTTGTGTGTTTGTGCAACCAACTTAGAAGTTCTACACTTTTTGTTTTATGTAAACTATCATTGGGTTATGGTGATATTTTACCACCTAATGCCTACTGGTAACAAATTTCAGTCCTGCCTTACTTGGTCGTAACAAATAAAACAATATATGTTTGCTGCTTTCTTGACATTAAGTTGAATATAAAAATGTGTTGTGGCATTCCTCTGGTTTACTGCATTCCTGCTGCGTGGGGTTGCATCTAGTTGTCTTCCTGCTGCATAGGACTACATCTTCTGGCTGGCTCTTCTTCTGTTGCTGCTTCTCTGCACGGGTTTTGATTTCTGTCAGCAAATATGTGATGTTTAGCCTACATTACACTTACATGATATCAGCTCACTCACCTGGAATAACAATGTTGATTATTAGTTAAGAAGATTCCTATCCCAGCATCTTTGCCAACTTGTCTTCTAAGCTGGATGGGATATAATCAGAGACTTCTTATTAAAATACTTTTAATTTCGATCAGGCAAACATCTCTGATCTTCTCTAACAACTTGTAAGTTTTGAGTGAGAATATGTAAACAAAACTTGTACACAAAAATACAAAAATAACAAATGAACATCACTTTATAAAAGATTGGATCCTACTGCAATACAAAAGTAAGAAGAATCACTTCCTAACTTTAGGAAAATCAATTAAAGATTAAATCCTTCATGACATACGCTACTACACTTATTTTCTATGTCAAAACATGTTCTATCAATGCAATACTGTGCAACATTACTCTTAATACACGTAGCACATATAGTATTATAGTACAAAATGCATAACAGATACATACGTAAAAATTTACCTTATAGGTTGCATCATAATTAGAGTTTCCCTGTTTGGTTTCACTTTCTCATCCACCTGATCTATTTCCGAATATCAAAAAAAAAAAATTAAATATATTGATAATCATAAAACAGGTAACAAGAAACTGAATAATGTAAATCAATAATGATAAATTTACGTAATTTTTTATTCAAAATCCCAAAACCTTATCTAATTATAGCAGAAATGTCTATCTAACTCACCTCCTTAAATAAAAACAAATGAACAACTAATCAATTAACTTTCTGGATCCTACAGGTAGACGTGGTGGACGAAGGACGCGAGACACAAGTGTCATGGGGTGAGGGATTCCTACTGGTCTTTTCACTGACATCCCACGATTCCTTCGCCGCCCTGAGTCGACTGCGTCGCGTCATCCTAGAGCTAACCCCTGGAGCCCCACGGCCAATGGTTGTCGTGGGCAACAAGGCTGACCTCAGCCACGCCCGTCAGGTCAACGACCAAGAAATCAGGGAACTGACGGACTGCTGGGGATGTGACTATTTCGAGGTGGCTGCTCCCGAGCCTTGGGATGTGGTGGTGAGGCCCTTCACGGCTCTCTATCAGTCTATATTCGAGAGCCGGAACACTCTATGACGTAACAATAACTGCGACACTAGATGAATCATGTTTGGCGATGTCAGAGATAGCTGGGAAACCAGATGAGTGACCAGGGATAAATGAATATAGATAAATAAGACAAAAATTTGTTATGCCTTCTTCATTAATGGTATTCAGAAAGTGATCATGTGCACTTATTGAACTATGACCATCGATGAGTTAAATGTGATATTTTCTAATGGAAAATTAAGAAAAATAAAATACTATATAGATTTGGTTACCACTCTTATTACTGGTATTATTAAAAAATGTGAACACACATTTACCATACTTAAGTTATATGTCACGTTTCCTTCAATTTTGAAAAAAAAAATATTCAAAATAATTTCCCGCATGTTCTTCCCCAAGACTCCTGTGTCGTGCACTAACGTATGGACCGTGGTCAAATTTGGACCATGCTGTTGGCAGCCCATATATAAGTGAGTTGTTCATGTGCGTGGAGCAGTGAGTTCATACTTGTAGAAAGGTGGATAAACACCATGCTGGAGAGGGGACACCGATGATGATGTGATGACTGTAGCTAGAAAAACTACAGTTCAGTAAAGTAATGAGAACTGACACAATCTGGAGTTGAAGTCTAGGGGTGCTGGCTTCCATGCTTCAATACATGCTAAACCCAACCCCTCTTCGGTCCTGAAGAAATTTTCTTTCCTTATAGGAGCTCCTCTCTCTACGAGAGCCAGAGTGTCTTGGCCGAGGCAGCCAGCTTGGACCATGGCATGGTCATGATATAAACGAATTCATCACCAGTTGGTACCAAAAGCAACCATGAAATCAAAGTTAAGAAAATTGCTTAAGTAATTTATCTATTCATTTAAACTCTAGAGTCTATCCTGCTCGTGACTTGCTACACTGATAGCGACTTTCTTTCCATGCCTTGTCAATCCCATGTATGAGGGTATTGAAATTTACACACGTTGAGATGCTATATTATACAAAATTGTACGAACATACATAGCTGTTGGAGTTGGACCAACAACACATGAATATTAGCCTATCGGCCTACCTTCCACCAACCATTGCTAATGACGAGTAATAGTGACCATACAAAATGCAGCATTTAGTCAAGACTATAATAGTCATGCTCAATTATTCTACGTTTAAATAATCACCGTCCTTATAAGTCACTGTAACACGAGGAAAATATGATAATCGTTGGAAGAAAATGGAAATACTGTTAGATATAGTTTGATTTCTGACCTCACAATTTACCTGGGAAAATAAGACTTGTATGCTTAGCCTACCTGAGAAACATCCCTCCATTTCTTCTTGAAGAATTGCAATGTCCATTTCTGCAATCGCAAGCAGTGCCTAGTGCCATAGTCATTCTAAATGGGAGAAAATATTTCACGATAAACACAGAGACATTTAAATCTGTTCGCGTTCCAAGATGGCGCCATTATTGTTATTACATTGCAGCGTCGCTAGCGGCAAAGCAAAATACGTGGCGTCTACTAAGCAGGACAAAATTAACTTTATCCATGTTTTATCTAACGAAATATATTTTGAAAACTACATAAACAGCGCCATTTCTTTGAAAGGTAATATGTGGTAATCTCCCAATAACCTGCATTTCTCGTAATTCATTTATTCTAATTTTTTTTTATTGTAAATGGTAGTTGCCTTCCCTTTATCTAAGTCTCTTCCCACATTCTCTCTCCCTTTATTTTACTTAAATAAATTTCCCATTTATGCTAAGTTTAATGTTATTTCATACATTTACGTTTAGGAATGACAGATGTATTAAGGGGTCACAAGGAAGCAGCAATGCCCAAGCGTAAAGGAATTTTCGTTTGACCTAATTCAAACTGATATTTAAATGCTGTTCTCAACTTGTTCAATAAAAGTTAAAAACATACTAGACTTTATTATACACCACATTCTTACTTACTAAAAGCAAAGTTTTGATATTTGAAATGTTTTGATTTGATTACATATTAGTTAATTTCGTAATAGTTACTTTTTCTCATTTGAATTACCAAGTGTGTTTCGGATTAAGGCCTGAATCAGCAGTTGGACTTTATTATTATTATCATTGTTATTGTTGTTGTTGTTGTTGTTGTTGTTGTTGTTATTGCTAGCTAACCTACATTCCATGTTGTAAAAAGTAAGATTCTATAAGCCTAAGTGCTCCAACAGGGAAAAAGAGCCCAGTAAGGAAAAGAAATATGTAAATAAACAAATTACAATAAAAAGTAACAAACAATTAATATGAAATATTTCACTAAAGAGAAGAATGACACATTCCATTAAAAGAAACAATATCTGTCTTCAGCCAACTAAACCCAAATCTGATTAAACATTTGACAAAGTATGTAATTTCAGGGTATGGCACATTTTACTTGTTTTGCAAATAATTCTTCTTATCCTTTTAGGTAAAACCAACAATTAAAAACTCCAAGGTTAATTAAATTACTACAAATTTCGTATTAGCTTTCATTCACTTTGTTCACCTTACAAAGTATATACATAGCCTACACAAAAACAATCTATGTAAAATTACCACAACCTTAGATATTTGGAGTGAAGTTAGGCCTGTAAGCGAATTTCAAAAGAAAAGCTTAGGAATCT
>NC_090734.1:74131900-74139400 GCF_036898095.1 Palaemon carinicauda
GTTTGGGAGCTTGGTAAATTACGTAATATGCTAGTCGTAATATGTATATATATATATATATATATATATATATATATATATATATATATATATATATATATATATATATATATATATATATATATGTATGTATGTATATATATGTATGTATATATATATATATATATATATATATATATATATATATATATATATATATATATATATATATATATATATATATATAGATATACAGTACATATATATACATATATATATACATATATATATGTATATATATATATATATATATATATATGTATATATATATATATATATATATATATATATATATATATATATATATATATATATATATATATAATATACAGTAATGTGTGTGGGGATTTGTTTGTGTGTATATAAAAGAAAAAAATTAACATTTTAATATAAATGGCTTTATATATACATTATATATAGGCTGCATACATATATATATATATATATATTATATATATATATATATATATATATATTATGTATATACATACATATATATATATATATATATATATATATATATATATATATATATATATATATATATATATATATATATATATAGATAGATACCATATATTTCAATACATTAATGTATCGATTCTCTTACTGACCTTGCGATCAGAGTCTCGAGGTAAAATCACTCAAAGACAATAGCATCTGACTGGCCGGGAATCGAACCCTGGTCCAGGAAGCTTGTATGAGTGACTGTACTATTTATCTCAATGATGCAGTCACTGCTATACAAGCATTCTGGACCAGGGTTCGATTCCCGGCCGTCAGATGCTATTGTCTTTGAGCGTTTTTGCCTTGAGACTCTGATCCTGAGATCGGTAAGAGCATCCAGACATTAATGTATCAAAATATATGGCTTATTTGAAATATGAAAAAAAACACGTTTAAGTGTGCAAAATTTATCATACTTATATATGTGTATATATATATATATATATATATATATATATATATATATATATATATATATATATATATATATATATATATATATATATATATATATATGTAACGGCTAGCGAATTATGTAAATTCCCAAGCTCCAAAACTCACCTACTTTATTTTACAAAAATCTGATACATACTAGAAACACCCGAGCTCTGAGAAAATCACGCAATCCCCAGACAGTAATTTATATGAACACTGAATATCTAAAAGGTCTCTTTATTTTACACTTAAAACAAAACTTGACGATTATTTTACGTTAACTATTCTAAAACCAACCTCTTATTTTGGCTCTTAGTCAGAGATTACGAGCAGAGTACTGATAGAAAATATTGGTGATCAAAATAATACACACTTTACAAAAATAAATATATTCTATAAAAAGCTACAACAATACAAAAGAATGAACACCAAAAATAAAGCACTCGAAATTTAAATCAGAACTAGACCTGAGACTAAGACAAAAAGATTATACTTTATAAAAATTATACAATCATTTGTTTCACTAGAAATTGATTTATAAAAAATATTTCATTTAGACAATTAACGAAAAAAATTGACACTTCAACACTGTAGAAAATAAATCTTATTTACACTTACATATACCTAACTGATACTATTACGTCCTTTGGCTCCCACAAGATTACCGAACGATTAAGCAAAATAAAAATACACTTCACTGTTTAACATGAATCTCACAGATCCACTTACAAAAGTTTATATGATAAAATGTACTTATATTAACACACTACATTTTTAACTAATCATCCAATAATATCACCAATGTTCAAACAACACTACACACGGTATATATTGGATAGAAATCACTATTCACTTTTTAAAGGATACACTATACACAATTGAGAGGAGAAAGGGTTGGCGGATGTTGGCTCTTTTATAGGGATAGGCTGGGTCTCTTCTGCTTCTTATGCATTGCTAGGTCCTATATATATATTGACTTAATTCGTTTAGGAATTTCTAGTAAATTATTCTCGTGGCATGGGGGCATGGCTCTAGCGGAGTAAGGTTACCAACATAGTAATTTGAAGAAGGGGTACTAACCTTGCTTGCGAGCCAACTCTCTTTCAACTAACTATGCCCATCTTCCACTCGTAACATTAAAAGAAGAGAAAAACTTTAATCTAGAATTTTAAAGCCTTCTAAGTACTTGAGAACATAAAAAGGACATAATCCCTCATGCTCTTTTAACAAGTTTACATAAGACTTCGTAACAAAACTATGTGAAACAAAAAGTTAATTCTTTAAATAATGTAAATTTATTTATACGAAACTGGGTGAAAATACAATTAAATGAATGACTAAAGTCTTATGTAATTTACTTACATTACTTAATCCTACATGAGTGGAACTCACCTTACGATCTGGCTAAACATCTCTTAAATACACAAATAAAATATGTTAATAAAGTATTGTATATATTATGAAGACCACCTTCGTAAATATATATATATATATATATATGTATATATATATATATATATATATATATACTATATATATATATATATATATATATATATATGTGTGTATATATTTATATATATATATATATATATATATATATAAATACATACATATATATATATATATATATATATATATATATATATATATATATATATATATATATATATATATATACTGTTCACATAAACCAATTTCTAATGTTGTGATCATTTAATTCAAAGAAAACGTTCTTACTACTTCAGCATAATCAATCCCATACAAATGCAATCAAATTTTGAATCTCAAATTCATCTCCCAAAATATGGGTTGGATCAGGTCACAGTAAAGGCAACAACGCCCCCACACATACATACATAATCATACCACACATCTAGATCTAGGCTAAAGGATCACCATTGCCTGCTGGATCAACATTGGCCCAGGCCGGTGGTGCTTGCCCTGAGTAATTAGGGCTATGGTAGGATCTCATGTGACTCTTGAGGTGCGTCTTCTGGACAAAGCGATGTGGACAATGGGTGCAGGCGTAGGGTCTCTCTCCTGTATGAATTCTCATGTGACGCGTCAAGTGGGAAGGGAAGGGGAAAAGTTTACCGCAAATGTCGCAAGTGTATTGCGCCTCTGTCACCAACGCCCCACGGGACACCGGTTGTTCTGGGTTCTGTAAAGGGAGGCACACACAAAAAGCGTTAGATTTTTTCTATTGATTTCAAAGGAAAAGGACTAGATGAATCTTATGTTAGAACATTTTAAGATACTTATACAGGAAGTATAGAAAACTAAAAACTACATAAAGATAGTGAGAAAATTCTGATTGAGAAAGAAAGAAGTTTTAAGAATTTAGATTGGGAAAATGTAGGAATTAACATAAATGGGGAACACCTTAACAACTTGATATTTGCAGACGAGATAATTCTATTCAGTGAATCATGGGAGGAATTGCAAAAGATGAAAGAAGATTTGAATAGAAAAAGCAAAAATGTAGGACTAAAAATGAATATGAGTAAAACTCAGATAATATACAATGAAAATAGGATTATGGACGAACTTCTAGAGATTGTTAAGGAATATACGTAATTTGGACAGACAGTGTTTCCCCAGGTCTTAAAACTGAAATTGAAAGAAGGATAAGCATGGGACGGTGTTATATGTAGAATAAATTGATCAATAATAGATTATAGAACCCGTGAGAAATGTTTATTTCTACATAATAAGTGTTAACGATAATATTGAAATATTATCGTTGTATTCTAGACAAGTTATTGATAGATTCTCAAATAAGCCGAAACCTCCGGATATGCGTATTGGGTGATATATTTTAGCCCTGAATTTTGGAGGCAACGGGTCCCGGGAGTTATAAAGGAGAATGAGAGATAGGGTTAACAGTAGAGACTAAAATAGACCATCTCTGAGGTAACAACTGCATTTGTGTAGAAGTCTTTTGTGACACCTTCGTGACCAAGCATATCAATTTATTTTACAACGCCGCCGAAACTTAAAGGAAGACAAGAATTTTTTGGAATATTGAATATCATCAGAAGGTATGTTCCTGATAATCATCTTTAACACCTGAAACTATGTTCTTGAAATTTTGTCGTCGTCTCTTCAGTACTTCGTCGTTTACCTGTCGTCTCCCAAGTCTCAAAAATCATAGAGACTTATAAACCACATGCCTTGTATCAAGCTGCATTTATGTAAACAATTATTATCAGGTAAACTGTAAGTACTTTATGAATCCTGTAAGATATCGTAAATAATATTAGAGTTCAATATAGTTATTGTTAATGTTTGCTGGCTATTATTTTCTTTTTGCTGTTAATGTTTTGCTATTTTTCAGGCTACTTCAATTATTAAGGGAATAAGACATTAAAGTAGATTTTACATAAGTTTACGTGTACATTTTTTGATATAGCTGACCGTAGCAGACGGAGAGCTTTTGGTAAACAAGTGAATTTATGGAAAGTGAAAACGGCACTTCCTCTAAAAAGAAAAGTATTTATTCAGATAGTTCTACCAGTATTAACTTTTGCATCAGAAATTCGAGCCTTACTCAAGCCTTAGAACATAACATAGTTACAACTAAAAAGCTATGGAGAGTATAATGATGGAAATAACACTAAGAAACAGAAAAAGAGCAACATGGATACGAGAGCAAACTAATGTAGAGGATATTCTAACAACTTGTAAGGAAAAGAAATGGGACATGGGCAGGACATTCAATGAGAATGACAGATACTAGATGAACATAAAGAATAACACAATGGGTCCCTAGAAATTGCAAAAGAAACAGATGAAGGAAAAAAAGACAATGGGTGGACAAAGTAAGAAAATTTGCGGATACAGACTGACATAGAAAGAACATAAACAGGCGTGAATGGAAGGACATGTCCTGAGAGGCCTTTGTCTTGCAGTCGAGTTACGGTTGATATATATATATATATATATATATATATATAATATATATATATAATATATATATATAGCTATATTATATATATATAGTATATATATACTATATATATATATATATATTCTTACGATGCTGGGTCTAGCATAAGATTAAATATTTTATTCATGTAATTCACTTGTGTATTTAAGAGATATATAGCCAGCTCGTAAGGTGAATTCCAATCTCGTAAGTTTAAGTAAATGTATTTAAACTACATAAGACTTTGGTCATTCATTTAATTATTTTCATTCAATTCAGCATATGTAGATTTACGTTAACTTTAAAAAATTATCTTTTTATTTCACATAGTTTTGTTAGGAAGTTTTATGTAACCTCGTTTTATGTATGCTGTATCACCCACACGAGGTATGATCACGAGGGATTACGTCATTTTTTATGTTTCCACGTAGCTAGAAAGTGCCTAAAAATTGTCGAATTAGATTTACTCTTTTTTTTTATTATTATTGTCAGAAGAGGTAGGTGGGCAGAGTTAGCTGAAAAAGAGTTGCCTCGCAAGCAAGGTTAGTACCCCTTCTTCAAATTACCATGCTGGCAACCTTATGACGCAAGAGCCTTGCCCCCATACCACGAGAATGATCTATTAGAAAATTCTAGACGAATTAACTCAATATATAAAGCCCCAGGAATGCATAAGCAACAGAAGAGGTCCAACCTCTTCCTTTGTAAGAGCCAACGTCAGCCAGCCCTCTCTCTTCTCAAGTACGAATACTGTTTTACTGTCAAACGTGATTAGCAATTTCTATCCAACATATATCGTGTATAGTGTTGTTCAACACGCGCTAAAATGATTGGATGTTAATTCAAGTGTACTGTATGAAGTACATTTAACATAATTTTTTTGTAACTGGCCCCTGTAAGATTCAGGTTAAACAGTGAAGTGCATTAAAATTTTTGCTCAACTGTTCGGAAACCTCGTGTGAACCAAACGACTAAGTGTAACAGTTACATACGGTATATGTAAATTTCCTCATTGAATGTTCATTAGAGTGTTAAAATGTTAACTCTTTTTATTAATTGTCAAACTTAAATACTTTTATAAATCAATTTCCAATGAAACAAGAGATTGTATAATTTTTTTTCAGTATTTCTTTTTGTCTTAGTCTAAGATTTAGTTCAGATTTAATATTTCGAGTGATTTATTTTTGGTGTTAATTCTTTTATATTATTGTTAACTTTTCATAGAATATATTCATTTTGTAAAGTGTATTATTTCGATCACCAATATTTTCTATCAGTGCTTTGCTCTTAATTCCTGACTAAGAACCGAATTAAGATGTTGGTTTGTGAATAGTTCATATTAAGTAATCACCTACTGTAGGTTTTGTTTCGAGTAACGTAAGAAACCTTTGGATATTCAGTGTTTATATACTGTATATTGCCGTCTGGGAATTGTGTAATGTATATATATATATATATATATATATATATATATATATATATATATATATATATATATATATATATATATATATATATACATATATATATATATGTGTGTGTGTGTGTGTGTGTGTGTGTGTGTGTGTAATACATTAGTTTTGAAATATGATAAAACGGACTGGCCTTGAATGAAACATTACACTAGTATTATTCGTTTTGCTTCAGTCAAAATGAAAATACCTGTTCCCATTTGTTTGTAAAAACACAGTAAGAAAAAATTATCTTGTTTTTCCCGTGGAAAAAAAAATTATCCTAAATCTGACGAGTGGGAAAAATTCTATTTTCACCAAGGGAAAAACTAACAGACATTCCGTCTGCGGTCTAGTTCATGAATTTCATGAGATGAGGCCATATGACCCAGCACTGGGCCTAGGGAGGCCATTCAGCACTTGGGTGCCAACGGGATGAAGTAGAAGTTAAAAGAAAAGAAGCGGTAACAGATGTATTGTAAAAAGCTAAAAAGTGAGTGCAACCAAGGGGAGAGAGAGAGAGAGAGAGAGAGAGGAGAGAGAGAGAGAGAGAGAGAGAGAGAGAGATTACTATCTATGTGAATGCTTGTGTGACTTAAAATATATATATATATATATATATATATATATATATATATATATATATATATATATATATATATATATATATATATATACACGAACTGTTGTTTCTAATCCTGCCTTTATTCCACCTCCTAAAGTCATCAGTATAACAGCAAAGAGAGCAGAGTTCACCCGCTTGAAAGATGGAAGATTCTTTCTTAACTCGGCTAAAACAAAGATTAGTGTTAATTCATTCGAGCGAGATGAAAATGAGCTCACACCATACAGCAAATTTGAGAATTAAACAGAGAGAGAGAGAGAGAGAGAGAGAGAGAGAGAGAGAGAGAGAGAGAGAGAGAGAGAGAGAGAGAGAGAGAGAGAATGTGTTTGGATAGAACTACTTGTATTTATTTAACAACAATTTTGACTTTTCACTTCTCACAGCAACAGTTTTAAGACAGGTCACATTACTCAATATTAACTTATCAAATTAGAAATTTATAATTTCTGCTAACTTGGAGTTGAAACGAAGCGACATTCGACACTTCAAGTTTTTTCTTCGGTACTCGAGAC
>NC_090734.1:74149400-74221670 GCF_036898095.1 Palaemon carinicauda
TAGGTCTGTGTCTTCTTCAATTGCACAAAAAAATTGGCTTATTGAGAAAGTCTTACAAGATTTTCGGTGATCAATCTATTCTGAAGGAGTGTTTTAATTTTTTCATTCTACCTTGTTTTGAGTATTGTTCTCCTGTCTGGTGTTCAGCTGCTGATTCTCATCTTAATTTGTTGGACAGAAACTTACGGTCTATTAAATTTTTTATTCCTGATCTAGATATTAATCTTTGGCACCGTCATTCAATTAGTTCATTATGCATGTTGCATAGGATTTTTCATAAATCTGACCACCCTTCACATTCAGATCTCCTTGGACAATTCTATCCTGTTCGTAATACTCGACAGGCAATTAATTCTCATAGCTAGGCCTTCTCCATCATGAGGCTCAATACTACACAGTATTCTAGAAGTTTTATTCCAGCTATTACCAAGTTGTGGAATGATCTTCCTAATCGGGTAGTTGAATCAGTAGAGCTTCAAAAGTTCAAATTTGGTGCAAATGTTTTTATGTTGACCAGGCTGACATGAGTCTTTTTATTGTTTATATAAGACATATCTGTTTTTGACGTTGTTAATAGTTTATATAGGACATATCTGTTTTGACGTGGTTACTGTTTTTAGAATGATTTATTGTTAATTTATACTCATCATTTATTTATTTCCTTATTTCTTTTCCTCACTGGGCTATTTTTCTCTATTGGAGCCCTTGGGCTTATAGCATCTTGCTTTTCCAACTAGTGTTGTAGCTTGGCTAGTAGTAATAATAATAATAATAATAATAATAATAATAATAATAATAATAATAATAATAATAATAATAATAATTCACAAATGCACTTGTCCACTTACTGTGGTATTATTATTATTATTATTATTATTATTATTATTATTATTATTATTATTATTATTATTATTATTATTATTATTGGAAAAGCAAGAATCCACAAGCTCTAAGACTCCAACAGGGAAAGCAGCCCATAATGGAAATGAACAGAGGCATAACGAATAAACTATTTATGAGAAATAATAAAATATGTATATATATATATATATATATATATATATATATATATATATATATATATATATATATATATATATATATATATATATATATATATATATACACACACACACACACACACACACATATATATATATATATATATATATATATATATATATATATATATATATATATATATATATATATATATATATATATACAGATTGGCGATATGTAAATTAACTCTACGATACTACGAGACTCTTCAAGCTCTTATACAGGTAAGCATTTGCAAGAAGTTTGAACTGGAAGTTTCACAAATTCAATTGGAAGTTTAGGATGATAATTCCGCAATATAGTCACATACGGAGTAAAACTTCATATTACGTTATTTATCAACCCTAATTTATGGCACAGACAACTCTCTCAAATTAATTTTGCTTCATAATATAGTTATAAGACCAATTCATTTTTTTTCTTTTTTTTATTTTACGGATCCCATTCCCTCGTAAAACTCTCATGAGCCCATTTTGTCATAGAATAATCTCATAAAAGTAAGAGCTCTTCAAGTTTACAAAATTTAGATTCTCGTGTGAAGGTATTTATTAATATACTTTATATAAAAAAAAATTATTCCTTTAGTTGTACTAGATACTTGAGTGATATTCAAATAAACATAAATACGACTCTGTCCCGATATCTAGTAAAGTTCGTGATCTAAGCGTATCTCTTGACTGTAACTTGTTTCTCAATGCCCAAACAGATAATGTAGTAAAAACTGCTAGATATCATCTTATAAACATTACTTTTATGAAATTTTTTTTTTTTTTAAATGAAAATAAAAAAGTACCTGGATGAATATTCGGTAAAGAAACTTGTGATAACCTGTGTTATTACCAGGACTGACTACTGTAACTCCATCTATTACAATTTACCACAAGTGCAACTTAAGTAATTACAAAACAATAGAGGAGCAAAACTGATAAAAGGTGTCCCACTTCGAGAAATGATCACTCCTACATTAATTGATTTACACTGACTGCCTATCAGAACGAGAATTGAGTTTAAAATATGTACAATAACCTATTAGCAGCCAACAAAGTGTAGACACAAGAATAGTTACCAATGGTTTCAAAATATTGGAACCTAGATACATGTCTACTGTAGACTCTAGAGTCTAGACTCTAGACTAAAGCCTTTAAATATGCGGCTCCCAGACTAAATAGTAAGTTCCCACGAGACATCCGAATGATTGAAGATATTAAGACTTTCAAGAGAAAACTTTCTTACTCTGTGAGTGCTTCGATAGTGACAATTTATCAGTAAATGAACAATACGCGATGTGAAATGTTGAATACTTTCAAACGAACATGATAAACTGAATATGGAGGGAATAGGGTTCCCTGTTGTATAGGACCGGAAAAAACAGCCCTTAAAGTAAAGTAAGATTTTGATGCGTTGAGTTTGTTTAGATAAATTACAGTACAGTAGGGTAAGGAGGGGGAATTTCGACCAAAAGGTGAACACCGACCGATTCCTCCTGTACAATAACTATTTCAAATTTCGCTCCACCAAGCACAACAGAATTTCCATGCGCATCAAGCACCACGCAATCAATAGATTCCATCGATCACAACACCATTGTTTACCAGATAAGAAAATATTTTTTCAGGAGTCTTTCCCACCACCATAAACTCAGTTTTATTTTCATTTAATTTTAGTTGTATGATTGCCATCCATTCCCTAACACTGTCAAAAATTCAGTTTAGAGATTCAGTATTGTCGTCTATATCATTTATAGAGAAGTAAAATTGTGTATCATCTGCAAATAGTTTGAACTTCACACCATGCCTTTGTAGTATTTTCGATAGACCAATAGTATAGACACAGAATAAGATTGGTCCCAGTCAAATCCCCTGAGGTACCCGTCTGTTTAAAGGTTCATGTGATGAATAAAGTTTCCAATAATTTCTGCCAACCAAATATTCTTTCAGGTATTCGCAAGCTTGATCTCCAATACCGATGGACCGTAGCTCATTTAGTAATATTTCATGCACAACTGTATCAAAAGCAGCACTAAGATCAAATAATATTAAAATACATACCACATTTATTTCCATCCTTCATTTCCAGCACATCATTTACAACAGAACAGATGGCTGTCTTCGTAGACTATAGTTTTCTGTAAGCAGACTAGTAGTCTGGCAAAGCTTCTATTTCTTCTAAATGACTACTAATTAGTTGTTCAAGAATTACGTATTCTAGCAATTTCCAAATAAATGATACATTCGAAATAAGTCTATATGAACTTCATTTCTGATAATCTAGAACACTTTTCAGAACCGATGTGACTATAGCCATTTTCTCAGATTTGGGAAACTTACACTCATCGATACTTGTATTTGCTATTCTCATAATTATAATCATCTCAATGAGTACACTGAATTCTTCAAAGAAGATACTAGCATTTCTTCTCGGAGGTTTGTAAACTGTTACCGTGAATATTTTTTTCTTTTTGTAAATAAAGTCTAATTCTATATATTCAAAGCTTGTTACACTAGTTCTCTTAAACATTTTGAGATTTGAGTAACCTTTATGAATGAAGAGTCTGACATCCCCACCAGACCTACCCTCTCTCGGCATGTGAAAGATGTGTATGTGTGGGGGGGGGGGGGGTAGTGTCATTTCAGTGATCTTAGCCTTGTCAAAGTTTTTTAACCATGTTTCAGATAAAGCTAGTATGTCCAAATATTTCCCGTTTATCAAGTCTCAGATTTTAATCGTTTTATCACTCACAGACTGTATGTTTACATAGCCACAGTTTATGACATCCTTAGTATCCATGATGAGTGTTTTATGCCAGTTCTTTCAATTACGAGTCATAAGCTTTACAATTTCTTGAATTCACTTTGTGGTCATTTGGTTTGTTCAACTTTGTGCAGTTTATACACTTTGACTGTTGTGAATTACAGTCTTTGGTGGAATGTTTTTCTGAACATTTCCCCGCAGGCTTTATCATCAATCTTTTTCAAGATGTCCATACCTCTGACAATGGCAGCAGGTGATCACGTGGTAGGCTACTTATCACATATGTTATAAGTATCCCATCGTAACATAACTTTATCACCATTATCATGAATAGCCTTCCGAACTTTAGAACCACATTTCAACAAGTAGTGGGTAGTCCCACCTGCAGCACTTTTCTTGAATACCACAGACTTATCCTCTCTTCTATGTTTAGGATTTGTCCAGGCAACGATTTCTTTGAATCAAAGCATTTACAACTTCATCTTCATCATTGTATACATTGCACATCATTATTTTTGGTTTTAGTTTTCCAATTTTTCTCGCCTCGGTGTCGACAACCATTTTCTGAATCTTGTTTGCTGCTTCCTCTCTGATCTTTTCGTCAGCAAAGTCTACAACATTTCCATTTGAAGTTGACCTCGTATTCAGAATTTCAATGTTCAACTTCATTTTATCTGTCAGTGATTTTAGTTGCATTAGTTGATTTAATTACCAGTAGATTCTGTTTCTTAACTTTGTCAGCATACGTCATTTTCTCTGGTTTTTGGGGTCCATCAGTGTTTTAAAGCGTAAACTTAATTTATTCCATATCCATTGCTAAATTATCAACCTTCTCAGTGAGATCAGTGGTCTGGGTGGAATTTGCTGCCTGTGCGCTAAGCTCGGCAGTTTAGCAATTTTCTTATTACGTTTATTAAAATCAACGTATTTCATTTTCAGTACCTCCTCCAATCTTAATATAATTATCTTAGCTATTCTGGCTTCATCAAATTTATTACGTCTACATCACTTATGTTTGTCACTATAAACACACACTTCTTGTGGCAATACCTTTTACATTCACGTCCTATCCACTTTTTTGAGTCTCCCTAGTAGATCCACATTGAGGACAGCCCAGACAGTCGGCCATGATGTACTTTTACTTCTCACTTTAGTCTCTCCATGAGATTAACTAATATTTTCAAAGATTTCACAAACTAGAAATATAACCTAAAACACAGCCCAGGATGAGTATTTAACAGAGCTCCGCGGAACACGTCTTAAAATGGGTTTGAATTTTAACATTTTAAATTTATGTATCGCCCTCTTTAAAGTTAAAGCATTTTGACGTCTTCCTGGAGAACATAATGATTCGGCAATGCATCTTCATTCTAGCATATTAATAATCTTGAAGAACTTAGAAGTGAATAGGAAAATGATGCCACTAGATTATAGCTCTTATGCTGATAAACTTATTTTTATTTGTAAACGCATCCTAAACGTACAATTTTACAACTTACTCTGACTAAAGAATTTCTTCATACAGAAAAAAAATTACTCTAACTACTTAACAAAAGTTTAAAAGGCAATACAACATGACACAATACTAAAGATATAAATTATATTTAACACAATATGAATTCTCCTCTTTTCTCTTCAAGAAACCACCTCTGTCATAACCAAATCTTTAGTATTAAGGTTTTTGAGACGATTGAAACTTCATAGAGTAGAGTTCTAGCATAATTGCAATATAAATATGAAACAACGGAACAACCAGTCTCTATGAGCTCTCCCCATGGTGTTGCTTGGCGTGGACGGCCAAAATGTGTTTCGTGACGTCAAACTTCTGGGCTGCAGCATAAGAGCAATGGGGACAACTGTACGGCCTCTCGCCCGTGTGGATCCGAATGTGGCGCTGAAGAAGCCAAGGCCACCGGAAGATCCTTCCACAATAAAAGCAGCGGGCTCCTCTCCCACCCGCAGCAGCAAGGAGGCTTTGTTGGGCAGCCTCGCTAACACTGCCATCCCTGGTTCCTCCTCCTCTTCCTCCCTGTGGGAGAACACGAGGTTGAATGAAGATGGAATCTCGCGAAAGGTTTTGGATTTATCTTTTCAAACCAACTTTTTCTTTTCATGCTTAAGAAGCATCTCAGCATTACAGTATTAACATGCACAAAACAATGTAAAATGGTGGGCAAAGGAGACGACAAGTTAGTTGAACTACCTTCAATACAAAATTCATGTTAGTTGGTATAGATAAATAAAACAAAACAGCAATAACATAAATCAGACTAAAGAAGTGAACCAATGCCTGCCAGTCCCTAACTCAACAGATCTCCCTTGGATGGTTTGATTTCAACATCTTTCATATCAGTGGACATACTGTATGTTGTACAGTACTGTTTATGTATGTGTACAACAATTGAAAATATATTGTATATGTATGCCACTGATAAACCTATGACCAATGACATACCTGTGCAAAGCTGTATACTGAAAACTACATTATTCTTCAGAGGTTTATCCTTATTTCAACGATCGATGAATGAATGAATGTGGCAGTAGGCATCCTTGTAGTTTTTTCTAGTAAACTCTTAAAGATAGCTTACAGCACTTGAGAACAATATACACACAGTTTATATATATATATATATATATATATATATATATATATATATATATATATATATATATATATATATATATATATATATATATATATATATATATATATAAATATATATATATATATATATATATATATATATATATATCACTTTGCCTGCATGTTTTAACATTTGTAAGAGCAGACCTTCCATTTCCAAAACAATTTGTAGGAACTTGAATAATCCCAGTAAAAAGTTAATGAGGTTATGCCAGTTCAAATTACTAAAGGGTAAGAAGGCATATTGCATGTCTTGCTGACATCTATTGCCTTTTACATCTTAGTATTCATTACATTATAAACACAGCTCTTTCTTGTACACAAATACTCACACAGAGAATTAAAAAAAAATGATCATGTTGGGTCTGAACTTTATCAGTAGGAAGCATTCAAGTGCTACTTTGTACTTAATAAAATTTTTCAAAAGTTTAAACTCGTAAATAGTCGTGCAATCATTCACTAACTCAAACAAATACAAGAAAATGAACAAAATCATGAGATGCCTAACCCAATAATAGGAAACCAAAAGTAAAATTACAAATTATTATTATTATTATTTCTTGGTAGGAGACCCTCCTTCAAACAGGTGGAGTTGAATACTATGGCTGCATCGGCAGAATTCAATTTCTTGTCCAATTTCTCGATTCTACGGACAATTCTCTTTTCAGGGTCGCGATCCACTCCTGACTTTACCTGTTGTAATTTTCGAGTATTACTTGTACTTGTATTAATTACATCCAGCCTTAACCTGAATTGTATTCTTCACCCACCTGATGAACTTCGCCAACTTGCTAGCTGAATGTAGCAACCCTGAAAAGAGAATTGTCCGTAAAATCGAGAAATTGGACAAGAAATTGAATTATGCCGATGCAGCCATAGTATTCAACTCTACCTATTATTATTATTATTATTATTATTATTATTATTACTAGCTATGCTACAACCCTAGTTGGACAAGCAAGATGCTATAAGCCCAAGGGCTCCAACAGGGAAAAATAGCCCAGTGAGGAAAGGAAATAAGGAAATAAATAAATGATCTGAGAAATAATAAACTACTAAAAAAATATGATTTAAAAACAATAACATCAAAACATATATTTCATATATAAACTATAAAAACACTTATGCCACCCTGTTCAACATAAAAACATTTTGCTGCAAGTTTGAACTTTTGAAGTTCTACTGATTCAACTACCCGATTAGGAAGATCATTCCACGACTTGGTCACAGCTGAAATAAAACTTCTAGAATACTGTGTAGTATTGAGCCTCAAGAATTACAGCATGTGTAGTATTACGAACAGGATGGAAATGTCCAGGAAGATCTGAATGTAAAGGATGATCAGAATTATGAAAAATCTTATGCAACATGTATAATGAACTAATTGAACGACGGTGCCAAAGATTAATATCTAGATCAGGAATAATAAATCTAATAGACCGTAAGTTCCTGTCAAACAAATTAAGATGAGAATCAGCAGCTGAAGACCAAACATGAGAACAATACTCAAAACAAGGTAGAATGAAAGAATTAAAACACTTCTCCAGAATACATTGATCACCGAAAATCTTAAAAGACTTTCTTAATAAGCTGATTTTTGTTCAGTTGAACAAGAGACACACCTAATGTGATTCTCAAAAGTAAATATTCTATCGAGAATTACACCTGGAATTTTAAAAGAGTCATATAGAGTTCATTTGTTAGGATTTAACTCCATGCCCCATAATTTGCACCATGCATTAATTTTAGCTAAATCTCTATCACGAGATTCAGCAACCCCAGATCTACATTCAGGAGATGGAATTGATGCAAAGTCTGTAGCATCATCTGCATATGCAACAAGCCTGTTTTCTAGGCCAAACCACATGTCATATGTATATAGTATGAAAAGTAATGGGCCAAGAACACTACCCTAATGAACACCAGATATCACATTCCTATATTCACTATGGTGCCCATCAACAACTACTCTTTGAGATCTTTTGCTAAAAAATTCAATAATAATGCTAAAAATCGACCAACCCACTCCCAACTGTTTGAGTTTGAAAACAAGGGCCTCGTGATTAACACGGTCAAAGGCACCACTAAAATCAAGGCCAATCATACGAACTTCCTGACCACAATCAAGGGATTTCTGTACAGCATTGGAGATTGTAAGAAGGGCATCACATGCTCCAAGGCCTTTACGAAAACCAAATTGCAAACTAGGGAACAGATGATTAACCTAAGACGTTTTGCCAGAAGACCTTAAAAACTTTAGATAATAAGGGAGTTATGGAAATTGGGCGGTAATCAGTTGGACTTGAGCTACCACAAACACATTTACATAGAGGAGTAACATTACCAATTCTCCAACGAGTGCTAACTTGCACAAAAAAAAAAAAAAAAAGATAACTTTGGAGCTAAGAAATCTGCAGTTTTTATAGAAAAAAAAAAAGAAAAATGCCATTTGGGTCTGCACCTCCATAAGCATCAAGGTCCATCAACAGAGCTTTAATTTCACGAGATTTAAAAGTTAAACTAGTTAGTTTAGCCTCAGGAAAACAGGAATGAGGAAAATAAAGTTTCTCATTACTTTTATTACTGTTAAACACATCAGCCAAAGGGGTTGCCTTTTCATTTGGATAGTGAGTGACTGAGCCATCTGGTTTAAGTAAAGGATGAACCGTTGCATCTACACCAAATAGTGCGGATTTAAGGGTATTCAACCACTTATGTTCCTGGGTTGTACCAGAAAGGGTTTTCTTTTATGGATATATTGTATTCCTTTTCAGTTGAAGCATAAACTCTCAGAGCAAAAGCTCTAAGCTGAGTATAGTTAATCCATGTCAAATCTGATGTGTTACCCTTCCAAAGATGATAGGCCTCCTGCTTCTCCAAATAAGCGCGTCTACAATCGTCATTGAACCATGATTTGTCCTTCACTCGGTACCTTGGCATATGAGAAGGGATACACCTGTCAATTATGTTGACTAGATTCTCATTCAGAGGGAAAAAAAGGATCAACACTACTATACAACTGTGAGCAATTCAAGCGCAAAAGATCATTCAAAATCCCATCCCAATCAGCTTGAGATTTCATATAAATCTTACACAAGTATGATACATCAGGGACAGGCTGCTCAATCTTTACTACTAATGAAATCAAGGCATGGTCAGATGTCTCAACTGGAGATCCAACCTTACTTGTTATAATGCCAGGGGAGTCGGTGTATACGAGGTACAAGCATAACAGTATATCATCAACAGTTAGTATCCATCAAGTTCCTCTTCCCTTTTCAGCATTTTCCACACACACACCCTCCCCTTAACCAGCTACCTACTATCCATTCTCATTTCAACTAAATCCTTTGAAGCTTTTCTTTGATTTATAGCAAAACAAGTTTTCTTCCCACTCTTCTTTCTACCATCATAAGAAAATAACACTATATTTGTCATTCAATCCATCCAATCGTCTTCATCTATTATCTTCCTATTTGACATACTTTGAAGGTTATACTTACAGTTTGGTAAGTTTGCAGGCCAGTTTGCTTATTGGTTAGCACTCATAAATAAAATGGTAACCACGGAGTTCTAATACTTGAAAGTGTGTTCTCTAATGGCATCAAGTAGGTTAGGACATTAACTTTTGAGGACCTCTCTCTCTCTCTCTCTCTCTCTCTCTCTCTCTCTCTCTCTCTCTCTCTCTCTCTCTCTCTCTCTCTCTCTCTCTCTCTCTCTCTCTCATGCAGGCAAGGTGATGATCATGGCCTAGATCTCTGACATACCTAATATAAAATCAGAAGTTCAAAAAGTTAGTTTTACAGCAAGATGGAAGGAAGCGGGACAATTGGTTCGTACAATCAGACATTTCCAAGAATGTTTGCTATTGGTCCAACTTACCTCCACTGATTTCTTTTTTGCTTTTCTTCACTAAAACTCTTAAATAATATACCGGTACATATCAAAATCACCAACAGTCATCACAATGTGAATAATTAACAATAATAAAGACAATTTCACTTATTGGTAATCACAATGATTGCAAAGGACAGGAAAGTCAAGTACTAAAAAATTAGTTTTATTTACCATTACAAGTTATGAATAAAAGTCTACAAAAGGAAAAATTAATTCAATTCTTTATCAGGAAACCTCAATGTAAAAAAATCACCGTAACTTAAATGTAGAGATAGTTCAATGGCTTCTGTTTCTAATTCACACACAATTTGAAGATTTCTTAGAATACTTAAAAACCTTATTTCTTGTTAATTGGTTTCAGTAATTAAAACAAATATTTATATCACCGTCATTAAACCAAGAAAAATTAATTTCCATGAACTGTTTTCAATAAACCTTTGATGAACCCTTCAAGTTGTCATCTAACGAGAAATGCTAAATCTTATTCCACCATAAATGAAAACTACAATGTTTTTATTTGGATTAATACATCAACATAGAGAAGTATTTGATATCCGAAATGTTTAGCCATTTAGCCCTGAAAACAAATTGAATAACGAAAATATAGTTCAAGTGGCCATGCTTTGAAAACTTTGCATTTTGCTTTAATTTGGTAATGAATAAATTGCAGTTAATAAGATGACCCTATTTCTGAATTAGCCAATTAAATTCTATTAGTGTACACAATGTCTCATTAAATTACTCAAGCTAACAAAAACAGGACAATGCACAAAATAAACTTATCATCACTTGGCCCAAAACAAAAGACGTCTACATTAACCTTACATTTTCTAGTCCTTTTCACATCTTGATATAAATATAAATGTTACAGCAGATTTTTCGGTACACTTTATTCAACACTTTTTCTTTTTCCTGTATTATCTTAACATGCAATATAAAACTAGTTCTCCACTAGCCTTTGTCAAGTGTTGTGTGTGAGTATAAAATATCTGTGCCTTTGTTATGAATGTCTATAATACTGTAGAGTATATTGAAAAAAAAAGTCATCAATCTATAGTTATGAATAAGGAAATGGTAGGTTTGATACACAGTACATGTGCACACAAACACTCAATAATAACCAAGAAAGCAACCTGATCATTCTTTTAAATATCAATATAAATGTAAGTACAATGCTTTATTTCTAGTTTGATTACAAGTACAGTACAAGAATTCAATTACAGGGGGACTTGAGGAATTTCCTTTTAGATAGACATAGCCTATACTACGGATAATGTAACTTGAATGTTTTAACTACAGTAAAGGAAAAGTTAAGTTTCTTTTTATGATAAAAAAATAGAATTAAAGGGCATCCCACTGGTAATAGTTCCCAAACAGAAAGTGTAAGAACATAAACACACGCACGCCTTTTATTACAACTGGTATAACAAAAGGTATTGCTCTAAAAGGAATAAGCAAGTAATATGATCCTAAATCAAACACTGTGATGAGAAAATCAAATCTCCAAGTGATCAAAACATATTTACTGTATAGAATCAAGTGAAAACATCATTCAAGGTGGGGTTTCTTCTGCCACAATCACATTTTGGTGTCTATGGAACACATGACTTCGAATCATCTCTTTGCGATTTGCTCTGTACGGACAGTAACGACATGAGAACGGCTTCTCGCCTGTGTGAGTACGCATGTGACGCCGTAACAGCCACTCCCAACGAAACTTGTGACCGCAAATGTAACACTGAATGCTCTTCAATTCCTTCTGTTGTAACATGAGATGTTGGTGTTGTAGTTGACCCTGCTGCTGGTGTTGTTGCTGCTGCTCCTCTCCACCAAACAGCAACTCATTCATGGCAATCTGCGAGAGGAAATACCACACCGTCAGTGAAACTTCTCTAGTATTTTCATCATTATAAATAGCCAATGTGTCATCTCTGGTGCCATTGTATTTTCCCACATCCTCAGTATGTTGAATAACCCAAAACATGATTGATGCAAAGCTTTGATTAGCCTGAAAGACATTGGATAGCTTATTTTGTAGCAATGATTGTATCACATGCCTATTAAACCCACACTAACTAATTCATAAAAAAATAAAAATCGAAATAAAGAAAAAGACCGCATCAGTAACACGACAATTACCTTTTCAAAAGCAAACATGATGGCGGAGGAACAATCTGACAGAAGCGACGCAAAGTACCGAAGATATGAACGAAATCAAAGGCAAACTTTATTCACCCTCCTTTCACATCTGGAAGCCACTTATGTCACAAGTAAATTTAAAAGTTCTATTAAGGTTTATGATGCCAATGAAACTTAATAATAATTAAAATATCAGTATTATAAAACTGAACCACCATTCACCACTATGGGCTCTTCCTATGGAATCGCTCAGGATGCAAAGCCAAAATGTGTTTCGTGACGTCAAACTTCTGGGCTGCAGCATAAGAGCAATGGGGGCAACTGTAAGGCCTCTCGCCCGTGTGAATCCGAATGTGGCGCTGGAGGAGGCAAGGCCATCGGAAGATCTTTCCACAGAAACTGCAGCGGGCTCCTCCTCCACCACCAACAACAGCGAGGAGACTCCTTCGGGCGGCTTCGCTGACACTTCCTTCTCTACTTCCTCCTCCTCCTCCCTGTGGGGGGAACACGAGGGTGAATGAGGATGGAATCTCTCGAAGAATTTGGACTTACTCTTTCACACCTTCAGCGCTGTGTCATGCAAAAGAAGGATGATCATAACAGTAAGGGCTAATATATACTCCTATTGGACTCAAAATTTTATTATTAGCATGCAAAAAATAATAATAATAATAATAACTAAAAATAGGGAGAAGAAAAGTGTTGGAGGGCAATCAAACCTTCAGTTAAAGTTTCTTGTCAGTCCACTTGACCTATAGCAGCAATTGCTGTTTCCTTAAACTGCTGTCGAGCCACACACAAATATCATACAAAAATTAATCACTACCAGAATAAATAGTTCAAAATGAAGGAAGTTTAATATGTTGCTTAACATCAAATCGGATGTTTATTCAATCAAAATAGGAAAATGAAACAATAAATCACCTTCCCATGGAGGACTTTATATTGCTTTTCATGTACACAAACATTAACTTGAATCAAAAGCTGTAATCAAAATTCATAAATTCAATATTCAATACAGTAATGAAGCACACTGTATATATATATATATATATATATATATATATATATATATATATATATATATATATATATATATATATATATATATATATATATATATATATATATATGTGTGTGTGTGTGTGTGTGTGTGTGTATATATATATATATATATATATATATATATATATATATATATATATATATATATATATATATATATATATATATATATATATATATATGTATTATAGCCACGAAAGGAAAAATGAAAAGGACTTGATTGGAGTTATAACTTTCATCCACTCAGGACATTATCAAACTCAGCTGAGTTTGATAATGTCCTGAGTGAGTAGACGAAAGTACTAACTCCAATCAAGTCTTTTTCATTTTTCCTTTCGTGGCTATAATACATTTTATATTCATCACGTGTCAGCTTTCGTGATTTCTACACACACACACACACACACACACACACACACACATATATATATATATATATATATATATATATATATATATATATATATATATATATATATATATATATATATATATATATATATATACACACATACACACACACTATATTTCACACTACAGACACTACAGGGTATATATGCTATTTTTTCTAGTTTTTTAATTGCCTAAATTCCCGGATCAAATATCATCCAATTCATTTCACATAAACCCATGGCAGATCTGAAAAAGCAGTTCCAAAACAAAACACCAAATAAAGGCATACAATATACATACACTGAAATTTTATCAGGTTAAACCACAATTAATAATTTGAAATCCAACAATGCATAACTGTAACTCTGCAATAAACAAGCAGAATAATCAGACAATCTGAAGCACCTACGAATTAAAATATTCAGGGCAGTATCGACATTAAAACTGCGACATTGGCACCAACTATTTGTGGAATAAATTTACTTCTTTTCACGAAGATAAGATAATTGCTATCAACATCATTAACTATGTCAAGGTTGAGATTAAAAAGGCCTAAACGGTAGAACCAATAACATGAGCTCAAGACGAGAGCAACTCATGTTGAACAATTGATCAACTATTTAATATGCAGAATCAAATTAAAACACCAGAGAAAACAACAACCAAAATGGAGATTAAAAAGGAATTCAAAACACTTCAATGCAAAACTTTTAAACTTCGGTACTATAAAAACAGAAGAGTTAACATCCATGACAATTGGAGAGTGCTAGGATGGATTGCTGTAAGGAGAGATATACACATTTAGGGTTAAAGTGCAGTTATCCGTATAAGTCCTTCAGAAAAGTAATGAAAACCAAACAAACAATAGAAAGTTTAAAAGTAGAATACAGTATAGCTAAAGAGTTAAGATGTACAAATATACTGAGCAGATAATGAAATCCACAATTTTCTCTTAATTTTGGAAACCTGACAGACATGAAAATTATGTTCAGATTTATCCAAAAATTAAAGTAATATCAGCTTAATATGATGCTACTTTGTCCAATAGAAATCAAGTTAAGATTGACAGTTTTGATCCCAATTCTTTCTAATGCTTTCAAAAAAAGTCTTGATGTTTCTTAAGGGCAAGTTAGTAGGCTCGAAGAGAGAATGTTGAATCTATAACTCATTGTACACCATCAGAACCCTAACTGAATGGAACACTTATCACCTCTACATTAGACCCGACCTGAGAGCTCAAGTTATGGTTAGGGTATTATTGTAGTGTATTATAGGGCAGGAAAGATCAGAATTACCATAATACAGTGAAAACTCCCTGGCCTTCTGAGATTTCACAAAAGAATAGAAAAGTTGAAACCTATTGAAGCTCATCATTATCAAAACTGAATGGTTAAGTGCTGTATTTGAGTTTGGTGCTGGCATGCCATTAGTCATCATCTCCAGTATATGAATTAGTTCTGGATTTCCCCCTGAACTAAGCGAAAGCTTCATTTTGCATTTGAGATTTTTAAATTGGCTGGCAACCACTGAAACCTAATTTTCCACAAGAGGAAGAGACCTTCACACTCTTCACAACGGTTATTTAAATCACAAGAAAAGTGTCCCCGTCCCGATACGAGACATAAGAGAATGCGGATCATGATCACCCAGAAACAATTCGCTGAACAATCTACGTTGTAGATGCTAACAGATAGAGTAAGACATCTTTAAACGCACTAAAAATCCCAGCAATCTAAAGGCCTGGGCTGTCAGACTGATCCAGCACACAGATTGGAAAAGGCAAATGACCTGTGGCTTGACAAGCCTCATTGGTTACAATTAATTTCTAAATTGTCTCATTACTTTATTAGAGGCATAAGTCTATTGAAAGATCGGAAAACAAAATTTTTCAGTTTTAGGGGTGTATCGATAAAACCAAGCTTCCAGAGAAAAGCACTATGAACATCAGGGAAGGATCATAGAAATAGTAGATTATTGAAGATACTATTTATAGTTTCTTTTCCTTTAAATATTTTACATAAATCTCTGTATATTTCCATTTTGTAAATATATACAGTATTTAAACCTCTATGTCTAAATTAAGAACTATACTGTATCTTACAATAGCATTTTTTGGTAAACAACTTGTCACCAACCTACTAAAATTCAATCGTAAATCTATCAATGCCTAATTAGTCTACCTACTTCAAACCCACAACCTATCAAAGAACCATGCAATTTCAGTATCAATCCTGCAAATTATGAGCCATGATATGCAAAATACGAGTCTTGCAAAATTTAATGGCAGAGGGGCCTTGCATTGACAGCAGATCGAGTCCTGCCTGGCCCCATAAATTTAAGCTGTTTACTGGGGAGGTTGCTGCTGTGGTTTTGCACCCCAGTGGGGGGAGAGCTTTGCCTGGTTGACATTCAAACACCAAAGTGGGTGTTGGGCTTCTCCGCCTGATGTGCTGATAAGCATATCTACAGATGAAATTGGAACTGAAATCAGACACCTTTTTAACCTTTGAGCAGACATGTCTACTTCCCTTCATCACATACATTATCCAACAGGAAAGATTCCTCAAGTAATAGCATAAATTTTATATAAATTTAAATAAAAATATCATGTAATTGTTAATATTGACAACTCAATCACAAAAGTTGATACCTAATCATATTTCATCCTATCACTATCACTACATTCTTTAAAACTATAATAGAATCTTTAGGAATAACTTAAATACCCAATATTTTTAGTAACAAAAAACACCTTTCTGTTAACTGAAAACCATTCTCAAAACAAGATATGAACTTCACCCTTTGTATGTACTATACAGTACAGTATACTGTACATAATATAAATTGTCCTTCAAGTTCAAATTCAAGAACAGAGGAATCTCACATGAATTATCTCTTTCTTAAATAAATTATTTTTCCTACAAACTTATTAATGATAAGTTTTATCTCAAATTCTTGAATTTTCTAAGGAAAACAGTAGATCATAATGCCTTCATCTACCTGACTCTGAGGTAGAAGTTCGAGACCTGCTTCAATCTATAAGGTTCCTGTGTATTTTGCAACCTCGCTGTCATAATTACCAGCCATTACATAGCCCTCCCTGGTCCTAGCTTGGGAGCTGGTCATTACAACACTTACCTCTGCTCCTGATAAGTGACCTTTTAAGTTAGCCATCTTCAATTTGATTTTACAATTCAATTTCAATATTAAAGAAGAATCATAAAAAAGGAATATACCAATTCTTTTGATACATGAAGGTCAATTAAATGCACTAGACACAAACATGAGTACCTGTATTTAATTATAAGCAAATGTACACATGTACAGTTTAACAGACACATTTACAAAAGTAATTTATTGAGAAGCTCAAATGAACAATAAAACTGTTTAAAACTAAAATGGATAATTTCAATATTACCACATGATAGTCTCTTTACACAAAAACAAGCTCCAAATAGAGGCCTGGCTATTACAAAACATTTAGACATAATGGAAATCTCAAATACTCTTCTGTTTATTCTAACCAAGATGAGAACTGTATGTCGACCATAAATCTTACTTTCCATGCAGCTGAATACAGTGACAAAAAATCCCATTGTTCCAGTATAAATACAAACCTTCAACCTTTACATAGGAGAGATACCAGCAAAGCTGGAGAACATGGCAATTAAAACTCTTAAAACGATGTGTAAACAGGTGGCTGGAAATTGCCTAACAGGGAGCAGGGAAGCCCCGCCCCTCTGCTTGCTAACTGAATAGCTACTTTGAATTGATAACAACCATCAGTGGAACAGACATTCTTCCACTGGCTGGATATTTTGTTGGTTATTTGCTTTACAGCTTATTTTCTGCTGTACTGCACTCTTGGACACATGTTCCCAGCATTTTGGGACATTGTTCATGAATAAGAGAAGCTTAATGATAACATATCCCACAACTCGAACGGCTGGCCAAAGGTAAACATAAGACTATCACCTATGCCGCCATTGAATCAGACTTCAAAGTCAGAAGGAAACGGTATCAGGAGAACAAGTTTCTTCCTGAATGAATACCGTATCCTTCTTTCAATAAACGGGTTCGTGAGCAATATGGCTCCTAGCAAGCACTATTGAATCAATGTTCCCCGACTAGATTCGAATGCCAATCACCAGACTTGGTCTGCGATCAGATCACTTTTTAGCAACATGAGCATGCTTAACAAGTGGAGCTCATTTGTTAAACATGCTCTGGTTGCTAAAAAGTGAGCTGCTCATAAAACTTGTGGGGAGGCATACTTAATGCTAACAACTATCTCAATATGAACAGTGTGCACTCAACACGAAAAGCGAGCTCTCACCTAAGCATCCTAGCTCTTTGGAGCGTCTGTATCTTTCTTCAAACTCGGTGGCATGGCCGCGAGCGCACACATGAACACAGCGCTTTTGAATATGTGCATAGGGTGACTATCCCTACTAGACCCCTGGTGTGAATTCAGCCTGTTAGTGGTTTAGAATAAGGGGTTTACAACACCTAACCATTATTATTATTATCATTATTAACTGCTAAGCTACAACCCTAGTTGGAAAAGCAGGATGCTATAAGCCCAGGGGCTCCAACAGGGAAAATAGCCAAGTAAGGAAAGGAAATGAAGAAATTAATATTAAAATAAATCTTTCATATATAAACTATAAAAACTTTAAAAACCAAGAGGAAGAGAAATAAGACAGAATAGTGGGCCTGAGTGTAACTTCAACCAAAGGAACTCTACCCCAAGACAATGGAAGACCATAGTACACAGGCTATGGCACTACCCAAGACTGGAGAACAATGGTTTGATTTTGGAGTGTCCTTCTCCTAGAAGAGCTGCTTACCATAACTAAAGAGTCTCTTCTACCCTTACCAAGAGCAAAGTAGCCACTGAACAATTACAGTACAGTAGTTAACCCCTTGATCAAAGAAGAATTGTTTGGTAATCTGTGTTGTCAGGTGTATGGGGAAAGAGTAGAATATGTAAAGAATATGCCAGACTATTCGGTGTATGTGAAGGCAAAGGGAAAATGATCCGTAACCAAAGAGAAGGATATAATGTAGTACTGTCTGGCCAGTCAAAGGACCCAAGAACTCTCTAGCAGTAGTTCTCAAAGGGTGGTTGTCCTGGCAAACTTAAGTGCCTCATAAGATCCATGATGCGTCCCTACCGAGCATATCCAGGATTGAGTGTAAGTTTGAACTCTCTTTGAGAAGAGATTGTATGCCTGAGAGAGCTAAAATACAACTGGCAGGTCTTTCTAGTAGACCTCCATTACTACCAGAGTCGGGACCGTCGACATCCAGTTACTCCTCGGGGTGATCCTCACCTTCAATCTTATTGTGGATCCAGATCACCCAGGGTAGTTTCTTTTGCCGACAATTATCGATTGTCCTAGATAAAATTTGGGTTGACCTCATGCTCTATCTCTCTATCTCCTCAAAAACGAATAATTCCCAGTAGGGAAAATCTTCAATCATCCTAGAAATACAGTAAACAAATTGCATTCAGATCCTGAGCCTATTTACACCTAAGAGGATAAGAGGTTTCAAACTAAACCCTTTCACACTTCCTCAGAAGACTTTCACCTAAAAGAAAGCCATGGCATTTGGCTGGTACTGAAACAGATCTTCTTGAACAGTATAGCTGAATAGGATTCTTGAGCTTTTCAGATCATGACTTGGGATCCTGAATTGATTGTTCTCCCCAAAAGGAGATACTCAAATTATACAGTAGTTAGGGAAAATACAAATTACATTTAAAAAATTTCAATACAGTATTCTTATGCCCTGAACATGTGTGCACAATTACATTCGTGCATTGTCTCTAAGGGGAAATATATTTCTTACTTCCAAAACGTGTGTACGATTACACTCGTGAGTTTGATTACCATAAGGTTATCAGGGGTGCTCAAGTGAAACACTTGCCTTCCCAGACTGATAAAGAAGCATGTCAAACCTCAAATTTACATGCGTGAAGCTTTCATTTCAAGCTTTCTGCATTGAGGCAAACTTTGGCAGGAGCGCTTGTTCGTACCTTAAGGTCCCTCCGTCTCAGGAACATAATCAGCCAGCTGACTTTGTACACAGTGAAGAAAACCTGGTTGCTGCCCATCCCTTTCTTTTTGGACGGTTAGTTCCAGACTAATCGATGGGAGTCTAATATAAGGCACTCTTACCGATTTTCCTCCCTGTGGGAGAGAAAGTGTTGGCCAGTCCTTCACCAAGGACGAAGAAAAACATAAAACAATTTGCACTCTATTGTGCTTTCTTCTCAGATGTTTGTGAGTACAATCATCTTTTGGAATGAAACCACTCTTGCTCACTTTAGTGAGCACCCTTTGGAACGACACCACAATGCAAGCATCCTTTGTAATGTTACCACACATGCTTGTGATGCCAACATCGTTTGGAACCTTACCTTTTTGTCCGTTATCGCTAAACCTGTTAGCGATCATTTGCTCTTACAGTAGCTTCATCTCTCTAGTTTAGTCTCCCATTAGAATGACACTAAGTATACTACTAGGTGTTTGCACATTCTTGAGAGAGAACCATGACACAGATGCACGATTACAAGCCACAACCTTAACTGCTTAGGTCGCTGCTTGCTATCAGTTGCATATCCTCTCACCTGCCTGCTAAATAGCTCTCCCATGGGAGTACCACAACTAACCTTCTCATTTGTTCCCACACAAATAAAACCAAAGAGGACTCAGGTTAGATAGTGAAGAGAATACAAATGACCTCAAATTACTCCTTCACAAATACAAACTTTGTTTACGGTACAGTGGTAAGGAATACTGTAACAATATTACTTCCAAATGGATCAATTTGGTAATTTTGGGCCTAGCAGGCAAGATGCAGATCCAGAAGTTGCACTTAGGCATATATCTTAAAGCAATCATATGCTGTGCCCTCCTAGCTATTTGCAAGTCACTTCCCTTACTGGTCGACTTGCAAGTCCTGACCCTGGTTTTAATCCCACCTTCACTCTCAAGTATACTTGGGACAGATATAAAGATACACATAAATGCCTCAATTATGCGTTCCTTCATCACAGTCCAACGCTTCTTGCTGAGCCCAGACCAAAGGACAATTGACAACAACAACCATTTCACGGCAGACATGGTCAAAAGGCACAACCGACATGGGACAGGAAAAAGGGTCCAGGTACTTGCTTTGATAAAGCATACGAGAAAATTGTAATGATACAGAAAAGATTTGTATGGCCCCTAGGCAAGGATGGCATGCAAAATACCAAAACGTTCCACAATTTTCGCCTCCTCCGCTAAGGGTGGCAGTCCTCCTACGATGCTACCTGTGGGAGAATGCTTAAAACCCTGATAGAGACGGGATGGTATCACGCAATATAACAGTGAACTGTGGACATACTCCAGTCCAGGTTCTACCCACTGTTCACCAACTCTTCTCCTTTTCTAGATTACCACCAGTGATGTAATCGGCCTACCACCAGGGATAGGAGAAGGAATTAGCCTCCAGGCAGAGGTTCTGGTCATGCTGCATAAGAGCACACGCATGTACCTTAGCGTACGTAAAAGTATGCTCGTGTGATTTCACTTCCAGAAGGTTAACGATGGCCCCCCGAAGATTCTTCAGTCGACCCTTTCTTGTAATGGAGGTGTCTGGGGCAGGAAGGTAGTCGGACCTTCCAGACCTGAACGAGTTTGTTGGACAAACTTCGTCCAAGAGGAAGACTCCAGACACAGTCAGGCAGACTATCAGGTTGCTGGAACTTATGATGTCCATCGATCTAGAGGATGGGTACTTCTAGATTACAATCCATCCCCACCACCAGGAAGTAGTTCAGTTTTGTTAGGCCAAGCAGAGTGTACCAATTCAAAGTTCTTTGCTTTGGTATTTCAACAACCACACAAGTCTTTACCATAGTTTACTTTGATATTAGTATAGCCACATGCCAACGGCATTCATCTTCTGCACTACCTGGATGCTTTGTTGATCTTGGCTGACTTGGTAGATGGCGCTCTCCTCCAACGGGACAAACTCCTCTCATTCTATCATATTCCAGGAATCGTGGTAAAATGGGAGAAGTCAGCCTAGTGCCCAAAACAAAGACTGATTTATTTGAAAATCAGCATCAACACCGTTGTGGAAAGTCTTCCCACCTCAGAATGAACTAGCACACATTTGAGAGGTGGGTTTCCCTCTCCTTCAACAACCTCATCAGCTAGCAAAGCTTTGGAATAAGGGCTGGAAAATCTAGCCTCCCTGGAGTGTCTCATTCTGAACGGTCATCTCCACCTGCAATCCCTTTAATAGGCGGTCGTCTCCACCTAAATTACCTTTAATAAGAACTGAAGAGACAATGGTCACAACACAGCAATTCTCCTCTGTCAGTAGTTCCAATAGTGGAAGAGTTCCAGATTCGATCTCGAGTGATGCCACACAGGATGAACCCTTCGAACAGCTTCCCCCTGCTAACTCATGCACTGGATCTTCATTGGTTTACAGGCACGTTGAAAGAGACCGGAGCTAACCTCCTACTACTATATCTCAAAGTATTGGGACTTCAAGTGACTTTCCTTGTGCTCCAACACTTTTGCCCTCTTTTGATCAGTCATTTGGTGGTGTGAATATATAACGGTGCCAACATAGATACATAGGTAACAAAGAAGGCAGTAACTGTTTGCAAGTTTGCCAACTGATAGTAGAGATCCATGAGTGAGCAGTACTTGACTCAGTCACTCTAACAGCCCGCTAGATTCCAGGCAAAAAAAACATTGTTGGCTTACATACAAACTGAGCAAGTGGATGCAGAGTGATGGCATAGAATGGTCTTTGCATCTTCAGATAGCAAGCAAGTTCCAGAATTTGAAGGGTTTTCCGATGATTGACCTGTTCGCAAGATTATTAACCGGAAACATCCAATATTCTGCTCACCAATGCCAGACCCAGATGCAGCGTTCGAGGACACCTTCCAGCATCCGTGATGACATCAACATCTATGCTTTTCTGCTGTTCTGTCTGATGAAGGGTGTCTTCAGTCAAGTCCAGTCCACTCCCAACTCAGTAAGACTCTAATAGTGCCAAGAGGGTTTCCCAAATAGAATGTTAACAAGACACTCTACCCCTCCTGATATAGGCTCTGAGGGTATTACCTCCTCAATCAAATATGTTCTACCAACCACCCTCCCACAAATCCCACAATTCGGTGGAATCACTTCGGCTTCATGCAAAAGGTTATCCAGCATCTCCTCTCCGAGAGACTTTTCATGCAAAGTTGCACAAGAGATATCAGAATCCATCCAGGAATTGTTGAGATCAGTGTGTCAAACCAAATGGGCCACCTTCTGAGTTGGGGAAAGGGACTTTCTCTTCTCGGAGGTCATAGTTAGTCAAATTTTTACTTTACCTCTTAAGGAAAAATGTTATTTTGATAATAAAATAAATTTTTGAATATACTTACCCGGTGATTATAATAGCTGCAATTCTGTTGCTCGACAGAAAACTCTAAGGTAAAACTCGCCAGCGATCGCTACACAGGTTGCGGGTGTGCCCAACAGCGCCATCTGTCGTCCAGATACCCAGTACTCAATGTAAACAAAGACTCAATTTTCTCCTCGTTCCACTGCGTCTCTATTGGGGAGGAAGGGAGGGTCCTTTAATTTATAATCACCGGGTAAGTATATTCAAAAATTTATTTTATTATCAAAATAACATTTTTCAATATTTACCTTAGCCGGTGATTATAATAGCTGATTCACACCCTGGGGGGTGGGTAGAGACCAGCAATATATGTTTACATTATTATGAGCTAAGAGTTTTTATTTCATTTTAGAAGTTATCCAAATAACAAAAACAAAATAAATAGGTACCTGGTAAGGAAGTCGACTTGAACAATTACTCTGCCTTTTTAAGTACGTCTTCCTTACGGAGCCTCGCGATCCTCTCAGGATGCTGATCGACCCCTAGGATCTGAAGTATCAAGGGTTGCAACCCATACAACAGGACCTCATCAAAACCCCTAATCTAGGCGCTTCTCAAGAAATGACTTTGACCACCCGCCAAATCAACCAGGATGCGAAAGGCTTCTTAGCCTTCCGGACAACCCAAAAAACAACAATAAAAACATTTCAAGAGAAAGATTAAAAGGGTATGGAATTAGGGAATTGTAGTGGTTGAGCCCTCACCCACTTCTGCACTCGCTGCTACGAATGGTCCCAGAATGTAGCAGTCCTCGTAAAGAGACTGGACATCCTTAAGATAAAAAGACGCGAACACTGACTTGCTTCTCCAATAGGTTGCGTCCATTATACTTCGCAGAGATCTATTTTGTTTAAAGGCCACGGAGGTTGCGACAGCTCTAACTTCGTGTGTCCTTACCTTCAGCAAAGCTTGGTCTTCCTCACTCAGATGGGAATGAGCTTCTCGTATTAACAGTCTGATAAAATAGGATAAAGCATTCTTTGACATAGGCAAAGATGGTTTCTTAACTGAACACCATAAAGCTTCAGACGGGCCTCGTAAAGGTTTAGTTCGTTTTAAATAGAACTTAAGAGCTCTCACAGGGCATAAGACTCTTTCTAGTTCATTTCCAACCATATTCGATAAGCTTGGAATATCGAACGATTTTGGCCAAGGACGAGAAGGCAGCTCGTTTTTGGCTAGAAAACCAAGTTGTAGAGAACATGTAGCCGTTTCAGATGAAAATCCGATGTTCTTGCTGAAGGCATGAATCTCACTGACTCTTTTAGCTGTGGCTAAGCATACCAGGAAAAGAGTCTTTAAGGTGAGATCTTTCAGGGAGGCTGATTGTAGCGGCTCGAACCTGTCTGACATGAGGAATCTTAGTACCACGTCTAAATTCCAACCAGGTGTAACCAAACGACGCTCCTTCGTGGTCTCAAAAGACTTATGGAGGTCCTGTAGATCTTTATTGTTGGAAAGATCTAAGCCTCTGTGACGGAAGACTGATGCCAACATGCTTCTGTAACCCTTGATAGTGGGAGCTGAAAGAGATCGTTCTTTCCTCAGATATAAGAGGAAGTCAGCTATTTGAGTTACAGAGGTACTGGTCGAGGATACAGATACTGACTTGCACCAGTTTCGGAAGACTTCCCACTTCGATTGGTAGACTCTAAGGGTGGATGTTCTCCTTGCTCTAGCAATCGCTCTGGCTGCCTCCTTCGAAAAGCCTCTAGCTCTCGAGAGTTTTTCGATAGTCTGAAGGCAGTCAGACGAAGAGCGTGGAGGCCTTGGTGAACCTTCTTTACGTGTGGCTGACGTAGAAGGTCCACCCTTAGAGGAAGAGTTCTGGGAACGTCTACCAGCCATCGAAGTACCTCGGTGAACCATTCTCTCGCGGGCCAGAGGGGAGAAACTAGCGTCAACCTTGTCCCTTCGTAAGAGGCGAACTTCTGCAGTACCTTGTTGACAATCTTGAACGGAGGGAATGCATATAGATCTAGATGTGACCAATCTAGGAGAAAGGCATCTATATGAACTGCTGCTGGGTCCGGGATTGGTGAGCAATATATTGGGAGCCTCTTGGTCATCGAGGTTGCGAAGAGATCTATGGTTGGCTGGCCCCAGGTGGCCCAAAGTCTCTTGCATACATCCTTGTGGAGGGTCCATTCTGTTGGAATTATTTGTCCCTTCCGACTGAGACAATCTGCCATGACATTCAAGTTGCCTTGGATGAACCTCGTTACTAGTGATATGTTTAGACCTTTTGACCAGGTGAGGAGGTCCCTTGCGATCTCGTACAACGTCAGTGAGTGGGTTCCTCCTTGCTTGGAGATGTACACCAAAGCAGTGGTGTTGTCCGAGTTCACCTCCACCACTTTGCCTTGAAGGAGAGACCTGAAGCTTTTCAAGGCCAGATGTACTGCCAGTAGCTCCTTGCAGTTGATATGCATTGTCCTTTGACTCGAGTTCCATATTCCCGAGCATTCCCGACCGTCTAATGTCGCACCCCAGCCCATGTCCGATGCGTCCGAGAAGAGAACGTGGTTGGGAGTCTGAACAGCCAGGGGCAGACCCTCTCTGAGGCTGATACTGTCCTTCCACCATGTCAGGCAAGACTTCATCTTCTCGGAAATGGGGATCGAGACCGCTTCTAGCGTCTTGTCCTTTTTCCAGTGAAATGCTAGGTGATATTGAAGAGGACGGAGGTGTAGTCTTCCTAATGACACGAACTGTTCCAGGGATGATAGCGTCCCTATCAGACTCATCCACTTCCTGACTGAACATCGTTCCTTCTTCAGCATGTTCTGGATGCATAACTGGGCTTAGCTTGTTCTGGGGGCCGACGGAAAAGCCCGAAAAGCTAGACTGTGAATCTCCATCCCTAAATACACAATAGTTTGGGATGGGACCACTTGTGACTTTTCCATATTGACAAGGAGACCCAATTCCTTGGTCAGATCTAGAGTCCACTTTAGGTCCTTCAGACAGCGACGACTGGAAGAAGCTCTGAGAAGCCAGTCGTCCAAATAGAGGGAGGCTCGGATGTCCGCTAAATGAAGGAATTTGGCTACATTCCTCATCAGCCTCGTAAACACAAGAGGAGCTGTGCTTAGGCCAAAGCACAGGGCTTGAAACTGGTAGACAACCTTTTCGAAGATGAATCTCAGAAAAGGTTGGGAGTCCGGGTGGATGGGGACGTGGAAGTAGGCGTCCCTTAGGTCTAACGAGACCATCCAGTCTTCCCTTCTGACCGCTGCTAGAACCGACTTTGTGGTCTCCATGGAGAACGTCTGCTTTGTGACAAAGACATTCAGCGCACTGACGTCTAGCACCGGCCTCCACCCTCCTGTCTTCTTTGACACCAAGAAGAGACGGTTGTAGAATCCCGGGGTTTGATGGTCCAGAACTTTGACTACCGCTCCCTTCTCTAGTAAGAGAGACACTTCCTGTTTCAATGCTCGTCTCTTGTCTTCCTCTCTGTACCTGGGAGAGAGATCGATGGGAGACGTTGCTAGAGGGGGTTTTCGTACAAATGGGATCTTGTACCCCTCTCTGAGCAACTTCACAGATTGTGCATCTGCGCCTCTCTTTTCCCAGGTCTGCCAGAAGTTCTTGAGTCTGGATCCCACTGCTGTCTGAAGAAGCTGGCAGTCAGACTCTGCCATTAAAGGACTTGGTTCCTTTCTTCTTTCCACGTCTCCCTTCGGCACGAGCACCTCCTCTGCTGGAGGCTCTGCCACGAAAGGGCGGAATAAAACGGAACGCTGGAGTGTCCATCCTTGGTCTAGCTGACAGGGTAGGCAAAGGGGTGGCTTTGCGAGCAGATGACGCAACAAGATCGTGAGTATCCTTCTGTATCAAAGAAGCGGCAATTTCCTTAATCAGGTCCTCTGGAAAAAGGCACTTGGAAAGAGGAGCAAACAGAAGTTCGGATCTCTGGCATGGTGTAACTCCAGCTGAAAGGAATGAGCATAGGTTTTCACGCTTCTTAAGGACTCCGGACACAAAAGATGCAGCAAGCTCATTAGACCCATCACGTACGGCCTTGTCCATGCAGGACATGATGAGCAAGGAAGTCTCCTTCTCCATCGGAGAGATCTTTCTGCTTAGAGCTCCTAGACACCAGTCTAGGAAGTTAAAAACCTCGAAGGCTCTAAAGATACCTTTCAAAAGGTGGTCCAGGTCCGAAGATGACCAACATATTTTTGAGCATCTCATGGCTAGGCGGCGGGGAGAGTCTACAAGACTTGAGAAGTCGCCCTGGGCAGAGGCAGGAACTCCCAAACCGAGAACTTCTCCCGTGGCATACCAGACGCTCGATCTAGAAGAGAGTCTAGCAGGGGGAAACGTAAAAGCTGTCTTCCCTAAACTCTTTTTGGACTGCAACCATTCTCCTATCACCCGCAAAGCTCTCTTGGACGAGCGTGCGAGGACGAGTCTAGTAAAGGCAGGAGTGGTTGACGGCATGCCTAACACAAACTCTGACGGAGGAGAACGCGGAGCCACAGACACAAACTGGTCCGGAAACATCTCTTTGAACAGGGCTAAAACTTTCCTAAAGTCCAAAGAGGGTTGCGTAGACTTAGGCTCGTCCAGTTCTGAATGCGGTTCATCTACGTGTGCAGCACCATCATCATCAGAAAGTCCCTCATCCGAGTATTGATGAGGAAGCGGCAACGGAGTGGGTAACGGCTGGTTAGCTGAGTCCGGTCGCACGGGTGCATGCGTGACTGAGCCGGACGCAACGTCATGGAACTGTTGCCCAGTCTGTGAGCTGGCCACAACCATAGCAGCGCGGGGACGCACAGCGTCTACTCCAGACTGTCTAGACTGATGTGGGTGAGCAGTGGCAACCACACTGGGTTGCGGAGGTTGACGCACCGCGTCAAAACAAAACAACTCTGACGGTTGTTGAACCTCACGAACGTCAACGGATACCTCCGTGCGTCGCTGAACGTCAACATGCGGCTGGCAGATCACACTGGAACGCATGGGTGGCGGAACTCTCTCAACTGGAGTGCGTGATAAGGTTACCTCAGCGTCCTCAGGACGCACAACCGAACGTGTGGGTGGTTGTAGGCAAGGAGCTGCACTAGCTGGTGCGGCAGCAACCTTCTCCGCACGAAAGTCCTGCATAAGCGACGTTAGTTGAGACTGCATGTCTTGCAGTAAAGACCACTTAGGGTCTACAGGAGCAGGTGCGGCGACAGACGGTGTAACTGTCTGAAGCGGTACCGCTTTGCCTCTCTTAGGAGGTGAGCAGTCATCGGATGACTGCAGCGAGTCCGAACTGACCCAGTGGCTACAGCTGGGCCGTTGGACTTGTGCGGAAGGGACCGACTTGCGCTTTAACGGTCGTGAGACCTTGGTCCATGGTTTCTTGCGAGAAACACCTTCCGAAGACGAGGTATAAATGGGCTCTCTCGTCTTTGTTAGGCAGGGGCGATCTTGGGTAGATACGCCCGATACCACGGAGGGAACGTCTGTTCGCTGATTAAAGCCTCTCGAACTCATTTGTCGTACGACATTGCTTCTCCCCTGGACTTGGGAGCTTGCAAGAGGTCCCGGACTAGGAGGACGATAGGCACGAACAGACGAACCCTCAAGCGCAACACTATCCACAACACTATCACTCACTTTAACACTTCCCACTGCACTTTTACACTTCAGCTCCTTCACATCCGCCATGAGCTGATTACGGTCACTAGCCAGGGACTCAACTCTCTCACCCAGAGCTTGGATGGCACGCATCATATCAGCCATCGAAGGTTCCTGAGTGCCAGAAGGGGGATTAGGAGCAACCACTACAGGGGAAGGAATAGGTTGTGGGGCATGAGGAGAGGAAATGTCAATAGAACGAGAGGAACTTCTCCTAACTCTATCTCTCTCTAGCCTACGTGTATACTTTTGGAATTCGATAAAATCGAATTCCGAAAGCCCAACGCACTCCTCACATCGATCTTCCAATTGACAGGTTTTATCCCGACAATTGGAACAAACAGTGTGAGGGTCGATAGAGGCCTTCGGAAGACACCTTGAACAGTCCCTAGCATTGCACTTCCTAAATTTTGGGACTTGTGAAGGGTCAGCCATTTTGAATTGGTCAAAGGGGAATTCAAAAACTATCAAAAAGTCATCAACAAAGAATCCGTAATCAAAAAGAGTTCAAGGATTTGTGAAGAGAAAGCCTGCACAGCGAAAGCTCAAAACTAGAATAGTGTACTTCACCAATTAGTTGTGAAAACAAATCCAGTTTAGCAACAGCGAGTAAGTACGTCTTGTCGGTAGCACGACAGAGAGAAAATTGAGTCTTTGTTTACATTGAGTACTGGGTATCTGGACGACAGATGGCGCTGTTGGGCACACCCGCAACCTGTGTAGCGATCGCTGGCGAGTTTTACCTTAGAGTTTTCTGTCGAGCAACAGAATTGCAGCTATTATAATCACCGGCTAAGTTAAATATTGAAAAAGCTCTGTTTGGTGTTGGCAGTGAGAGCCCATCACTCAGCCTTAAAGTCAGGGAGGAAATAAGAGCCCTCCATACTCATACAGTTTTGAACAGTTTTGTCCACAGAGAGAAGCGAGACCACCATCCTAGGATGTTAATAAGGTCTTGTGGTCCCTGAAAAGGATGCCATTGAACCATTTGGGGTTACCTCACACAGAAACTTTCCCTTACACTGGTTTCTAGTTTGCCTTAGCCTCCGGCAAGTTAGATAGCAAATTTCATGGACTCCCCGTTAGCATAGCTCATATTGAATGCTGGGGACAGGACTCGTCCCCCCTCACCCCTGAACTTCTAGCTAAAACCAAGAATCCCTCTGTTCTCGATGCTAGGATTCCTTTGTGTCAGATCGTGAGCCTTAGAGATGTAACAGATGATCTTGATCAGCAACTTTTAGGTTCTGTAAGGGCACTTGACCACTACCTTAAAAGTACACAAACAAATCTACCTCACCTGCAGCTCCTCTTCCTCAACAAAAGAGAACAAAATAAAGTGACTAAATATTATCTTCTCTTGGCTGAGGGATCGGATTGAGGATGAAAGTTACATGTTTGACTGGGATGAAAGTCAAGATTAACTGGCCCTCTCCTTTCATCTTCCCCTCTGTTGGGGCACAGCATCGGAAAACCTGTCCAGCGTCAGCTAGAATTGATTCATTTGCAGGCAAGCCACATTCTACCAGTAGCTATTTTATTGCATGGTATAGAAGTTACATTCTATACACTCCTTACGAGGGGGAGTGTGTTATCATCAAGCAAACCAATTCGTATACATATGCCTCATGGGCAACAGAAATTTCCTGCTCCGCATCCTTTGTTGCACGGGCAGTGGACCTGCTGGTATTATCAAATCACCGGAGCATGTGGTGTAAAAGAACCTTAGTCCTGCACCACTTAAAAGGGACTGGGTTCTCAGTAACCTGTGATAAGTTTCCAGCCTGTTGGAAGGGGCCTTCCTCCTACCAAAGGATGAGCTTTGCATGTAAAGGAAGAAGGTTTGTATTTATACTGGAACAAATGATAAATTTGGAGATAATTTGTATTTTTCCTAACTATACAAACCTGAGTCCTTTACGCATACTGTACTTTTCTGCCATCACCAACCCCCTAGAAGTCCCAGCTGCAATCAAAGTATCTACTCAGTGAACAAGTAGAGGGGCAGGATTTCCCGGCTCCTGGCAAGTACAGTACAGTAATTACTGGTCATCTGTTTACACCTCTTTATGAAAGTTTTAACTTCCGTATTCACCAGCTTCGCTGTTATCTCTCATATATAAAGGACTTAGGTTTGTAGTTATGAAAAATATGAATTGTCTCCAAATTAGTCATATTTTAAAAAATAACATTGAAAGTACGTAGGTACAAGAAATCTTTCCTCTATTCATGAAATATTGTTAGCACACTGTAACTAAAAATACTTTACTGTACATTTTGTTTCTATTTTTACACAATATTAAGAATTACTTGATGATTACAATATGCCAGTGAAAAGAAATATAACTTTGATCTAATAAACAGCATTCATTAGGGGAAAAAAGACAATTAAACTGTATACTATTATCACAGACAACCTGGATTACTCCTAAAGTCTAAACCAAATGAAGAGAGCAATATTAATTTCCCAGGCATTTCCATCAAGTAATCATTTCTTAGGTACCGAACACCAGGTGCTTTAAATATCTCCCCCATTACATACAAACACTGTACAGAAACGATTGTTTTACCAACTTAATACAGTATAAAAAAGATAAATAGAGATGAATAAAAAGGACAAAACCTAAATAAAGATTTAATTTGCAGCTTAGAAATTACCTTATGTTTTAATACAAAAACTGCATAACACCTTGAAAAACTCAATGAAGCCAACATAACATATTTAATAATGTTTATTCTATTTCAAAATATAAATAGACTATTGTAAAAAAAAAAATTTACAAATGGAAAATTGATCCATACCTATTTACCATTAAATCCAAGTATTCACAACAAATATCTTCTTACTGTACAGTACTTGGGTTTTGTGTGACCATGGCATAAAATCAGTATGTCACCAAGTTTGACTTTGAAAATAAATGAAAACAATAAAAAGATGAAATGCTAATATAGATTTCAATCAAAATAATAACAACTATACTATGTCAAAATTATACTTTGATATCAGTACAGAAAAACAAAATTCTACAGTAAAAAAATAATGATAAGTATTCCAATGGTCAAAACCATTATAACATTGGAAAAAAATTATTCCCTATCAGTGGAGACAAAAAGAATAAAGAGATAATGCAAATTCAAGTAACCAGAGCAAATAACAATCATCGCCATTCCTACAAACAACAAAATATTGCACACCACTATACAGTACCTCATATACAAAATCAAAGTTAATATTTCTTGTTAGAAAAGTTCTTTCTTAACTTTATTCAACACCTCAGCCTGAATTTGTCAACAGAAAAAAATATTAAGGCATATTAATAGCATAACTTCCTTGACATCTTTCCCAAATGCTGTGGTACAAATTAAAAAAAAACACCAGATTTTCTTTTCATATTTAAGTACTGTAATGATCAATGACTGTTTCTTAAAATTTCATTGCAAAGGAGGATTACTGTCAACAACATATTCATAAAGAAAATGCTTCAATATAAAACATATTGTAAAAAACTTAATTGTACACAAAACTGTTCAGAAAGTCTGACAAACACATGCTACGGTCAAATACTGTTCAACTTCCAGGTAATATATCAACTTTGACTTCAGATAATACATTTTCATGAGAACTTTGTGATTGTGTTATAAGCCTGCAACAAGCAGCAATGTGAAGTAAGATTTCAAATATTATTAACGTTCTAACCTTCCAAATTGACTTCTTGAATAATTCCCACATATCTTTAACATATGTTTTCATGCTTGCACCCTATCAGAATCTTCTGAGGCTGTGAATATAGCTGCTGTATTTGTTAATATACAAACACTTTTGAATGAAATATGTAAATGGCTACATAATTGCCATGAACTTTATTACAGATACAGTGGGAACTGAGATGTTTAGCTAAGTTAGAAAGAAATTTTAGCAGAAGTGATGGAAGATATTCTTACATATTTACTCATAGCTTCCTTGAATAGTTAACATGATCTCAATTATCAGTATATGAAGAAATATAATCTTCATTATCAAAAATAAATCATCTCATCTACTCTAGCAATAAACACAAATACTCAAGAATTGCTATATAGTAATCTTCCTTCAATAAAAAAAAAAAACTTTTACACAATATACCCTATGACTTTAGAGGAAAAATGGCATTTCAAACTCAACACAGAATCCAGAGGCAGAAACACATAGTTATACTATGACCTGAGATCAAAAGATGGTATAATCTCTTGTAAGGTATCAGGTGCCACTTTGTGCACAGAACGAAGATGTCTCTTTAGTATCTCTCTTTGGTTAAAGGAGTGTGGACAGTGTGAACAAATGTAAGGACGTTCTCCCGTGTGCGTTCTTTCATGACGGACTACTTTTGAGGGCGTGGCAAACCACTTTCCACAAAACTGACAATTGTAATTTCGTTTAGTGTCAAAAATCTGCTGAAATTCATTGTGAGAATCAACCTTGCTTTGTTGGTGCTCTTGATGTTGCTCCTGCTGGGCCAAAGGTTGGTACAGCTGGTGCCAATCAAACGAGGCGGATGCCCCACCCCCTCCCTGAGAGCCACTACCACCACTACCACCACCACTACCATGGCTCACCTACAATAGAGAAATAAACACAGTAAGAAAATGAACATAAACAAAAATTGTTAGTGTTCTTTATAGCAAATAAAAAGGAAACATTTAAGAAGAAATCTAATAAAACCATCAAAATCTGTGATGGAATAACATTTTCTGGCTCTATTTTTGAGGTACTTGACCAAAGTACGAAATACTGTAAAAGAATCAGCTCAGCTGTACCCTTGGTGTCCATACTCATGTGAACTAAAAGAGAAGAGTAAGAGTGACAAAGATATACACAAGAAGTTTCCTCAAGAAGTGCTGGTAGTGACAGCATACTCTGGGTGTTTCATTTTAATGTGACGATACACATTACCACTTTGAGCACTGCGGAAGGTGCAGTAGGGGCATAAGAATGGTTTTTCCCCTGTGTGCGTACGAAGATGCCTGCCCAAATCCACAGGTCGGACAAAGAACCGACCACAAAGAGGACAAGTTTGGTTTCCGGCAAGAGGGAAGTCCTGAGGATTCTGAGAAGGGAGATGAGAAGGTACGACCCCACATCCAGAAGATGGAGACAACTGTAAGCGATGGCTCAGCATGTGGGGAAGAGAGGGATTCGCTGGCACTTCTCCTCCTCCTTCAGCCTGCAGAAGAGACAAGTCAACTTCATTATGGACTTGGCAACTTCTCCATCATATCATCAGCATCATAAATCATTATTAAATCAACACCATAAAGTCATTTTAGTTCCTTATAACAAGTCTTCTAAACAAAAAATTTATTCCTTAAAATCAAAATAAAGCCATATTTCTGCATCTCTCTCTGTTTCTTCATATCTTTAGTAATTTCATGATGATATTTGCCCAGAAAGGAACCTTAAAAAATCATTAGCACCTCATGCATAGACAAGAAACACGTTTACAATGAACCAAAATCAAAGCAGTCACAAAAAACTACACCTTTAAAGAGCAGAATATTGTTGAGGGAGGCGATCCAAGTGGCGTGCCTGCATGTGCTTGGTGACATTCCCCTTGAGGGCCGCACGGTAGGGACAAAACACGCACGTGAAGGGCTTCTCTCCCGTGTGCACAAGAAGGTGGTTCTTCAGGTTATAGGCTCGATTGAAGAGCTTACCACATATATCACAAGGATAGATCTGGCCATAAGCAGCACCAACCCCAGAACCTGATGCTCCAGTTGTTAGCAGAGGGGTCGCAACATCACCAGAACCTCTCCCTACACCTCCACCTTCCCCTACTCCTCCTCCCCCTCCAACCCCACAATCGGACACGGGTGCCACCACCTGAACCTGCTGATGACACATCTGGGTCAGTCCCTTGATCTATCCAAAAATTGAGAGGCAACTGAAAGTTGCTTTCACAATTCAGGTTTACTTCAGCAACCAATTATGAAATAGGTATTCATAAAAAGAATGAACTACTGTCTTAGTATAGCCCTAGGCTATGGTACGAAGACGACTAATATAGTAAGGCATGGTTTGCATCAATTGAACAATATAATCTTTTAAAAGTACCATTCATTTAATTTATTTTTAATAACATGTTTTCTTAAAATAAGTAATGTTTCATAAACAATAAGCAAATATCTCATGATAGATATTGAGATTCTTTTCTCCAGTATTTTACTAAGAAAATTACCTCAACTTAAAAAAATCCAGTTAATAATCTAATAATAAAAAAAAAAAGGTAACTATACATAAGAGAGATTTCTATCTTGAAGAAGCATAAACAGTAAAAGTGGTCAAAATAGTGTTCATTTGTGACAAACATGTCTAAAAGTAAAAAGTTCCAACAGTGGGCGAAAAGCAAAAAAAAATTAAAATTGGAAGTACAGGTAACTTAAATCTATGGAGAAAAAATAATTCAAGTATAATACTAGTACATTCTATGCTGTTATTTCTACTATAAGGGAAGTCAACTTATCCTATGAAGAAATTAAAGTACCCTACTGTGATTGTTATTAGCATTACTGTGAGGACTGAGATAGTCAGATTCATGCTTGCTACAGCTAGGGAAAAGTTTGAGTGCCAGAAGCAAGGTGCACTATATCCCAAATGATGGAGAGAATTGAAGTACTGTATGTTCATCCTATCTTAAAGTCTTGTTCTATCAACTCAACTAAATATATTTCATAATAGGTCCAGTGGAGGCAACCAGTCCTTAATCCCTCAATTATTGACTCTTCTTTCTCCTCATTATATATCATCAATCTTGCTCCCTCTTGTTTTGAAATCCTCATGTTTTGCCTTCATCAGTTGAATCATTATGATTCCTTTCACAGTTGCTATAAAGTTTTTCTATGGATGAGGCCAGAATAATGACCGAGTCACCGAGTCGCACGTGCGATTCTAGTCAGCGATCGTCATAACGAGCAACTTTGGCAATAGTAGCCCTTAATTGTGTGGTTTTGGTGAAAAAAAAATAACTTCTGGTGTAGCAGGAAATCCCCCCTGACTGAAATTCCCCGGGGAAAATTAGCTTAGGATCGATTTCCCTCCCCCCCCCCCAGGGGGAAAAGCAGCCCAGGCTGTTATTCCCCCAGGGGGAATTTCAGCCCTAAAATATCCCCCCCCCCCCCCCCCCGCCATTTCTCCCCCACCCTCCCTTACAGAGAAAATATTTTGATGAATTAAATAATCAAAGGTAAGTTTGACAAAATATTAGGAATATAATATATATATATATATATATATATATATATATATATATATATATATACAATGTTACACAACGTTACGATGCCATTGCTAACGTTAGCAATTCTACGATAATATTAACGTGTATTCTAAAGCATTTTTCCATGTACCCTTTACACAAAATGTAAAAAGAGTACCCAACAAACCCACTTAACCTAACCTAGTTCTCAGGTCACAGCCCCTAGCCGGGGGGCAACCCCCGGACCTCCTTTCCAGGTCACAAACTTGTACTGGCAAATGGGTAATGTTGAACTGCGCACTATAAAAACATTAAAATTAAAGGTTTTTAAAATCAGAGAAATTAATGACTTACTTTTATGACACGACGTAATGGTCTGTTTTTCCTCCAGTCCGAAATAATAGTTACCTCCACCAAGCAAAGGGGGAATCTTGACCCAGAGGGGGAGTATTATCCTGGGACAAAGTTCCACCGGGGGGATATATATCCTGGGCCATATTTCCCTCGGGGGGAAAAACAGACTATTACGAGGCTCTTGGTGACATCAGTCACCATGGTAGTACTGTATACATCAATGGGAGAATTGTTATGACGTGATGTACAAACATAACCATATGGTATTGGTATGGCATATTCACAGCAATGATCTCGGCTGGAGAGCCATCTTTTAGACTCCAACCCGTTAAGTTGTGTTTCCAGGACTTTGGTCGCACAACTGAAAATGTAGTGACCATTGCCATGTTAATGCGCGGCTTGAGACACCATGTGATGACCGATGGTACTGCCTAGACGACACTTCATGATGTCATGCAACACCACGGCCTCATTACAGTAACGGTTCCCTTACATTGGTAACAAATGACGGTTAAAGTGAACTGACTGCATAGGTGTTTGCACCTTCCCCATCATCATGGTGCATGGGCCATAGTGAGCCACACCCTCTCAATACTTTAGCAAAGCATGGCAATTTTATCATCTACTGTATACTGTACATCGTCGTTACGTCGTAATGAGCTAAAATTTGGTTGTTATAACTACTGCGGCCTCAGATTGCATATGTGACTCAGGCAAAGGCTTCAATCCTTCAAAACAATGTCAATATCAACCACTGATAATCAAAGGATGTTTCATTATTTCTATAAATCTCCCATGATGTTCGTATTGGTTCTTCTCCAGAAGTTAAATCGACACTTACCCATAAGATTTTTAAATTTGAAAATTTTCCCATTTTCTTTCACTTAAAAAAATAAATACATGCCCTTAACATAAGAACAGGGCCCTCTAACAATAAGTGGTAGGGAGGCCAGGTTGCATCATTAGGTAGAACAGTCTTCAGGTATTTAATATCTCCGTTGACCAGGGACCAGGGGATCATACTCGAAGTAAAGGTTCTCAAATTATTTACATACCACATTTTAAGATAATTGTCTTCCCCTGGTTTAGCTAGCAATTATTGCCTGGAATCTTTACAAGAACTATTTCTGGGAGAACATGATTCCTAATCACTTGTGTATCAATGATTTGAAATCGTTGTGACAAATACGTTTCACACTCGATCCCACTCGGCACAGTGTAAAATCCGGACGTCGGACGTCGGATGCCGTCCGGGAGAATAGAAAATCACTTGTATCACCGGGAAAGACGCGAAAATACACCTCTTTTTTGTGACTGGTAATGTTCACTGATACTTTCTGTTATTTTCTGAATAAATGTTTGAAAAATGTTATTTTCATTAGTAAAATAAATTTTTGAATATACTTACCCGATAATCATGTAGCTGTCAACTCTGTTGCCGACAGAAATCTACGGTCGGGATACGCCAGCGATCGCTATACAGGTGGGGGTGAACACAACAGCGCCATCTGTGGTCAGGTACTCCAGTACTTCTTGTCAACACCACCTCAATTTTTTCCTCGGTCCACTGGTTCTCTATGGGGAGGAAGGGTGGGTCAATTAAATCATGATTATCGGGTAAGTATATTCAAAAATTTATTTTACTAATGAAAATAACATTTTTCAATATTAATCTTACCTGATAATCATGTAGCTGATTCACACCCAGGGTGGTGGGTGGAGACCAGCATACATGTTAACAAAGAAGCTAAGTATCCCGTATTTTATTTTATTAGTTATTCAAAAATAACATAAAATAAATAAGTACAGTACCTGGTAAGGAAGACGACTTGAACCATTACTCTGCCTTTATTAAGTACGTCTTCCTTACTGAGCGTAGCGGTCCTCTTAGGATGCTGAACGACTCTTAGGTGCTGAAGTATAAAGGGCTGCAACCCATACTAAAGGACCTCATCACAACCTTTAACCTCGGCGCTTCTCAAGAAAGAATTGACCACCCGCCAAATCAACAAGGATGTGGAAGGCTTCTTAGCCGACCGTACAACCCATAAAAAGTATTCAAGAGAAAGGTTAAAAGGGTTATGGGATTATGGGAATGTAGTGGCTGAGCCCCCGCCTACTACTGCATTCGTTGCTACGAATGGTCCCAGGGTGTAGCAGTTCTCGTAAAGAGACTGGACATCTTTGAGATAGAATGATGCGAACACTGACTTGCTTCTCCAATAGGTTGCATCCATAACCCTCTGTAGAGAACGGTTCTGTTTGAAGGCCACTGAAGTAGCCACAGCTCTCACTTCATGTGTCCTTACCTTCAGCAAAGCAAGGTCTTCTTCCTTCAGATGAGAATGTGCTTCCCTAATCAGGAGCCTGAATAGGTAAGAAACTGAATTCTTAGACCTTGGAAGAGAAGGCTTCTTGATATCACACCATAAGGCTTCTGATTGTCCTTGTAAAGGTTATGACCTTTTTAGATAGTACCTAAGAGCTCTAACTGGGCAAAGTACTCTCTCCAGTTCGTCCCCCACCAAGTTGGACAGGCTTGGGATCTCGAACGACTTAGGCCAAGGACGTGAAGGAAGCTCGTTTAGCAAAAAACCGAGCTGCAAGGAACATGTAGCCGTTTCAGATGTGTAAACTATGTTCCTGCTGAAGGCGTGGATCTCACTTACTCTTTTAGCTGTTGTCAAGCACACGAGGAAAAGAGTTTTTAATGTAAGGTCCTTAAAAGAGGCTGATTGGAGAGGTTCAAATCTTGATGACATAAGGAACCTTAGGACCACGTCTAGATTCCAGCCTGGAGTGGACAACCGACGTTCCTTTGAGGTCTCAAAAGACCTAAGGAGGTCCTGTAGATCTTTGTTGGTGGAAAGATCCAAGCCTGTGTGGCGGAAAACCGCTGCCAACATACTTCTGTAACCCTTAATCGTAGGAGCTGAAAGGGATCTTACGTTCCTTAGATGTAACAGGAAGTCAGCAATCTGGGTTACAGTGGTACTGGTTGAGGAAACTGCATTGGCCTTGTACCAGCTTCGGAAGACTTCCCCTTTAGACTGATAGACTCTGAGAGTGGATGTCCTCCTTGCTCTGGCAATCGCTCTGGCTGCCTCCTTCGAAAAGCCCCTAGCCCTTGAGAGTCTTTCGAAAGTCTGAAGGCAGTCAGACGAAGAGCGTGGAGGTTTGGGTGTACCTTCTTTACGTGAGGTAGACGTAGAAGGTCCACTCCTAGAGGAAGAGTCCTGGGAATGTCGACCAGCCATTGCAGTACCTCTATGAACCATTCTCTCGCGGGCCAGAGCGGAGCCAACCAACGTCAGCTGTGTCCCTTTGCGAGAGGCGAACTTCTGAAGTACCCTGTTGACAATCTTGAACGGCGGGAATGCATACAGGTCGAGATGGGACCAATCCAGCAGAAAAGCATCCACGTGAACTGCTGCTGGGTCTGGAATCGGAGAACAATACAACGGGAGCCTCTAGGTTATCGAGGTAGCGAACAGATCTAGGGTTGGCTGACCCCACAGGGCCCAAAGTCTGCTGCAAACATTCTTGTGAAGGGTCCACTCTGTGGGGATGACCTGACCCTTCCGGCTAAGGCAATCTGCCATGACATTCATATCGCCCTGAATGAACCTCGTTACCAGCGTGAGCTTTCGATCTTTTGACCAGATGAGGAGGTCCCTTGCGATCTAGAACAACTTCCACGAATGAGTCCCTCCCTGCTTGGAGATGTAAGCCAAGGCTGTGGTGTTGTCAGAGTCCACCTCCACCACCTTGTTAAGCTGGAGGGACTTGAAGTTTATCAAGGCCAGATGAACCACCAACAGCTCCTTGCAATAGATGTGAAGTGTCCTTAGCTCCTGATTCCATGTTCCCGAGCATTCCTGTCCGTCCAAAGTCGCACCCCAGCCCGTGTCTGATGCGTCAGAGAAGAGACGGCGGTCGGGTTTCTGAACAGCCAAAGGTAGACTTCCTTGAGAAGAAAGCTGTTCTTTCACCACGTGAGAGTAGACCTCCTCTCTTCGGAAACAGGAACTGAGACCGTCTCTAGCGTCATGTCCTTTATCCAGTGAGCCGCTAGATGATACTGAAGGGGGAGGAGGTGGCGTCTCCCTAACTCGATGAACAGGGCCAGCGATGAAAGTGTCCCTGTTAGACTCATCCACTACCTGACTGAGCATCGGTTCCTTCTCAGCATGCTCTGGATGCATTCTAGGGCTTAGTAGATCCTTGGGGCCGACGGAAAAGCCCGAAAAGCTCGACTCTGAAGATCCATACCCAGGTAGACAATGGTCTGGGATGGGACGAGCTGGGACTCCTCAAAATTGACCAGGAGGCCCAGTTCCTTGGTCAGATCCATAGTCCATCTGAGAATCTCCAGACAGCGACGACTTGTGGGAGCTCTTAAAAGCTAGTCGTCTGACGGAGCCGGACACAAGATCATGATACTGCTGCACAGTCTGTGAACTGTCAACCATGGGGAAGCGAGGAAGTACAGCGACAACCCGAAGCTGTCTAGACTGTCTGGGTCGTACAGACAACTCCTTATCGGGTTGCTGAGGTTGCCGCACTGCGTCACAACAAGTCACTTCTGCTGGTTGTTGAACGTCTTCCCAGTGACACACTGACTCCGTAAACAAAAAAAAAAAATCCTCTAACAAGGACTAAGCTTGGACTGCATGTCTTGCAACAAAGCTCAAGGTCTATGGGAGCAGGTGTGGTAACAGACGGGGTTAGCGACTGAAGTGGAACCATTACCCTCCCTGGAAGCATGTTATGCTTAAATAAAAGTCCATAGGAGGCTAAGCAGTTAAAGGTTCCTCTCCAAATGACAGAGTCCTCAAGGGAATATCAGAAGGAGGGAGAATAGCACTTTCTCATCTACAGGAACCATATCCGAGAAAAGCTAAGTTCTCTCAGTGAGGGTTTCACTGGTGCAAAAGCAGCAGACTAGAAGGCAACGTTATGAAACTGCTTGACAGTCTAGTGAGTTGGCAACAACCAAAGATGTGTGACTGAGGAGCATGCGGTAAGGTATGCAGAGCATGCTGTATGTAGAGCATGCTGTAAGGTAAGCAGAGCATGTTGCATGGCGTGCGGCTTATGCTGCATGGGATGAGGCTCATGCTGCATGGGATGAGGCTCATGCTGCATGGTATGAGGCTCATGCTGCATGGGATGAGGCTCATGCTGCAAGGGATGAGGCTCATGCCGCATGCGTTGAGGAGGATGCCGCATAGTATGAGGCTCCTGCCTCATGGGTTGAGGCGGTTGCCGCATAGCATGAGGCTCCTGCCTCATGGTTTGAGGAGGATGCCGCATAGCATGAGGCTCCTCATAGCATGAGACTCCTGCCTCATGGGTTGAGGAGGATGCCGCATAGCATGAGGCTCCTGCCTCATGGGTTGAGGAGGATGCCGCATAGCATGAGGCTCCTGCCTCATGGGTAGAGGAGGTTGCCGCATAGCATGAGGCTCCTGCCTCATGGGTTGAGGAGGATGCCGCATAGCATGAGGCTCCTCATAGCATGAGGTCCCTGCCTCATGGGTTGAGGAGGATGCCGCATAGCATGAGGCTCCTGCCTCATGGGTTGAGGAGGATGCCGCATAGCATGAGGCTCCTGCCTCATGGTTTGAGGAGGATGCCGCATAGCATGAGGCTCCTCATAGCATAAGGCTCCTGCCTCATGGTTAGAGGAGGTTGCCGCATAGCATGAGGTTCCTGCCTCAAGAGTTGCGTCTGCCTCAAGGGTTGAGGAGGTAGCTACGCAGAGAGAGGCTCTTGCCTCAAGAGTTGAGGCTCTTGCCTCAAGAGTTGAGGCTCTTGCCTCAAGAGTTGAGGTTCTTGCCTCAAGAGTTGAGGCTCTTGCCTCAAGAGTTGAGGCGGTTGCCGCATAGCCTGAGGCTGCTGCCTCAAGGATGGTGGAGGTTGCTGCAACGCATGAGGCTGCTGCCTCAAGGATGGAGGAGGTTGCCGCAACGCATGAGGCACCTGCCTCAAGGGAAGAGGAGGTTGCTGCAAAGCATGAGGCTCCTGCCTCAAGGGTTGAGGAGGTTGCCGCATAGCAAGAGGCTCCTGCCTCAAGGAAAGTGGAGGTTGCTGAATAGCGCTGGTACCTGGCAACTCCCAATGCGGCAGCTCACGCATGGAGGCAGGAGGAGCCTCAACATCATACGTCTGGCAGGGTGGACTGCGCAGAGGTGGAGGAGCGCTCGCAGGAGGAGGTGTGCTAACCTTCTCTGCCTGAAACTCCTGCATCAACACCGCAAGCTGAGACTGCATTGTCTGCAGCATAGACCACTAGAGTCTAAGAAAGACAACAACAAACGGAGCTACTGTCCGTTGAGACTGAGGGTCTAAAACAGCTGGTGCGGCAACAGACGGAGTTACTGCCTGTTGCGGTACCACCTTGCCTCTCTGGGAGGTGTGCAGTTGTCGTACTGCAGCAAGTCCGAACTGACCCAGTGCTAATGGCTCCACCTAGGAGTTGGACTTGCGTGGAAGGGACCGACTTGCACTTAAAAGCTGCAAGATTTGGTCCATGGTTTCTGCGAGAAACCTCTTCCGCAGACGAGGAATAAATGGGCTCTCTCGTGTTTGTGTGGGTGGGGTGATCGCGTCGGCTACGTGAGTTGGTTACACCCGAAACCACGGAGGGAAACGTCTGTTCGTCGATCAAGGCCTGATGAACCCATAAGTCCTTCGACGTTACTTCTCCCCTGGGCTTGGGAGCTTGTAAGAGGTCCCAGACTAGGCGAACAACTGGCACGAACAGACGAACCCTCGAACGCAACACTGTAACACTTTGCGCTTATCACTTTATCACTTTTGATTTTCTGTTTGCACTTATTTCACTGAACTCGAAACTTTAAGTGGTTTGTACCTGAAACACGCAATTCTATCCTTCATTAAAAGTTAGTAATTGCGAAAACAGTATTACAATGTAACAGAAAAACATAATGAAAGAAAAATAATTCAGTGGCTGGAAAAGAGACTAAACACTAGATCAAATAAACTACGTTTAAAATCTCTCACCGCATAAAGCCTGGGAACAAGAATAAAACTCTAGAAACGTTTACCTTCTTCCCCTAAAGAGACTAGGGAGAAGAGCAAAAACGATAACAACGTTACCCGCTTGAACGAAACGTTTATCCTCCTCTCTCTCCCTCCGTCTCTATCTCTCTCTCTCTCTCTCTTGACTTATATATCGTTAAAACATATTATTGTTAAAGGAAAAAAACTGAAAGATTTCCCAAATAAAAAGTTCCTTTATTAGAATTAAAACCATTTAAGCTAAGAAAGAATGAACAAAACGCTAGAATCGGTTTACTCTTACTGCAACGTGACACCGTGAATACTCTCTCTCTATCGTAACGATAGAGCGCAAGTTGAACGTTCTGAACGTCAACAACTGCAGAGACAAAACAAAACGTTAGTTCAACTTTGAAAACAGTACGAGACTATCAAAGAAATTCTTTCAAAAACATAGAAATAGCATAATATGTTAACAGGTAAAAACGAAATGACGGGCTCAATGTTAATTAACTTCGGTTCCAAGAAAAGACCGCCTACTATTAGGAAAGGTCGAATATAACGGATTTTGAGCGAAGCGAAAAATCTATTTTTGGGTGAGATAGCCATGGCGTCCTGATGGAAGGTTCCTGTTTGGTAGCTTCCTTGGGTATAAGACTACTAAGATATTCCCAGAGAATTTAACCACAGGTTATCACAGAATTCTAACTTCTGGAGCGAGTATCTCAAAGGTTTCCCTTTAAGACATCGTAATACAACAGGGGACACGCATGTCTGAACGTGCCACATAGCTGTCTTCACCCCGAACAGAGTTAATGCTTCGGTGTGTAAGGACTGAGAATAGCTGGGAGCCGTTCCACAGCTAATCTCACTCGTGGCTACTACTGATACTCGAGACGTAAACAAACGGACGCCATTGCTCTGATGACGTCACGCCCGTCTTCATCCTGAAGCCAGTTGCTGCCCATCACCATGATACAATTGTGTAGGGTGGGAACAAAACTGGACGAAGTAGTAGGGAGGGTCCATCAGGACGCCATGGCTATCTCACCCAAAAATAGATTTTTCGCTTCGCTCAAAATCCGTTTTTTGGGCTCAAGCCATGGCGTCCTGATGGAAGAGTACCAGAGAATCAATGTATCGTGGTAGATTTTCCCCCAGTGTTAAGTGCCTAGGCATTGACAAAACAGCAAAGTAATCTTAGGTAAAGAACCATAGGAACGAAGTATCCCGCCCCCCTTTGGTAGGAAGTTCCCATGGGCTATGCCGACGTCAAAGTGGTATTGAAGGGCTATTCATCCTGACAGAAGAACTTGAAGAACTTAGAGATGAAGCAGAATGTTTGATATTTGTATAGGAACATTCTGAATTAGACCAGTGGTGGTTGGGCACTGTGTATAGAGTTCATCTCTTGGTTATCAGAAGTAAGTATTCGTGTAGGAACCTTACTGAGACAGGGTGAATATAATTTAGGATTAGACATCTTAAATTCTTCATGACCATAAGAAAGGAGGAATAAATAAAACTATGACAGTATGTATTTCATAGTAGGTAGGAGCTGAAAGAGACGCATAAGTAATAAAATAGAAATTTTATTTCACAATGCAGAAATTAAATAATTTACAGCAAAAGTAAAGTTCATTTACAGTAATAATAATGTACATGGAAATAAAGGCTTGCTCTTGAATCTGAAAAGGAATTTCAGGATTAGTAGGTACTCGTTCTCGAGGAACGCAAGTCTTTAAACAACACATCATGCTCAAGGCATGCGGCACTTGTGTGACACTATGACATTTCACCTGGGATAAGAACAGTTATAAAAGCACTAAGTGTTTTTAGACATCACTATGAATCGCTCGAGGGTCAACATAGGCACCCGAAGAGTTAGAGTCCCAAGTAACTCACTGTTCTACGCAGAGTTAGGTGCAGGTTTCATAACACTACCTGCGGCTACCACAAAATGTTTGACTTCGTGCACTTGTTTCGCATAATGTTTAAAGAAAACTCGCGAGGACTTCCAGCCCGTAAAGTTTTTAAGGCTTTCAAAGTCCATGCTCTGAAAGAAGTTCAGAGAAGATGCCACTTTTCTAGGATCATGACCAGCGGGTGTACTGTTCGGATCCGCTCTGCGAATGAAGTAGGTGATTTTCGCTCTTAATTGTTTCAGTGACAGGTCGCTGCCCGATGTTTCTCCTTTGAAGAGTTGGCCTCCACCAAAGTTCGAAGTTCTGCGAAGATAGACCTTGAGACTCTCTACTGGACATAGAGAGACATCCTCCTTCAGGGGGCATATTCTCCAAGGGCCCCATCTTTTGGTGGGTAATTCGTTTTTAGCGAGAAACGTCGGATCAGGGGAGAGGGTCACTTCTCCTGAATCGGTAAACAGGATGTGTCCCTCTTCTCTTGATAATGCCACTATTTCGCTGACTCGAGCTCCCGAAGCGAGAGCAAATAAAAATATAACTTTCTGAGTCAGATCCTTGAGGGGGCATGAATCGTTGTCCAAGTTGGAGGCGAAATGGAGTACCTTGTCTAGTGACCAGGAGATCGGTTTCGGAGGGGGTGCTGGGCGTAGGCGAGCACATGCTTTTGGTAATTTGTTAAAGATGTCGTTGGACAGATCAATTTGGAAAGCATATAGAATTGGTCTAGCCAAGGCCGATTTGCAGGTTGAAATCGTATTGGCTGCTAATCCTTGTCCATGAAGGTGAATGAAGAAGGACATACAGAAATCAATGGTGATTTCTTTAGGATTTTTTGCCTTGACAAAGGAGACCCATTTCCTCCAGGATGATTCATATTGCCGTCTCGTGGATTCGGTCTTGTATTCCTCTAGGAAGTCTAGACTTTTCTTCGAGATCCCAAACCTCTTCTTTGCGGCAAGGGAGAGAAAATCATGAGATGAAGGTCCTTGATTTTCGATGATGAAGCGAAGACAGTCGACTTCTGTACTTGTTGAGAGAGAACTGGGCCCGGGAGAGGGATCAGCTTGGGCTGCAGCTCCAGGACCAGGGGGTACCAGTTGCTCCGGGGCCACTTGGGAGCCACTAGGGCCGCTGTCCTTTTGAAGGTTCTCAGTTTGGAGAGGACTTTCAACAGAAGGTTGGTGGGAGGGAACAGGTATATCTTGGACCACCTGTTCCAGTCCAGTGACATGGCGTCCACCGCTTCTGCTTTGGGGTCCTCGTACGGGGCTACGTACAGAGGAAGTTGATTGTTGTCGCTCGTTGCAAAGAGATCTATCTGAAGTTCTGGGACTTGGTGAGAGATGAAGGAGAACGATCTTGCGTCTAGAGACCATTCCGACTCTATCGGGTTTGTCCGAGATAGAGCATCCGCTGTCACATTGCGGAATCCTTGTAGGTGAACTGCAGACAGGTGCCACTTCTTCTTCTCCGCCAGACGGAAGATTGGGAGAAGCACCTGATTTATCTGGGGCGATCTTGAGCCTTGGCGATTGAGACAACGAACTACCACCGAGTTGTCTAGGGTTAGACGGATGTGGATCGAGGGCGGCGGGGATAACTTCTTCAGAGTTAGAAGGACCGCCATGGCCTCCAAGATGTTTATGTGGAACGTCTTGAATAGTGGAGACCAGGTCCCTTGAGCCTGTTTCAGGTGGGAGTGACCTCCCCAGCCTTCCAGTGAGGCATCCGTGTGGATGTTGAGTGATGGAGGAGGGTGTTGGAGAGGAATGGACCTTTTCAGGGCCTTTGCTTCCGACCACGGCTTTAGGAGGCGTCGAAGTCTGTTTGGAAGCCGTCTCTTGAGGTCTCTTCGAGCGATGGATGCCGAGCGTCTCCAGACTCCCGCGGCATCCTTTAGCTGTGCACGAAGCACTGGGTTTGTCACTGAGGCGAATTGTAGAGAGCCTAGAACTCGTTCCTGCTGTCGTCTTGAAATGCGTTTGGATTTCAGTAGTCGCTTGACAGACCCTGCTATTTCCTTCCTTTTCTTCTGGGGGATGGAAAGGCGGTGTGACTGAAGATTCCAGTGGATTCCCAACCACTGAAACTTCTGAGCTGGAGAGAGGCGAGATTTCTTCTCGTTGATCTTGAATCCCAGGTGTTCTAGGTACTGGGTAACTTCGTTGCAAGACTTTGCACACTCTTCGGGCGATGGAGCCCAGACTAGCCAATCGTCGAGGTAGGCCATCACCTGGACGTTTCTTAGGCGGAGCTGTTGTACTATGGCATCCGCCAGTTTTGTGAAGATCCGAGGGGCCACATTGAGGCCGAATGGCATGGCCCGGAAGGCGTAGCTTTTCCTTTGGAGTCGAAATCCTAGGTAGGAGGAAGCGTGATGGTTCATTGGAATGTGCCAATAGGCATCCGCCAGGTCTATAGAGACCGTGTAGGAACCTTGAGGCAGAAGGGTCCTTATTTGTTGAAGCGTCAGTATCTTGAATTTGTTGTTCTCTATGAACTTGTTGAGGGGGGATAAGTCCAGAATGACTCTGAGTTTGTCTGAGTCCTTCTTGGGAACGCAAAACAGTCTCCCTTGGAACCTGGTGGACTTTACCTTCCTTATCACCTTCTTGTTCAAGAGGTCTAGAACATATTCTTCCAGAAGGGGGGTCGATTGCTGGAAGAACCGCTGGAAGATTGGGGATGGTTGCGTCCAACTCCAGCCTAGACCGTTCTTGATGATGCTGTGTGCCCAGGGATCGAAGGTCCAACGATCCTGGAATTGGCGGAGTCTTCCTCCCACCGGAAGCACTTCATTGCTTCTGGTGTCCCGAGGACTTGTTGCCTCGGCCGCTAGCTCCCTTTCCTCCTCTACCTCTGGAGGGACGACGAGATGCGTCTCTGCTTGCACCCCTGAACGAGCCTCTACCTTTGGCATGAAAGGTAGTGGATGGTTGCTCAAAGGCAGGGGTGAAGACCGGTGACTGTGACAACACCGGTTGGGGGACCAATTGAAAGGTCTGTTGTGGTTGGGCAACCACTTGGGAGGTAGCGGGTCCCGGAAACTGACGTCGTTGCTGACGTTGCTGGGGTTTTGGCTTTTGAGGTTTCCTCTTAGGCTGAGGTCCATCGTCCTGAGAGGGTTTCCTTTTTCTGGACATGCCCCACTTGTGGAGAAGGTTCCTATTCTCCGTGGCGGCTCTGTCAGTTATTTCCTTGACAAGGTCAGAAGGAAACAGGTGCTTTCCCCAGATGTTGGAGGAAATCAGCCTCCGGGGTTCGTGTTTCACGGTGGCACCGGCAAACACGAATTCACGACAGGCTCTTCGAGCCTTTATGAAGTGGTACAAGTCCTTCATTACTGTCAGTAAGTGGGATTTGGCCAGTACCATGTAGTGATCGGGTACTGCTGTGTCACAGGCCATCACTTCCAGTTGGACTTGATGAGAAAGAGATGCCGCAAGCCTCTCCTTCGTGTCTTGTTCCCGGCGAAGGAGGTGATCGTTGAGCTTAGGGAGGTCTTCATTAAACTGACGTCCGGCGACGTCAGGATCGAGCCTTCCCACGACGAAAGTATGCTGAACATCTTTCCAGTGTCGAGCGTCAGGGGGGTCACGATGGAGAAGGGTCTGCACTCCTCCAGTGCAGGGCAGGGTTTCCCTTCTTCCGCCGCTTTAAGGCATGCAGCTAAGGCCTTTTCCAAGAAAGGAAGAACCGCAGTGTCAGGTGCAACGTACGTAGGATGCTTCTTGCTCAAAGCCGGAAGCTTAGAGCAGGTAAAGCCCCTACTCTTAAATGCGGAGGCTAGCATAGCCTGGGCCTTTGTGAGATCGAACACTATCTCTTCTTTAGGTTCGGTCTCTTCCTTCGAGGCAGGTTCGGAACGAAGCCGGACGTAACAGTCCGGGTAGGCCTCAAAGCTTGGGAAGAACTCCACATCTTCCAACGGGACCGTGCCGATCTTGTCACTAACAAAGATCCTGCCGGTCGCAATAACCATATGCTCTGCATACCTCCACGGGTTGGCATGAGAGCAAGCGGGGAGATCCTTGACCGAAATCTTCTTCGGTTCTCTGGATCCAATCATCGACCTGATGGACTCCTGGTTCTCCTTCAGCCTGTCGTCCATGACGGCTCTAATCAGCCGGATCAGTTCTTGGGTAGAAGAGGAAGGATCCGGAGTCGAGGAGGTAGACGGAATGGACATTTCCGTCGGTGTAGGAGTAGGAGGAGGGATGGACGAGGGAGCAGCTCCAAGCTCCGACTCGGTGTACTCCACCTTGTCTTCGTCCTCTTCGGCTCCTTGAGCCATAAGCGTCTTCTCCGTGTCTTCCGAGACGTCTGAGATCTGTTCATCATCCTCGGAATCTAAACGACACTCGTGCATGGACTGAGCCATGACCACATCAGGTTCCACCGTAATTTGGACAGTGGGGATTGCATCTTTTGGTACCACTGAGTCAGGGGAGGCCTTAGGGAACAACAGGGACCTCAGTTCTTCGGTGGCCAGGTACGGTCCAGTAGCATTTTTCTGAAAGCCACGCACCCACTTGCGCAGCTTTTCACGAGAAATGTCTCTAACCTCCGCTGAGGGAGGGTTATGGAAGGCCTCAACTAGGTGGGCCTGGCAGACCGTACAATCCAGTGGATTCCAAAACTTCAAATCCCCTTTCTTGTCTGCACAAGGGGCGTGAGTCCTGCAAGCCGTATGCCCGTAAAACTGCGGGCGTTTCACAGCGCAGAAGGCGAAGTCACACTTCATCTGCTCCTCCTGTGGAAGAAAGAGAAAATGAGTATGGGGGAGTCATAAGAATGGCTCTTAAACTAAGTTAATATTAATCATTAATTTTAACTTAAAGAAGGTGTGATGCATAGAGAATGAAAACAGTAAAGGAGAACATGCTCCATGCATCTCGCCCGGCTGGTTACCATAAGCTTGGTCCTTGGATAATCCAAATGACCGAGATCATTGGATATAGTTTCCTAGAATTCCCAGTATTTTGGAACTCCATGGAAAACCAAGGACAAGATTGGGATCGAATTCATTCGGTTCCCAGTTAAGAGCCAGAAGGCCTCATTAAAGGGTAACTGCTTCTGGCAACCAGCCGTGCTAAGATGCACATAGCATGCTGGAATTAGAAGAATGCAAAGAGACAGCATGATCACTAATAGAGCAGTACTAGGTACTGATCTTAATAGCAGAAGCAGCTTATCTGTTTGCCATATAGGGCTATCCTAGTCTTATGATAGCTACAGTAAGGGGGTGCAAGTATTCTTGACGCCTCCGAGGCATCCGGCAAGCCGCCGGCATGCCGGAGCTCGCTCCAGCATAGATTCTGGCATTAGAACAGACAATTTTCAAAAGTCAGTTAAATACCAGGATGGCGGCCGCCGGCACAACGGCGGCACGCCGGCAGGAAGCGGCGGCTCCGGCAGTCGGAGGATGCCAGGTTGGTGACTGGGATAAGGATGGTAAAGGTAGTATCGGGTTGCCGGCAGTATATGCCGGCACTCCGGTGATCGACCGGCAAGCGGACGATTAGATAGGAGTAGGAGAGCCGCCGGTAGTAGCCGGCGGCAGCCGGCAGTCCCTCGGTACACGGGGGGCTGGCGGCAAGGGTAGGGAAGTCACCAAGTAGGAGGCAGGTATTGCCGACAGTAGAGGCGGCAAGAGACCGGCACCCGGATAGATAGAGAGACAGGGGGAGGGGGGAAAGGGATGCAGGAAGTACCGTCAGGGTTCCAGACATCCCTCCCCTTCCCTGAGGGGGTGTACCTATGATAGAGGCAGGCTCTAACATCCATGAGCAGGGGTCACTAGGGACCGGGAGCTAGGTAGCCCAAGGGAGGGCTAGGGAACACCCAAGAGGGGGGGGGGGAGACTCCCATATGCAGAACTATACTAGTAACTAACCTTATAGGACACTATGAAGGTATATGTACCAGAGTGGACTGCACAAGGAAGCTCGGGTAGCCCTACTCATCCACCCTAAGGAGGAGTTGTAGGACAGGGGACAGAAGAGTATAAACTAACCTAAGCATAGGCTAGGCTATACAAGAGATAGGTGGGGAGGGAGAAGAGAGAAGTCTTCCCAGGAAGGGTTTCTGTACCAGAGCGGCCACTAAGGGAAGGGAGGACACTCCCTAACCTAAGATCAGGCTGATCGGCTAAAACGGTGCAAGAGTACAGTTTCAGCATGGAACAGAGAAACCTTCCTAACCCGACCTAGAACAGGGCTAAAAGTCCTGAACTAGGCAAGGAAGAAGACATATCGCTATCGCAGGAAAGTCATAGACTATCCTAGCCATAGAGGTAGGCTAGCCTAACCTCACTCTCAGACGCAGCCCTAAAGGGGGTTCATTCCTTTAGGGAGGACCGAGAGGCGATATATACTCTATTAGACAATTAATCCCTTTACTCAGAAAAGGGATCAAGGCTAAATAGAGGGAATGCCAAGGCAGGGGATGAAGGAAGCATATAGGGGTCCTAATATTAGGTTAGGCTAGAAAGAATCACTGACTAGCCTATCCCCTATATGGTCCCTGAAGGCGAAAACATTTGCATCACTGTCAAAAGTATTGTAAAATAATAATGCCACTATCTTCATAACTTAGTCTAGGATCACTAATAAATCATGCATGAACACTTGTATGTAGGCTCCTGGCCTGGGGGCTATAGTAGCCGACTGGTATGAGGTCAATCGATGACCGATAAAAAGCGTCTAAACACGATATAAAAGTTCCTAGCTATGAAGACTAAATAAACTAATGTATTCGATTAGTATATAATGCCGGAAGCGTTGTTGTGGCTAACTAAATAAGACATGCATAACAACAACGACGCCATAAAATGGCGGGTCCGGTAGAGGCACAGCTCTGCCACAAAACATCAATTATTTCGCAAAATAATATTTACTTTACGGCCAGAGCTTAATTAAACAATACTGGAACCTTGTACTCAACTTTCCAGAAGAAGGCGAGGCTGAAGGTAACGACATAGCGAAGATGCAAAGCGATAAAGATAACACAGGGAAAATCCGTCTAAGTAGGGCAGCTACTAAACAAAGGATGAAGACGGGCGTGACGTCATCAGAGCAATGGCGTCCGTTTGTTTACGTCTCGAGTATCAGTAGTAGCCACGAGTGAGATTAGCTGTGGAACGGCTCCCAGCTATTCTCAGTCCTTACACACCGAAGCATTAACTCTGTTCGGGGTGAAGATAGCTATGTGGCACGTTCAGACATGCGTGTCCCCTGTTGTATTACGATGTCTTAAAGGGAAACCTTTGAGATACTCGCTCCAGAAGTTAGAATTCTGTGATAACCTGTGGTTAAATTCTCTGGGAATATCTTAGTAGTCTTATACCCAAGGAAGCTACCAAACAGGAACCTTCCATCAGGACGCCATGGCTTGAGCCCAAAAAAACAAATATAAAAATTAATTTTAATAAGTTTATAATAAAAGGAAGTTAATCGAAGAGGCCTATAAAAGGCGGAGAGATATAAAATAAATCTATAACTTTTGTTAAGCAAAATTAAGAAAGAGAGTCTATACTCTCTTCGACACCAACACTTCCGTCTAAGGGAAGGGTCGGCCATTTAAAAGTGAAAGAGAGTTCATACTCTCTTCGTACCAAAATTAAATAAAAAATTAAATCAAATTAATTCCAAAAACTTGCTAAGCTAATGATAAAGCTTCCTGAATAGCGAAGGCTAAACTCTAGAGCAAATACATCACCAAATCGTGAGCAATAACTCCAGAATCAACAGCGTATCCATGTAGGTCTAGCCGGAGGCACGACAGAGGAAAAATTGAGGTGGTGTTGACAAGAAGTACTGGAGTACCTGACCACAGATGGCGCTGTTGTGTTCACCCCCACCTGTATAGCGATCGCTGGCGTATCCCGACCGTAGATTTCTGTCGGCAACAGAGTTGACAGCTACATGATTATCGGGTAAGATTAATATTGAAAAATATTGGTTTATTTTCATGTTATTGAGAATAATCCCAATCGGACGTCAACATTACACTATTTAACTGGCCGCTATTTTACCCTGTTAGGATAAAAGCCGGACGTCGCCAATCAGCAGTCACAGATAAGAATTTACCCGGCTGTAAAGTAACATAAGGAGAAAGGACCTACCACTCCCTTTACCCTGCATTTAGTTGCCAATAGGTTTAGTATGATCCACTAACCAATTAAAATGTTGCTAACTTTAGCTTGTAAGATTTGGATTTCTGTTGCTGATGTTAATGAATGTTGGGTAGCACGCATGCTGTCTATGATGTATTCATTATTATCATTGGTTTTCACAGAAAGAATCCAGTGGCTGTGGCCATTATACTGAATTTGCATTGATGGTCCATTTTCAACATATTTGAACCCCCCTTCAGGACCTAACTTCCACATTCAGCCAACCATCTCTTTCAATTAAAGTTTTGTCCTGAATTTTTAAATCTAGGTCTCTAATCCACAAACGTGTGGCACGTTTTTCTTTGACAGGTGAATCTGAAATGACAATAGTTTTTAATTTAGATTTTTTTTTTACTTTTCCCATCAACTTTAGTTGGTGATATTTTACTTGTTTTATCAGCAAATAAACATCTCTTTACTGAACTTGACAGTTGTTTGCGTTTTCTGCTGGTTATTTTTAGAAGATTTAGATCATCCTTTTCAGCGGGCAGTTAGATAGTATAATGTTGACGTCCGATTGAGATTATTCTCAATAAAATGAAAATAAATCAATATTTTTCGAACATTTATTCAGGAAATAACAGAAAGTATCAGTGAAAGTTACCAGTGTCAAAAAAGTGGTGTATTATGGCGCCTTTACCGGTGATACAAGCGGTTATCTATTCTCCCGGACGGCGTCCGACATCCGGATTTTACACTGTGCCATCCCACTCAGGGGAAAAAAATATGATTCAGTGGTTATCGATCAAATTAACAGTTCTAAAGCAAAAGGAATTGCCGTTAGTTCAGGGGAGAAGCCAGAGAAGACTCGGCTAGTTGATTATAGCGAGATGACGATGATATAGACACTCCTCCTTTAGGGCTCGGCCTGACCAAGCCCGTTGCGCGGCGAGGTTAGCGGCATGACTCGGCGGCAAGCCAACAACAAAAGGTTGGGTGCCCACACTGGAACTGTCACACTCTCTTGCCTCCTCACTCCCAGCTGATAGCCTTCCTCGTAAACATGACGATGGTGTTTGAGTAGGAAATTACTTCCGATTGAAAATCGTTATTTTAATCTGAACTATAAATTACACAAGAGTCTGGATTCACAATTTTAATACACAGAGAAGGGAAAATGAGTTAATTTTGAAATTAATGTTCCCAGTCTCGTTTGTACGGCGATAGATTTAATGAATATCTGCATATTTCACAAGTCTTTTCATTCTTTGATGGGAACATCCTTCCTGGATTCAGACTCAAAAAAACGAACGTCGAACTATAGACAACATCAATCTCTCTCTTACCAGCTATTATAATTGCTTCAAATATGATAAAGTTCACGAAAAATCATTGTCCCTTTCATTCCAGAATTAACTAGCATTTGCATAAGATATATTGTTTAAATGTACATACGATTCTTTTCACATTTGAAATTTCTCTCTCTCTCTCTCTCTCTCTCTCTCTCTCTCTCTCTCTCTCTCTCTCTCTCTCTCTCTCTCTCTCTCTCTCTCTATATATATATATATATATATATATATATATATATATGTATATATATATTTTTGGGCTCAAGCCATGGCGTCCTGATGGAAGGTTCCTTTTTGGTAGCTTCCTTGGGTAAATAAACTACTAGATATTCCCAGAGAATTTAACCACAGGTTATCACAGAATTCTAACTTCTGGAGCGAGTATCCTAAAGGTTTCCCTTTAAGACATCGTATATCAACAGGGGACGCATGTATTAACGCGCCACATAGCTATCTGCACCCCACATAGAGTTAACACTTCGATGTGTAGGAGCGGAGAATAGCTGGGGAGCCGTTCCACAGCTAATCTCGTCCGTGGCTACTTTTGGTACTCGAAACGTAAACAAACGGGCGCCATTGCTAAATGACGTCACGTCCGTCCTCATCCTTCGCATAGTAGCTTGCCTTACTAAGACGGATTTTCCCTGTGCTTACTTTATCGACTTGCATCTTAGCCATGTCTCTACCCTCGGCCTTGCCTTCTTCTGGAAAGTTGAGTACAAGGTTCCAGTATTGTTTAAATAAGCTTTGACCGTAAAGTAACTTTTACTTTTCGAGATATTTTATGTTTTTTGGCAGAGCTGTGCTGCTACCGGACCCGCCATTTTATGGCGTCGCTGTTGTCTTGCATGCCTTATTTAGCTAGCCTCAACAGCTTCTCCGGCCTTATTAACTAATCGATACTATTAGTTATTTAGTCTTCATAGCTAGGAACTTTATATATCGTGTTTTGACGCTCTTTTATCGGTCATCGCCTGACCCCATACCAGATCGCTAGCCTAGCCCCTAGGCCAGAGTACCTATCATCAGTGTTCATGCATGATATATTACAGTGATCCTAGGTTTAGTTATGAAGATAGTGGCATTATTTTATGATACTGTTTACTGTGATGCAAGTGTTTTCGCCTTCAGGGACCTGGTCATATAGGGGATAGGTTTGATAGTGTGCCTTTCTAACCTAACCTAAATGTATGACCCCTATATGCTCCCTTCACCCCCTGCCTTAGGGCATTCCCTCTGCGTAGCCTTGCTCCCCCTACCACGTAAGGGGATCAAGCTCATATCAGAGTATCTATCGCTTCTCTGTCCTCCCTAAGGGAATGATCCCCCCTTAGGGTTGCGTCCGAGAATGAAGAACGGCCTGCCCTTCCTCTATTGCTGAGGCTAGGTTTCCGACCTTCCCTGCAATAGCGATACGTCTCCCAACATTCCTGGTTCAGGGCGTAATATCCCTGCTCTAGGTTAGGCTTGGGGGGAGATAGTTCTGTGCCTTGCTTGAAACGGTACCCATGCACCGTTCTCAGCCAGGCTGCCTACCTTAGGCTAGGGAGCGTCCTCCCTTCCTTGGTGGCCGTTTTGGTACAGAACCTCCCCTATGGAAGACCCTTCCTCTTCTCCCCTCCCCACCTATCTCTTGTATGGCCTAGCCTATACTTAGGTTAGCCTATACCCATCTGTCCCCTGTCCTACAACTCCTCCTTAGGGTGGAGTGATAGGGCTACCTTGAGTCCCTGTGTGCAGGCCGCTCTGGTACATATACCCTTCATAGTGTCCTATGGGGTTAGCAACTGGATGCGTTCTGTCCGCAGGGGTTCTCTCCCCTCTTGGGTGTTCCCTAGCCCTCCCTTGGGCTACACTGGCTCCCGGCCGCCTGCGGCTCCCTACCACTGGGTGATAGGACTAGCCCCTATCATGGGTACACCCATTCAGGTGGGATGTCTTGGGGTTCGTGTCCGTACTCCTACATCCCTCCTTCTGTCTCTTTCACTGTCCTTGCCGCCTCTACTGTCGGCGATACCGACCTCCCTCCTTGGTGACTCCTTCCTTGCCCCCCGTGGCCGACAGCCCTCCGTGTGCCGGAGGGCTGCCGCCTCCCGTCGGCGTGCAGCCGATGGCCTACCCTTATACCTCCTTCCTTCGGTCGTCCGTCCATCAGACCGACCCCCGGCGTGCCGGCATCCATTGCCGGCAGTCCGGTTCTGCTATAGCTCACCCTTGTCCCTGTCACCAAGCCGGCAACCTTTGGCTGCCGGAGCCGCCGCCTACCGCCGGCGTGCCGCCGTTGTACCGGCAGCCGCCATCCTGGAATTACTCTTGACTTCTCTGTTTGTCTTCCCTAATGCCAGAAACTCTGCTGGAGCGGCCTCCGGCGTGCCGCAGGTCTGCCGGCACATTCCAGAGGCGCCAAGAGACCTGCACCCCTTCTCCTAGCTATCAACACAATGCTGATAGCCCTACCTTGCAACCAGATGGTTTGACTACATAAATAGATAGGTATTGTTTTACCGTTCTATTAGTAGCCGTGCTGTCTTCCTGCATATCACAGTTTTCCAGCATGCTGCGTATATCTTAGCACGGCGGGTTGCCGGAAACCATTACCCTATGGGGTTTTTCTTCATCCCCAATTCAATGATCTGAGTGGTCTCAGTCCCACTTTTATATCCTTGGCAATCCCTTCTAGAATTCCTTTGCCTCCCTGGCAATCTATGGAGAATTCTACCCTGTGTCCTCGGTAACAAACAAATTGCCTATGGATAAGGTTACGGTAACCAGCCGGGCGGGTTACACGGAGTATGTGTCTATCTACTTCATTTCCCGCTCCACTCTCAAACATCACAATGTTTATATCACTTAAGATTAAGTTAAAAATTAACCTTTTAATATTTAACTTTAGAATATAAGTCATTGATATGACTTCCCCATACTCATGTTCTCTTTCTCTTACAGGAGGAGTACGTGAAATGCGACCACGGCTTCTGTGGAGTGAAGCGCCCGCACTTCTACGGGCAAACGGCGTGTAGGACCCACGCCCCTTGCGCCAACAAGAAAGGCGATCTGAAGTTTTGGGCCCCGCAGAACTGCACAGTCTGCAAGGACCGCCTGGTCGAGGCGTTCAATAATCCTCCCTCAGCAGAGGTTAGGGACGCTTCCCGAGAGAAGCTACGCAAGTGGGTGCGTGGCTTCCAAAAGAACGCCACCGGACCATTCCTTGCCACCGAAGACTTGAGGGCCTTGCTTTTCCCGAAGGCATCCCCAGACTCTGTGGTCCCCAGGATCAGATCCCCACCGTCCAGATAACGGTGGAACCTGATGTAGTCATGGCCCAGTCCATGCACGAGTGCCGTCTGGATACCGACAACGTGGAACGTATGTCGGAAGTGTCGGAGAACACGGAGAGGAACCTCATAGCCGAAGAACTGGACTATGAGGAAGACCAAGTGGAATACACTGAGTCGGAGCAGGAGGTCGCTCCACCTTCCAACCCCACACCGACTCCTACAGTGACGGACGTATCACTCCCGTCTACCTCCGCTACCCCGGACCCCATCCCATCCAGCGCCCAGGAGATGTTCCGGATGCTCGAAGCTCTCATGGATAAGAAACTCCGTGAGACACACGAATACATCAGGACCATGGGAAGTTCAAAGCAGCCGAAAAGGGTTTCGGTTAAGGACCTCCCGGCATGCTCGGACGCCAACCCCTGGAGGTATGCCGAGCACATGCCAATTACAACAGGCAGGATCTTCATCAGTGAGAGATATATATATATATACATATATATATATATATATATATATATATATATATATATATATATATATATATATATATATATATATGTATACTGTATATATATATATATATATATATATATATATATATATATATATATATATATATATATATATATATATACATATATATATATATATATATATATATATATATATATATATATATATATATATATATATATATATATATAAAAAGATATATATATATATATATACATATATACTGTATATATATACATATATACATATATATATATATACCCATATATACATATACATATATATATATATATATATATATATATATATATATATATATATATATATATATATATATATATATATATATACATATATGCGTAACAATCACAGGAAAACGTGATGCTCAGATGCAGAAGAACCACAGGGAAAATGAAAATACAGAATATACACTTGAGTCCTGACTAGTTTCGTGATACTTCCTCAGAGGACTGATTTATTGAGAGAGGTTTCTTACATTTTATAGGGAAAGCAAAAGTACGAACATACATATAGAGATTTAGAGAACAATGACACTCCCTTACCCGCTACCTGGGCTTGACTCAGGTGTGCGTAGGAGGAGTCGGAAAGCTCGTTAGACACCTGCTAAAAAGGGTAATTTCTAGTGGCGGGTATATTCTTGTTTTCTTCTTATTTTACTTTCATTACAGTTATTTATATGTCAATGCGGTAGCCTTATCTATATAAATACATAAGCAAAACATACACAAAATTACAAATATATATACATATATATACATACATATACATATATATATATATATATATATATATATATATATATATATATATATATATATATATATATATATATATATATATATATATATATATATATATACATACATATACATACACATACACATATACACATATATACATACATACAGATACAAATACATATACATATACATAAATACTTACACATACACATACATATACATACACATACACATATACATACATATACACACACATATATACATATATACACATACATACCTATGCATATATACATTTATATGTATACAACATTAATATCATAAACATATAATCATGTATATATCAATACTTATATCTAGCATAACACTATATAGTGCCAATATACTTATGCATACTATATAAAATAATTGTTTCTTTTAATGAATGGTAGCTTAGGTCTAAATATTAATTTCACACCGACGTTAATTATTCACAATACATTCAATTCTACATTAAGTGGTTAATGTTTTTTTTATATAGTTTACAAATCTCTTTACATATAAAGGCGTCGAGTTTATACATTCCATGACCAATATTCAAGTTGTTTTCAAAGGTTTCTTTTATGAAACTGGACTCTATGATGTTTCTTTCTACTAAGTTATTTGAATGAACCAATTTCTTTGCACCTGACCAATTAATAGGGTGATTTTTATCTCTAACGTGGGCAAAGAGTGCATTATTATCTTGAGCATACCTGACACTTTTCTTATGTTGTTCAATTCTCTTTTCTAGGGCTTTACCAGTTTGACCAATATAGTATTTTTCACAAGCATTGCATGGAATACGATATACACATCCCTTGGTAATGTCAGGAGAATTCTTTATTAAGGCTGTTTTTATTGTATTTTTACTCTTAAATGCTACATTTACATTGAAGTTTTTTAACAGTTGGGGAATTTCTTTAAATGAATCACAATAAGGTAGTACAAGTAAATTTTGTGTGTTATAGTTTTTTCTGTTATCATTACCGAAAAAAGTCTTTTTTGCTGTTCTTAGGGCATCATCTAATACAATTTCAGGATACTTTAGTTTTTTACCTATTGCTCTAATACCATTTATTTCGTCATCAATATATTCAGGGCTGCAGACTCGGAATGCTCTTAAAAACATAGAAGTAAATACAGATTTCTTAACTTTGTTGCCTTGGTTTGAGTAATAATGGACATATGCCGAGATATTCGTTGGCTTTCTGTATACACTGAACTTGAGACTATTATTACATCTATGTATGCGACAATCCAAAAAAGGTAGGGTACAATTATTCTCCAGCTCCATAGTGAAATTTATTGATGGTACCAAACTATTCAATCTAAGAAGAAAGTTATCTAAATTTTCATTTCCTGGCCACACACATATTATGTCGTCAATATATCGAAACCATTTTACATTATTAGGTATGATGTTATTTACGATTCTGCTTTCAAAAAATTCCATGTATAGATTGCTCAATACTGGGGATAAAGGGTTTCCCATAGCCATACCAAAAGTTTGTGCATAAAATCTCCCATTGAATTCAAATTTACAATCTTTTATACATAATTTAATTAATTCTATTAAAGTGTGTATGGAGAATGGTAGATTCAATTGTCTATTATCTAATGTTTCAGATAAAAATTCCAACATGTCATCAATAGGTACTTTTGTGAATAGTGAGACTACATCAAAACTGACAAGCCTACAGGTACTGTTGATCTGTACTTCATTCAGTTTGTTAATCAAGTCTACATTATTTTTTATATTTGAATATGAGATGGTGCCAACTAAAGGATTGAGGATATTCACAAGGTACTTAGATAATTTATATGCTGCTGAACCTACAGAGCTAATTATTGGCCTAGCTGGATAATTTGGCTTATGAGTTTTAATAGTTCCATACATATATGGCAATGTTGGTGATATTGTACAAACCTTTTTTATCAGATCTTCATTCCCTTTTAATAACTCTTTCACTTTTTTTTTGTAACTACTATTCACAAACTCAATTGGATTTTTTCTTAATTCCATGTATGTGTTTTCATCACTCAAGAGGTTTTCCATTTTTTCTATATAATCATTTTTATTCAAGATTACCAGTGCTCCAGATTTATCGGCTTTTGTCAACTTAATATTTCTATCTTGCTTCAATTCGGCAATTGCTCTCTTGAATCTTTTTGGGCAATTTGGAACCACTGGTTTTTTCATATTGCTGTATATAATACCCTTAATCATATTTACTTCTTCTACAGAAATATCACTGAATTTCTCCAGGTTACACACTCCATTTGTAATTTCTACACTATTCACTGCACTTGATGACATCGAGAAATTTAAACCGTATCCCAAGGCACACTTCACATTTTTATCTAGAATTTTATTTGACAAATTAACCACACATTCTGGATTAACGTTTGTAGTCCACGGGCTACTTTCTATCAATGCATTGAGTTTCGTGTCATGCTTTTGTTTGAGTTTTCTATACACTTTTTCGTTCATTTCTCCATAGCAGAAACCTCGAAGTGAGTCTTTCCAATCCGTTGGTATTGAGGCTTCAAAATGTCTCCTTTTTCTTGTTAGGTCTTCAAACGCTCTTCGGTTTTTAATTTTCATTGAATTTATATGCTTTTCTAATATACTTCTCTGTATATCACCAAATGGTTGATCTTCTATTTCCAATAGGGATTTCGTTATCATGCATTTCGGAATGACTTGTTCCTCCCAGCATTCACGAAGAAACCGCAGGTGTTCTTTAGTAGTATGGGCGCGTGTGAGGGCGTCTGTAAATTCTCTGATAATATATACCAAGATAGGGAAAGTCGTACAGAAAGTCTGGAAGGAGTACGTGGTATCCATTTATGCGTAAAAAACAAGAAGAAAACAAGAATATACCCGCCACTAGAAATGACCCTTTTTAGCAGGTGTCTAACGAGCTTTCCGACTCCTCCTACGCACACCTGAGTCAAGCCCAGGTAGCGGGTAAGGGAGTGTCATTGTTCTCTAAATCTCTATATGTATGTTCGTACTTTTGCTTTCCCTATAAAATGTAAGAAACCTCTCTCAATAAATCAGTCCTCTGAGGAAGTATCACGAAACTAGTCAGGACTCAAGTGTATATTCTGTATTTTCATTTTCCCTGTGGTTCTTCTGCATCTGAGCATCACGTTTTCCTGTGATTTTTACGCATAAATGGATACCACGTACTCCTTCCAGACTTTCTGTACGACTTTCCCTATCTTGGTATATATTATTAGAGAATTTACAGACGCCCTCACACGCGCCCATACTACTAAAGAACACCTGCGGTTTCTTCGTGAATGCTGGGAGGAACAAGTCATTCCGAAATGCATGATAACGAAATCCCTATTGGAAATAGAAGATCAACCATTTGGTGATATACAGAGAAGTATATTAGAAAAGCATATAAATTCAATGAAAATTAAAAACCGAAGAGCGTTTGAAGACCTAACAAGAAAAAGGAGACATTTTGAAGCCTCAATACCAACGGATTGGAAAGACTCACTTCGAGGTTTCTGCTATGGAGAAATGAACGAAAAAGTGTATAGAAAACTCAAACAAAAGCATGACACGAAACTCAATGCACTGATAGAAAGTAGCCCGTGGACTACAAACGTTAATCCAGAATGTGTGGTTAATTTGTCAAATAAAATTCTAGATAAAAATGTGAAGTGTGCCTTGGGATACGGTTTAAATTTCTCGATGTCATCAAGTGCAGTGAATAGTGTAGAAATTACAAATGGAGTGTGTAACCTGGAGAAATTCAGTGATATTTCTGTAGAAGAAGTAAATATGATTAACGGATTTTGAGCGAAGCGAAAAATCTATTTTTGGGTGAGATAGCCATGGCGTCCTGATGGAAGGTTCCTGTTTGGTAGCTTCCTTGGGTATAAGACTACTAAGATATTCCCAGAGAATTTAACCACAGGTTATCACAGAATTCTAACTTCTGGAGCGAGTATCTCAAAGGTTTCCCTTTAAGACATCGTAATACAACAGGGGACACGCATGTCTGGTCGTGCCACATAGCTATCTCCACCCCGAACAGAGTTAACGCTTCGGTGTGTAAGGGCTGAGAATAGCTGGGAGCCGTTCCACAGCTAATCTCACTCGTGGCTACTACTGATACTCGAGACGTAAACAAACGGACGCCATTGCTCTAATGACGTCACGCGCGTCTTTATCCTGGCGCCAGTTGCTGCCCATCACCATGATACAATTGTGTAGGGAGGGAGCAAACTGAACGAAGTAGTAGGGAGGGTCCATCAGGACGCCATGGCTATCTCACCCAAAAATAGATTTTTCGCTTCGCTCAAAATCCGTTTTTTGGGCTCAAGCCATGGCGTCCTGATGGAAGAGTACCAGAGAATCAATGTATCGTGGTAGATTTTCCCCCAGAGTTAAGTGCCTAGGCATTGACAAAACAGCAAAGTAATCTTAGGTAAGAACCATAGGAACGAAATATCCTGCCCCCCATTGGTAGGAAGTTCCCATGGGCTATGCTGACGTCAAAGTGGTATTGAAGGGCTATTCATCTTGACAGAAGAACTTTTAAGAGCTGAGAGATGAAGCAGAATGTTTGATATTTGTATAGAAACATTCTGAAGTAGGACAGTGGTGGTTGGGCACTGTGTGTAGAGTTCATCTCCTGATTATCAGAAGTAAGTATTCATGTAGGAACCTTACTGAGGCAAGGTGAATATAATTTAGGAATAGACATCTTAAATTCTTCATGACCATAAGAAAGGAGGAATAAATAAAACTATGACAGTATGTATTTCATAGTAAGTAGGAGCTGAAAGAGACGCATAAGTAATAAAATAGAAATTTTATTTCACAATGCAGAAATTAAATAATTTACAGCAAAAGTAAAGTTCATTTACAGTAATAATAATGTACATAGAAATAAAGGCTTGCTCTTGAATCTGAAAGGGAATTTCAGGATTAGTAGGTACTCGTTCTCGAGGAACGCAAGTCTTTAAATAACACATCATGCTCAAGGCATGCGGCACTTGTGTGACACTATGACATTTCACCTGGGATAAGAACAGTTATAAAAGCACTAAGTGTTTTTAGACATCACTATGAATCACTCGAGGGTCAACATAGGCACCCGAAGAGTTAGAGTCCCAAGTAACTCACTGTTCTACGCAGAGTTAGGTGCAGGTTTCATAACACTACCTGCGGCTACCACAAAATGTTTGATTTCGTGCACTTGTTTCGCATAATGTTTAAAGAAAACTCGCGAGGACTTCCAGCCCGTAAAGTTTTTAAGGCTCTCAAAGTCCATGCTCTGAAAGAAGTTCAGAGAAGATGCCACTTTTCTAGGATCATGACCAGCGGGTGTACTGTTCGGATCCGCTCTGCGAATGAAGTAGGTGATTTTCGCTCTTAATTGTTTCAGTGACAGGTCGCTGCCCGATGTTTCTCCTTTGAAGAGTTGGCCTCCACCAAAGTTTGAAGTTCTGCGAAGATAGACCTTGAGGCTCTCTACTGGACATAGAGAGACATCCTCCTTCAGGGGGCATATTCTCCAAGGGCCCCATCTTTTGGTGGGTAATTCATTTTTGGCGAGAAACGTCGGATCAGGGGAGAGGGTCACTTCTCCTGAATCAGCAAACAGGATGTGTCCCTCTTCTCTTGATAATGCCACTATTTCGCTGACTCGAGCTCCCGAGGCGAGAGCAAATAAAAATATAACTTTCTGAGTCAGATCCTTGAGGGGGCATGAATCATTGTCCAAGTTGGAGGCGAAATGGAGCACCTTGTCTAGTGACCAGGAGATCGGTTTCGGAGGGGGTGCTGGGCGTAGGCGAGCACATGCTTTCGGCAGTTTGTTAAAGATGTCGTTGGACAGATCAATTTGGAAAGCATATAGAATTGGTCTAGTCAAAGCCGATTTGCAGGTTGAAATCGTATTGGCTGCTAATCCTTGTCCATGAAGGTGAATGAAGAAGGACATACAGAAATCAATGGTGATTTCTTTAGGATTTTTTGCTTTAACAAAGGAGACCCATTTCCTCCAGGATGATTCATATTGCCGTCTCGTGGATTCGGTCTTGTATTCCTCTAGGAAGTCTAGACTTTTCTTCGAGATCCCAAACCTCTTCTTTGCGGCAAGGGAGAGAAAATCATGAGATGAAGGTCCTTGATTTTCGATGATGAAGCGAAGACAGTCGACTTCTGTACTTGTTGAGAGAGAACTGGGCCCGGGAGAGGGATCAGCTTGGGCTGCAGCTCCAGGACCAGGGGGTACCAGTTGCTCCGGGGCCACTTGGGAGCCACTAGGGCCGCTGTCCCTTTGAAGGTTCTCAGTTTGGAGAGGACTTTCAACAGAAGGTTGGTGGGAGGGAACAGGTATATCTTCGACCATCTGTTCCAGTCCAGTGACATGGCGTCCACCGCTTCTGCTTTGGGGTCCTCGTACGGGGCTACGTACAGAGGAAGTTGATTGTTGTCGCTCGTTGCAAAGAGATCTATCTGAAGTTCTGGGACTTGATGAGAGATGAAGGAGAATGATCTTGCGTCTAGAGACCATTCCGACTCTATCGGGTTTGTCCGAGATAGAGCATCCGCTGTCACGTTGCGGAATCCTTGTAGGTGAACTGCAGACAGGTGCCACTTCTTCTTCTCCGCCAGACGGAAGATTGGGAGAAGCACCTGATTTATCTGGGGCGATCTTGAGCCCTGGCGATTGAGACAACGAACTACCACCGAGTTGTCTAGGGTTAGACGGATGTGGATCGAGGGCGGCGGGGATAGCTTCTTCAGAGTAAGAAGGACCGCCATGGCCTCCAAGATGTTTATGTGGAACGTCTTGAATAGTGGAGACCAGGTCCCTTGAGCTTGTTTCAGGTGGGAGTGACCTCCCCAGCCCTCCAATGAGGCATCCGTGTGGATGTTGAGTGATGGAGGAGGGTGTTGGAGAGGAATGGACCTTTTCAGGGCCATTGCTTCCGACCACGGCTTTAGGAGGCGTCGAAGTCTGTTTGGAAGCCGTCTCTTGAGGTCTCTTCGAGCGATGGATGCCGATCGTCTCCAGACTCCCGCGGCATCCTTTAGCTGTGCACGAAGCACTGGGTTTGTCACTGAGGCGAATTGTAGAGAGCCTAGAACTCGTTCCTGCTGTCGTCTTGAAATGCGTTTGGATTTCAGAAGTCGCTTGACAGACCCTGCTATTTCCTTCCTTTTCTTCTGGGGGATGGAAAGGCGGTGTGACTGAAGATTCCAGTGGATTCCCAGCCACTGAAACTTCTGAGCCGGAGAGAGGCGAGATTTCTTCTCGTTGATCTTGAATCCCAGGTGTTCTAGGTACTGGGTAACTTCGTCGCAAGACTTTGTACACTCTTCGGGCGATGGAGCCCAGACTAGCCAGTCGTCGAGGTAGGCCATCACCTGGACGTTTCTTAGGCGGAGCTGTTGTACTATGGCATCCGCCAGCTTTGTGAAGATCCGAGGGGCCACATTGAGGCCGAACGGCATGGCCCGGAAGGCGTAGCTTTTCCTTTGGAGTCGAAATCCTAGGTAGGAGGAAGCGTGATGGTTCATTGGAATGTGCCAATAGGCATCCGCCAGGTCTATAGAGACCGTGTAGGAACCTTGAGGCAGAAGGGTCCTTATTTGTTGAAGCGTCAGCATCTTGAATTTGTTGTTCTCTATGAACTTGTTGAGGGGGGATAAGTCCAGAATGACTCTGAGCTTGTCTGAGTCCTTCTTGGGAACGCAAAACAGTCTCCCTTGGAACCTGGTGGACTTTACCTTCCTTATCACCTTCTTGTTCAAGAGGTCTAGAACATATTCTTCCAGAATGGGGGTCGATTGTTGGAAGAACCGCTGGAAGATTGGGGGTGGTTGCACCCAACTCCAGCCTAGACCGTTCTTGATGATGCTGTGTGCCCAAGGATCGAAGGTCCAACGATCCTGGAATTGGCGGAGTCTTCCTCCCACCGGAAGCACTTCATTGCTTCTGGTGTCCCGAGGACTTGTTGCCTCGGCCGCTAGCTCCCTTTCCTCCTCTACCTCTGGAGGGACGACGAGAGGCGTCTCTGCTTGCACCCCTGGACGAGCCTCTACCTCTGGCATGAAAGGTAGTGGATGGCTGCTCAAAGGCAGGGGTGAAGACCGGTGACTGTGACAACACCGGTTGGGGGACCAATTGAAAGGTCTGTTGTGGTTGGGCAACCACTTGGGAGGTAGCGGGTCCCGGAAACTGACGTCTTTGTTGACGTTGCTGGGGTTTCGGCTTTTGAGGTTTCCTCTTAGGCTGAGGTCCATCGTCCTGAGAGGTTTTCCTTTTTCTGGACATGCCCCACTTGTGGAGAAGGTTCCTATTCTCCGTGGCGGCTCTGTCCGTTATTTCCTTGACAAGGTCAGAAGGAAACAGGTGCTTTCCCCAGATGTTGGAGGAAATCAGCCTCCGGGGTTCGTGTTTCACGGTGGCACCGACAAACACGAATTCACGACAGGCTCTACGAGCCTTTATGAAATGGTACAAGTCCTTCATTACCGTGAGTAAGTGGGATTTGGCCAGTACCATGTAGTGATCGGGTACTGCTGTGTCACAGGCCATAACTTCAAGTTGGACTTGATGAGAAAGAGATGCCGCAAGCCTCTCCTTCGTGTCTTGTTCCCGGCGAAGGAGGTGATCATTGAGCTTAGGGAGGTCTTCATTAAACTGACGTCCGGCGACGTCAGGATCGAGCCTACCCACGACGAAAGTATGTTGGACATCTTTCCATTGTCTAGTGTCAGGGGGTGTCACGATGGAGAAGGGTCTGCACTCCTCCAGTGCAGGGCAGGGTTTTCCTTCTTCCGCCGCTTTAAGGCATGCAGCCAAGGCCTTTTCCAAAAATGGAAGAATCGCAGTGTCAGGTGCGACATATGTAGGATGCTTCTTGCTCAAGGCAGGAAGCTTAGAGCAGGTAAAGCCCCTGCTCTTAAATGCGGAGGCTAGCATAGCCTGGGCCTTTGCGAGATCGAACACTATCTCTTCTTTAGGTTCGGTCTCCTCCTTCGAGGCAGGTTCGGAACGAAGCCGGACGTAACAGTCCGGGTAGGCCTCGAAGCTTGGGAAGAATTCCACATCTTCCAACGGGACCGTGCCGATTTTGTCACTAACAAAGATCCTGCCGGTCGCAATAACCATATGCTCTGCATACCTCCACGGATTGGCATGAGAGCAAGCTGGGAGATCCTTGACCGAGATCTTCTTCGGTTCTCTGGATCCAATCATAGACCTGATGGACTCCTGGTTCTCCTTCAGTCTGTCGTCCATGACAGCTCTAATCAGTCGGATCAGTTCTTGGGTAGAAGAGGAAGGATCCGGGGTCGAGGAGGTAGACGGGATGGACACATCCGTCGGTGTAGGAGTAGGCGGAGGGATGGACGAGGGAGTAGCTCCAATCTCCGACTCGGTGTATTCCACCTTGTCTTCGTCCTCTTCGGCTCCTTGAGCCATAAGCGTCTTCTCCGTGTCTTCCGAGACGTCAGAGATCTGTTCATCATCCTCGGAATCTAAACGACACTCGTGCATGGACTGAGCCATGACCACATCAGGTTCCACCGTAATTTGGACAGTGGGGATTGCTTCCTTTGGAACCACTGAATCAGGGGAGGCCTTAGGGAACAACAGGGACCTCAGTTCTTCGGTGGCCAGGTACGGTCCAGTAGCATTTCTCTGAAAACCACGCACCCACTTGCGCAGCTTTTCACGAGCAATGTCTCTAACCTCCGCTGAGGGAGGGTTATGGAAGGCCTCAACTAGGTAGGCCTGGCAGACCGTACATTCCAGTGGATTCCAGAACTTCCAATCCCCTTTCTTGTCTGAGCAAGGGGCGTGAGTCCTGCACGCCGTATGTCCGTAAAACTGCGAGCGTTTCACAGCACAGTATGCGAAATCGCACTTCATCTGCTCCTCCTGTGGAAGAAAGAGAAAATGAGTATGGGGGAGTCATAGGAATGGCTCTTAAATTAAGTTAATATTAATCATTAATTTTAACTTAAAGAAGGTGTGATGCATAGAGAATGAAACAGTAAAGGAGAACACGCTCCATGCATCTCGCCCGGCTGGTTACCATAGGCTTGGTCCTGGGATAATCCAAATGACCGAGATCATTGGATATAGTTTCCTAGGATTCCCATTATATTGGAACTCCATGGAAGGCCAAGGACAAGGTTGGGATCGAATTCATTCGGTTCCCAGATAAGAGCCAGAAGGTCTCATTAAGGGAAACTGCTTCTGGCAACCAGCCGCGCTAAGATGCACATAGCATGCTGGAAATAGAAGAATGCAAAGAGACAGCATGATCACTAATAGAGCAGTACTAGGTACTGATCTTAGAAGCAAAGCAGCTTATCTATTTGCAAGGTAGGGCTATCTTAGTCTTATGATAGCTACAGAGAGGGGGTGCAAGTATTCTTGACGCCTCCGGGGTATCCGGCAAGCCGCCGGCACGCCGGAGCTCGCTCCAGCATAGATTCTGGCACTAGAACAGACAATTTTCAAAGTCAGTTAGATACCAGGATGGCGGCCGCCGGCACAACGGCGGCACGCCGGCAGGGAGCGGCGGCTCCGGCAGCCGGAGGATGCCGGATTGGTGACTGGGGTAAGGATGGTACAGGTAGTATCGGGTTGCCGGCAGTATATGCCGGCACTCCGGAGATCGACCGGCAAGCGGACGATTAGATAGGAGTAGGAGAGCTGCCGGTAGTAGCCGGCGGCAGCCGGCAGTCCCTCGGTACACGGGGGGCTGGCGGCAAGGGTAGGGAAGTCACCAAGAGGCAGGTATTCCCGGCAGAAGAGGCGGCAAGAGACCGGCACCCGGATAGATAGAGAGACAGGGGGAGGGGGGGAAGGATGCAGGAAGTACCTTCAGGGTTCCAGACATCCCTCCCCCTCCCTGAGGGGGTGTACCCATGATAGAGACAGGCTCTATCATCCATAAGCAGGGGTCACTAGGGACTGGGAGCAGGTAGCCCAAGGGAGGACTAGGGAACACCCAAGAGGGGGGGGGGGGGGAGACTCCCCTATGCAGAGCTACACTAGTAACTAACCTTATAGGACACTATGAAGGTATATGTACCAGAGCGGACAGCACAGGGAAGCTCGGGTAGCCCTACTCATCCACCCTAAGGAGGATTTGTAGGACAGGGGACAGATGAGTATAAACTAACCTAAGCATAGGCTAGGCTATACAAGAGATAGGTGGGGAGGGAGAAGAGAGGGGTCTTCCCAGGAAGGGTTTCTGTACCAGAGCGGCCACAAAGGGAAGGGAGGACACTCCCTAACCTAAGATTAGGCTGATCGGCTAAAACGGTGCAAGAGTACAGTTTCAGCATGGAACAGAGAAACCTTCCTAAACCCGGCCTAGATCAGGGCTAAAAGTCCTGAACTAGGCAAGGAAGAAGACGTATCGCTATCGCAGGAAAGTCGTAGACTATCCTAGCCATAGAGGTAGGCTAGCCTAACCTCAGTCTCAGATGCAATCCTAAAGGGGGTTCATTCCTTTAGGGAGGACTGAGGGGCGATATAATACTCTATTAGACAATAAATCCCTTTACTCAGAAAAGGGATCAAGGCTAATTAGAGGGAGGTGCCAAGGCAGGGGATGAAGGAAGCATATAGGGGTCCTAAGGTTAGGTTAGGCTAGTAAGAATCACTGACTAGCCTATCCCCTATATGGTCCCTGAAGGCGAAAACATTTGCATCACTAGTCAAAAGTATTGTAAAATAATAATGCCACTATCTTCATAACTTAGTCTAGGATCACTGATAAATCATGCATGAACACTTGTATATAGGCTCTGGCCTGGGGGCTATAGTAGCCGACTGGTATGAGGTCAATCGATGACCGATAAAAAGCGTCTAAACACGATATAAAAGTTCCTAGCTATGAAGACTAAATAAACTAATGTATTCGATTAGTATATAAGGCCGGAAGCGTTGTTGTGGCTAGCTAAATAGGACATGCAAAACAACAACGACGCCATAAAATGGCGGGTCCGGTAGAGGCACAGCTCTGCCACAAACATCAATTATTTCGCGAAATAATATTTACTTTACGGCCAGAGCTTAATTAAACATATACTGGAACCTTGTACTCAACTTTCCAGAAGAAGGCGAGGCTGAAGGTAACGACATAGCGAAGATGCAAAGCGATAAAGTTCACACAAGGGAAAATCCGTCTCAGTAGGGCAGCTACTAAACAAAGGATAAAGACGCGCGTGACGTCATTAGAGCAATGGCGTCCGTTTGTTTACGTCTCGAGTATCAGTAGTAGCCACGAGTGAGATTAGCTGTGGAACGGCTCCCAGCTATTCTCAGCCCTTACACACCGAAGCGTTAACTCTGTTCGGGGTGGAGATAGCTATGTGGCACGACCAGACATGCGTGTCCCCTGTTGTATTACGATGTCTTAAAGGGAAACCTTTGAGATACTCGCTCCAGAAGTTAGAATTCTGTGATAACCTGTGGTTTAAATTCTCTGGGAATATCTTAGTAGTCTTATACCCAAGGAAGCTACCAAACAGGAACCTTCCATCAGGACGCCATGGCTTGAGCCCAAAAAAGGGTATTATATACAGCAATATGAAAAAACCAGTGGTTCCAAATTGCCCAAAAA